>NC_090447.1:678136994-678452176 GCF_031143425.1 Pleurodeles waltl
AAAGCAATGGCATGCCCAGAAGGCTGTTCTGATTCAGTACCAACCAGGGCAGAAAGTGTGGGTCTTGGAGCCTGTGGCCCCAAGAGCACTCCAAGACAAATGGAGTGGTCCCCACATTATTGTTGAGAAAAAGGGAGAAGTCACCTACTTGGTTGACTTGGGCACTGCCAGGAGTCCCCTTTAGGGTGCTCCATGTCAATCGCCTGAAACCCTACTATGACAGGGCTGATCTCACCCTGCTCATGGCAACAGATGAAGGACGGGAAGAAGAGAGTGACCCTCTCCCTGATCTCTTCTCTTCCACAGAACAAGATGCTCTAGTGGAAGGTGTAGTTTTGGCAGATTGTCTTACTGCTGAGCAGAACGACCACTGCATAAATCTCCTGGGTCAGTTTTCTGAACTCTTTTCTACTGTGCCAGGCACCACTTCTTGGTGTGAGCACACTATAGATACTGGAGACAGCTTGCCTGTCAAAAGTAAGATCTATAGGCAGCCTGACCATGTCAGGGACTGCATAAAACAAGAAGTTCAGAAAATGCTTGAACTGGGAGTGGTTGAACACTCTGAAAGTCCATGGGCCTCTCCTGTGGTACTTGTACCAAAGCCTCATTCCAAAGATGGGAAAAGGGAAATGAGATTTTGTGTAGACTACAGAGGTCTCAACCAGGTAACTAAAACTGATGCTCACCCTATACCCAGGGCAGATGAGCTAATAGATACACTTGCATCTGCAAAGTATCTAAGCACCTTTGATTTGACTGCAGGGTATCGGCAGATCAAGTTATCAGAGGATGCTAAAGCAAAAACTGCATTTTCAACCATTGGAGGGCACTACCAATTCACAGTAATGCCTTTTGGGTTGAAAAATGCACCTGCCACTTTTCAGAGGTTGGTGAATACAGTACTGCAAGGGTTGGAGGCTTTTAGTGCAGCATATCTAGATGATATAGCTGTCTTTAGCTCCACCTGGGATGATCACCTGGTCCACCTGTGGAAAGTTTTGGAGGCCCTGCAAAAGGCAGGCCTCACTATCAAGGCTTCAAAATGCCAGATAGGGCAGGGGAAAGTGGTTTATCTGGGACACCTGGTAGGTGGAGAACAGATTGCACCACTTCAGGGGAAAATCCAAACTATCATAGAATGGGTTCCCCCTACAAATCAGACTCAGGTGAGAGCCTTCTTAGGCATCACTGGGTACTACAGGAGGTTCATAAAGAACCATGGCTCCATAGCAGCACCTCTTAATGACCTCACTTCAAAGAAAATGCCTAAAAAGGTATTGTGGACAGCTAACTGTCAAATAGCTTTTGAGGAGCTGAAGCAGGCCATGTGCTCTGCACCTGTCCTAAAAAGCCCCTGTTACTCCAGAAAATTCATTGTCCAAACTGATGCATCTGAATTAGGGGTAGGGGCAGTCTTATTATAACTCATTTCTGAGGGCCAGGATCAACCTGTTGCTTTTATCAGAAGGAGGTTGACCCCTAGAGAAAAGCGTTGGTCTCCCATAGAGAGTGAGGCCTTTGCTGTGGTCTGGGCACTGAAGAAGTTGAGGCCATACCTGTTTGGCACTCACTTCAGTGTTCAGACAGACCACAAACCTCTACTTTGGCTAAAACAAATGAAAGGTGTAAACCCTAAATTGTTGAGGTGGTCCATATCTCTACAGGTAATGGACTATACAGTGGAACTTAGACCTGGGAGTACCCACTCTAATGCAGATGGACTCTCCAGATATTTCCACTTAGACAATGAAGACTCATCAGGTCATGGCTAGTCTTATTGTCCTTCGTTTGGGGGGGGGTTGTGCAGGGAAGTACCATCTTGCCTGGCATGTTACCCCGATATTTCACTGTATATATGTTGTTTTAGTTGTATGTGTCACTGGGACTGTAGGAAAGTACCATCTTGCCTGGCATGTTACCCCCATTTTTCACTGTATATATGTTGTTTTAGTTGTATGTGTCACTGGGACCCTGCCAGCCAGGGCCTCAGTGCTCATAAGTGTGCCTGAATGTGTTACCTGTGTAGTGACTATCTGTCTCACTGAGGCTCTGCTATCCAGAACATCAGTGGTTATGCTCTCTCATTTCTTTCAAATTGTCACTAACAGGCTAGTGACCAATTTTACCAATTTACATTGGCTTACTGGAACACCCTTATAATTCCCTTGTATATGGTACTGAGGTACCCAGGGTATTGGGGTTCGAAGAGATCCCTATGGGCTGCAGCATTTATTTTGGCACCTATAGGGAGCTCTGACAATTCTTACACAGGCCTGCCACTGCAGCCTGAGTTAAATAACGTCCACGTTATTTCACAGCCATTTACCACTGCACTTAAGTAACTTATAAGTCACCTATATGTCTAACCTTTACCTAGTAAAGGTTAGGTGCAAAGTTACTTAGTGTGAGGGCACCCTGGCACTAGCCAAGGTGCCCCCACATGGTTCAGGGCAAATTCCCCGGACTTTGTGAGTGCGGGGACACCATTACACGCGTGCACTACACATAGGTCACTACCTATGTGTAGCTTCACAATGGTAACTCCGAATATGGCCATGTAACATGTCTATGATCATGGAATTGCCCCCACTATGCCATCCTGGCATAGTTGGCACAATCCCATGATCCCAGTGGTCTGTAGCACAGACTCTGGTACTGCCAAACTGCCCTTTCAGGGGTTTCACTGCAGCTGCTGCTGCTGCCAACCCCTCAGACAGGTGTCTGCCCTCCTGGGGTCCAACCAGGCTTTTCCCAGGATGGCAGAACAAAGGACTTCCTCTGAGAGAGGGTGTTACACCGGAAGTGCACAGGGGCCGGAGAAGCTTGCAAAGTCACGGTTCCCAGCAATGCAGCCCAGCGAGGTGAGGCAAGGACTTACCTCCACCAAACTTGGGCTGAAGAGTCACTGGACTGTGGGGGTCACTTGGACGGAGTCGCTGGATTCGAGGGACCTCGCTCGTCGTGCTGAGAGGAGACCCAAGGGACCGGAGATGCAGCTTTTTGGTGCCTGCGGTTGCAGGGGGAAGATTCCGTCGACCCACGGGAGATTTCTTCAGAGCTTCTGGTGCAGAGAGGAGGCAGACTACCCCCACAGCATGCACAAGCAGGAAAACAGTCGAGAAGGCGGCAGGATCAGCGTTACAGAGTTGCAGTAGTCGTCTTTGCTACTATGTTGCAGGTTTGCAGGCTTCCAGCGCGGTCAGCAGTCGATTCCTTATCAGAAGGTGAAGAGGGAGATGCAGAGGAACTCGGCTGAGCTCATGCATTCGTTATCTAAAGTTTCCCCAGAGACAGAGACCCTAAATAGCCAGAAAAGAGGGTTTGGCTACCTAGGAGAGAGGAAAGGCTACTAACACCTGAAGGAGCCTATCACAAGGAGTCTCTGACGTCACCTGGTGGCACTGGCCACTCAGAGCAGTCCAGTGTGCCAGCAGCACCTCTGTTTCCAAGATGGCAGAGGTCTGGAGCACACTGGAGGAGCTCTGGACACCTCCCAGGGGAGGTGCAGGTCAGGGGAGTGGTCACTCCCCTTTCCTTTGTCCAGTTTCGCGCCAGAGCAGGGGCTAAGGGGTCCCTGAACCGGTGTAGACTGGCTTATGCAGAATTGGGCACCTCTGTGCCCAACAAAGCATTTCCAGAGGCTGGGGGAGGCTACTCCTCCCCTGCCTTCACACCATTTTCCAAAGGGAGAGGGTGTCACACCCTCTCTCAGAGGAAGTTCTTTGTTCTGCCATCCTGGGCCAGGCCTGGCTGGACCCCAGGAGGGCAGCTGCCTGTCTGAGGGGTTGGCAGCAGCAGCAGCTGCAGAGAAACCCCAGGAAGGGCAGTCTGGCAGTACCAGGGTCTGTGCTACAGACCACTGGGATCATGGAATTGTCCCAACAATGCCAGGATGGCATAGAGGGGGCAATTCCATGATCATAGACATGTTACATGGCCATATTCGGAGTTACCATGGTGAAGCTACATATAGGTAGTGACCTATATGTAGTGCACGCGTGTAATGGTGTCCCCGCACTCACAAAGTTCAGTGAATTGGCTCTGAACAATGTGGGGGCACCTTGGCTAGTGCCAGGGTGCCCTCACACTAAGTAACTTTGCACCTAACCTTTACCAGGTAAAGGTTAGACATATAGGTCACTTATAAGTTACTTAAGTGCAGTGTAAAATGGCTGTGAAATAACGTGGACGTTATTTCACTCAGGCTGCAGTGGCAGGCCTGTGTAAGAATTGTCAGAGCTCCCTATGGGTGGCAAAAGAAATGCTGCAGCCCATAGGGATCTCCTGGAACCCCAATACCCTGGGTACCTCAGTACCATATACTAGGGGATTATAAGGGTGTTCCAGTAAGCCAATGTAAATTGGTAAAAATGGTCACTAGCCTGTCAGTGACAATTTGGAAAGAAATGAGAGAGCATAACCACTGAGGTTCTGATTAGCAGAGCCTCAGTGAGACAGTTAGTCACTACACAGGTAACACATACAGGCACACTTATGAGCACTGGGGCCCTGGGTTACCAGGGTCCCAGTGACACATACAACTAAAACAACATATATACAGTGAAAAATGGGGGTAACATGCCAGGCAAGATGGTACTTTCCTACACCTAAGCTGCTAGACACCCTATACACTAATAAGGGATACCTGGGCCTGGTGCAAGGTGTAAGTACCCCTTGGTACTCACTACAAGCTAGTCCAGCCTCCTACATTGGTTGTGCAGCGGTGGGTTTAAGTACTTTGCAACTGAGGTACTGGGTTTTTCAGAACCAGTACTGATCCGGTAACCCAGCGGTGCCAGGGTACACCCAAAGACCTCGGGTACTTTCCTGATTCAGACCACAGAAACTCAGAGTCTTCTAGGTGAAGTCAAAGATCAAATTTATTGGCTGCAGCCAAGTAACAAGCGTCCTAGAAGTACAACAGCACGGTTTGTATGTTCTCAGGAGACTGTTCTCCAATGCAAAGTCAGGTTTCCTTATATACAGTTTTTTAAGCTTCAGGCAAACATTCTTGACATTTTGGTTGGTCATTCACATGTTTTCACTACAAAGGAAAAAACAGTGTCATGATGAAACCTCTATTTCATGTCATCCAACCCATAATAAATTACCTGGCAAGGCCTAGTATTTTACATCAGATAAGTGTAGACCCCCAATAAAAACGGGCACCTCCCCCTCGTAAAGTAAGAAGAAGAAAAGAGCAGGTGCAGGTGTGAGCAAGATTAGGCAGGGTGTGTGAGCGATAATAAGGGTTTTATGGCATGGTGTGCCTTGATGCTATCTGATTCGGCCACTGGGAGAGGGACTGACCAAACAGGTTTGGCCTGAGGCAATGGTTCCAGCTTGCCCAGGTCAGAGAAAAGTCAATCAAGGTGTACGTGTCCTTGGAATCAAATCTGACTGTATTATAAGCCTATGTGAGGGCAACTTTTAAAAATGGCTGCCGTGTATAAAATGGGAGCCACGAGTGCAGGACGAAAATGGCGATTTCGAGGTGAAAACGCTGCTGGAATTGAGCAAAAATGCTCATGCTTAGTGTACTAGTCATTATCGGTCTTTTGATACTAAAATCGTACTGCTGTGGCAAAGTAAATTACATGGGTCCAGAATTTTTAGAACCACAAACCCTCCTTTTGCCCTTACATAGGCAATAAACCTATTCTCATGCTAATCTGAGTCCAGGTCTATGTTTATAAGGCCATGGAGATGTTGCTGGAGCAAAATTCTAGTACTTGGTAACTCCCTCTGGACAGGTCTCCTCGAACATGAAGTAGCACAAAAAGCCCACATATGGCAGGACAAAATAAGGAATACCTCTATCTGCAGTAGGTGGCATAAGATCACACACCTAACAATTAGTGATGTTCACTACTAACTAGTGTTGATGCAGAAGCTGTACAAAAGAATTGCTTACGAATTCTGATCTTCTAACCTGCTCATGTTCAGGAAAAGGGTGAAAAGAGTGCAAAGAAACAATAGTAGGAAAAGACATAGGTTGGGAAGTGGGTGCAGAAGTCAATTGAGTAGAGAAAAACAATCCTACCCATAAATGACAACATCATGTTTAAAAGACACTAGAAAACACGGTATTAAGAACATATAGACAACGGGAGAAAGTAGTGACCACTATTACAAATGAAATAATAATTTTTCACAACCCTAACCAAAAAGCAAATCCTAAAATTATCTAGTAACATTTTTAGGGCTCCTCTGCATTTCAGTAATTTTTGTATGTTCAGGTGGAACAGTGGTGACTCTCATCAATGCTCTAAGGTGAAAAGGGGGTACTCTTTCCACAGAAAATGGACTTTATTCTGCTTTTACTAAACAGAATAGTACTTTAAAACAATGCCAGCAAAACAATCAGTCTCCTAACACCTAGTCTATACAATCACACGGAAACCTCTTGTGAAACCAACTATGCCCAGAATCTGTTCAAAAAGCCTCTCTGGCAGGCTTCTATTGTCCATCAAATTTTCTTTTGTTGTTTTCTTTCGCATGGGCCTCTCAATTCAGGCCTCTTCATGAGAAAATACTGCTTAGTTGGAGTGCCCTCCTGGCAAACACCCACAGCTCACTCGAAAGTCTCAATGTCTTAAAGCAATGCACCAGTGTCTCTCCTCTGTGGCAGACACTACAAACAATGTGCTCTTCATTGATCAAGGGCATAAATCATCTCGTGCAGACACAAGCACCATTAATTGGGAAATAGCTCAAGCTCAGCAGCTCTTTCAGACTCCAACACTCATTATTTAGTGTCAGAGGACGCTCAAGCTGCTCTTTCATGGGCACCACAATATAGTGCCTTTTTCCAAACTTGAAATCTCCGGTGCACTGCCCTTCTTCCGTTGGAGCAAAGAAAAGGGGGTGTGTGGCCAAAACTCAGGCCAAGGGGCTCAAGGGATTGCACACTGTCAGAGGTTACCAGCACATGACAGGTAGAGAAATGAAACCTCAAAACAGCTCTGCCATCAACAACAGGAATCCTTCTCTTTAGCTCTTTTACACTGAAACTTTGGTTTTGTGATGTCCAACGCCGTCTGATGGAGCAAGTACGATACCATGCCCTGGCGATCACTGTCCAGCTTTGCTACTTTCTGGGTGCTGAGACTGTAGGGCCAAGACGTCCGTCTTTCATCTGTAGCTGTCACTGATGTGAATTAGGCTTAAATCAATGTCCTGCAGTTTATTATGACTTGATACCCGCAGAATCTAGTGACGTAGGAAATGTGCCACAGTTGTTAGTTTCCTTCAATTTAGTAAAAAAAACAGTTCATGTTTTTTAACAAGGGGACTGCAAGCAGGTGGTCTGCAATCTTCAAAGGAGTAGCCATACACCATGGGCATAAAATACAAAGACAAAGGCAGAAGGGCAAAACAGGGTCTCTAGCATCTTTAATTGGGTTCTCTCCATTATTCTCTGCCATCTATAGCTACATGAGAATTCTATCTGAATGGATTTCCTCACACAGTGGCATTGTCTAATGGGGTAAACACATATTTTCCTCAATGATTAAGTCTAGGTGTTCCTCCTTACCTTAGAACATCTCAATAGAGAAATCACATGATACCGATTATCAGGGACATGTAGAAACCTTCCTTTAAAAACTGTGCATCAGGTGCACTATGCAATACACAGGCTAATAGTCAAATGTGCAAACAAAAAGACAAGAACTAGAGGGTCCTGATATTTGCATGATTAGGACACATCTGATCCCACCAAAAATTAAAGTAGCAGGAACAGAAGGGAACCGAAAACCAAATTAAAATAGACATTGAAAATTCGTCATGTTCAAAAAAGGTAAACATAAGATATCTCCTATTGAAATGGAAAACTTGTCTTACTATAATATTGAGTCAGTTAACCAGTCTATCGCTACCCTGACAGTCAGGCTGGAAAACATTGAAGCAGGCAAATTCTTGAAAACCAGTCTGGTCATACCAAAGGGAATTATACATAACATGGGGGTCCCTGGTACATCACTGCAGTCTGGAAATGTGAACCTGAACAATACATCAATAATAATAAAAGGGCTGACTGGTGAAAGGAATTCGAAAAAGAGAAATGGGACTAGGACATAGCTAAAATCTCAATAACTAAGCATGATGCGACATTGGTCAGGGGAAGTAACAAAAGAAAAAATCTATAGGAAGAACAAAAATTTTTATTTGGGTGATAGTCAGGCATGTGACACAACACCGAGAGTACGGGTGATACACAAAGGCCAAAGTTACACAAATTTTAACTCTACCGTTGGCGACTACACCATATACGGTACTCCTAGCTAATGTTTCAGTTCCTTCTTCAGGAAAAAATTAAAACCTGGTTTTCTTTTAAGGAACGAAAGCCATATGCTACTTAGGAAACAGAACATCATTAACTAATGTAATATTGAAATTAGGCCACCTTGAGTCACAGATCTATAATTTCATCCTTAGGTCCAATCAAGGCTACATAAATGTAGGGCTGCCTGTTCCTTTAAGGGAAGGGGCAGTAACGTGACTAACTGCAGGTGACACACTTTGATCCTGTATATATCTTTTTATTTTCCTTCAATACCATTATAGCCAAATAGACATGCACTGGTGAAGTGTTGTCTCTTTATGTTCACAGCATGAAATATCATTATCTGTGGAATTTAGTAACCAGAACAAGTTCAACCAACTGTTGCGTAGCGATGGGCATCGTCATGACCATCCCCTCACAACACAGGGGAGCTTGTAATAGTATCAAAAGCAGCAACAAACATGCAAAAAACAAATAAAAAATAATAAAAACGCACAAAACGTCAAGCCATCAGATATACTTGCTGTGTATCAAGCACAAAAAGCATAGACAAAACAATAGCATGTGTGAATAAGCGGTGACACACAACACCATGTCATGTACTTTATGCACTGTAAACCTGCAGCCCAAAACCCAATATTTGGGCCTGTTTAATTTGTCAGGTTTAAAATCCTTACCCTCCTTTTGACAGTAGATCACCAGGCAATGGAAATCTGCTGTCAAATATAACTTTACTGTTTCTCTTCTAACATACAGGACCAGCAAGAACAATTCATGATAGGACCAAATACATGAAAATAAATTTCCATTACTTAACTGTTACCCTCTTGTCAGTTACTTCGCAACATCAAGCCACCTTAGTTTTACCTTTCTAAAAGTAAAAATTGTTACACTGACACTCCATATTAATTTGGCACCTACAATTTCCACTGTGAAAAATAAGTCTTAATTGGCAAATCGTTCTCATTAAGGCATGTAGCCTTCAAAATTTTAGAAAAGGGCTGCATCTTATTTTCTGTCTAAGACTTAATGCAACACTTCGTTTTCTGTCAAATAAAAGCAACTAGCAGGCATCATTTTATTTTTTTAGAGCGGAGACACAAATGTATCAGTTCTGCAGAGCATTTAACATGATGTTGGGACTTTCGAAGAAACCCCTTTTTTTATATTTTCCCTTTGGAATTAAGTTCTTTAATTGTATTGATGTTCTTCTGGAGAACCAGAAATCCCACTTTTAGAGGCCCGTAGGGTCATTCTGCATTTCACAGAGACAAGGCCCTAATTTAAAAGGTCACAAGTGTCAACACGACAGCCTCCTCCATTGTTTATGGGAAAACTAAAGATAGCATCTCAGCAGCATGACTTGAGCCAGCCTCTGTAGCTCTCCTAGCTTCTGCCACTCTGAATCTGTCAAAGACAGAAGGCCTTCCTATTTTCCTTCTAACCTGTAATAATTCACTCTATTTAAAAAATAAAAAAAAATTCCTTTATAGGCGCTAAAAAAATTATCTCTATTTCCAGATTATTAAACTACATTTACTGTGAATAATTCACAAACCTTAATAACACACATACCAGTTGTTAGAATAAATGCTTGTTGCAATCCCATGCAATGGTACATATTTCATCAACCTTGAATGAATGAACGTCTCAGTAGGCCCAGCTGAAGTTAGAACCTTCAACCTTGATATTAAAACAAGCCTTTGTACTGGCACATTGACTCATTGAATCATAAGAAGGCACAACCTGCAAATATATATCAAACCTAAATGTATGCATTTACTGAAGCCTGAGACACTTTAAAAAGTACTCTGAATGAAAGAAAATGCAGTTTAAACAGTGCTTTTGCCCAAAATCGACTTTGATATTTTAGGCATTAAAAAAATCAATATCCTACAATTTTCTTGCATAATATGCATTACCAGAATGTCTATTACACAATCCATGAGTCAGCCATTGAAAATATTAACTTATACTTTATAGAAATGAGCTTGTTTGCTCCTGCGCCAAGGGAAAATTGCACATACAAATGTCATTTTAGCGGTGCAACATAACTTAAATTAATTTTTAATGTTAGGAGGTCATAGTATAGGTATTAAGCTTTATAAATATTAAAAAACGATTTTGAAAGGCACTTATTTTTCAAATAATTTTTCCATAATTAATAATTTTATTTTTTTTTAAAAAATAAAAACCCAATTATTCTTTTTTTTTTGTGTGAAAATTCCACATATAAAAGCAAGCTGCATCCCTTGCCTATTATTTGGGATACATTAACTCACAAGCCTAAGCGCATAAGCCTAACTTGAAATGCGTCACATTTTTGCGCCACTTTCATTTAAAAGGAAGGTTATGCAAAATTCCACCCATGTTTAACTGGGAAAGTGCTGGCTGAATTGAACATTCCTATCAAATATACTGCAGCTGAAAAGTTTGTCTGTGAACATCTAATACAATGCATCTAAGAAAAATGCTGTAAATGTATTTTTTTTTTTTTTTGCAAAAATAGATAATTTCGTTTTTTTGGGGCCCTATTTATATCTATTGAATGTGTTTTCTAATTTATTAAGCATTTAACGGCAGTTTTGTATATGTGCACAATTGCTCATTCTATAAATTAAAGAGCAACATATAGCTATGTTAGCACATCACATGGTTCATTTCTGGATTTTTTCTAAGTTTCTACTTAATATTAATTAACCAACATTTTACTTAACAAACTGTAAACATCAAGAAGACCCACAAACACACATTGAGCTCATTTCAGATATAAACAGAAAACACTCAGTACACACAATACAGCGCGCTTTAGCCATTTTTCATAAATAGCGCCGTCGCAATTTACTTACAGAACCGTTTGCAGATCCTAGTTGTAAGTCATATTTACAAGAAAAAAAAGAAAACTTTTCTCAATTATTTCCAAGAATAGCGGACCCATACTTTATTAAACGTGATGGGGCCTACTCCATGCTTCACATATAGTTCATAGGTTGGAGTTCCAATCGGAGGAACCGGACATGAGTCCTCCAACCGGGAGTCCCTTTTACAACCAAGACAAAACAAATTTCCAAGTCTGCTAAGACCAGGCATCTTCGCTCACTAGTCTAGCTTCAAACTTCAAAGGATTATCGTTTACGATAGTCTCGTGAATACACGAGTCCTTCGGCATTGGTACTTGCAAGTTCCAAATCAAAGTGATCCCGAAGGGATACCAAACCAAATGTCCAACTAAGGACCAAACCAAGTGTCCAACTAAGGACTGGGAGACGCTCCACTTATACTTAACTGAAAATATCGATGACGTCACCAGAAGACTCGTCTTATCGTTTCGCTCTACCAAACATCAAGGGTCCAAATCAGGGCGATAGCCAGGACAGCAGTCCTTCGTAGCCGTCGGGAAGCGGGGAACCTCGCAGCAAAGACTTTCGGACCACGTCGACATGCAGGGGTCGATGAAGTGGCGGCCTTCCTCCAGAATTTTCACACGAAGCTCCCCACGGACCTCAGGCTTGGACCGGTACCGCTGGTATCGCCCCACGTTGGGCGCCAACTGAGGTACTGGGTTTTTCAGAACCGGTACTGATCCGGTAACCCAGCGGTGCCAGGGTACACCCAAAGACCTCGGGTACTTTCCTGATTCAGACCACAGAAACTCAGAGTCTTCTAGGTGAAGTCAAAGATCAAATTTATTGGCTGCAGCCAAGTAACAAGCGTCCTAGAAGTACAACAGCACGGTTTGTATGTTCTCAGGAGACTGTTCTCCAATGCAAAGTCACGTTTCCTTATATACAGTTTTTTAAGCTTCAGGCAAACATTCTTGACATTTTGGTTGGTCATTCACATGTTTTCACTACAAAGGAAAAAACAGTGTCACGATGAAACCTCATATTTCATGTCATCCAACCCATAATAAATTACCTGGCAAGGCCTAGTATTTTACATCAGATAAGTGTGGACCACCAATAAAAACGGGCACCTCCCCCTCGTAAAGTAAGAAGAAGAAAAGAGCAGGTGCAGGTGTGAGCAAGATTAGGCAGGGTGTGTGAGCGATAATAAGGGTTTTATGGCATGGTGTGCCTTGATGCTATCTGATTCGGCCACTGGGAGAGGGACTGACCAAACAGGTTTGGCCTGAGGCAATGGTTCCAGCTTGCCCAGGTCAGAGAAAAGTCAATCAAGGTCTACGTGTCCTTGGAATCAAATCTGACTGTATTATAAGCCTATGTGAGGGCAACTTTTAAAAATGGCTGCAGTGTATAAAATGGGAGCCACGAGTGCAGGACGAAAATGGCGATTTCGAGGTGAAAACGCTGCTGGAATTGAGCGAAAATGCTCATGCTTAGTGTACTAGTCATTATCGGTCTTTTGATACTAAAATCGTACTGCTGTGGCAAAGTAAATTACATGGGTCCAGAATTTTTAGAACCACACAACTACTTACCACTTTTGTCACTGTACTTTTCATAAGAGAAAAATATACAAAACAAGTTCAGTGTGTGAACACATAATCAAAAAGTTTTGCATTTCCTCTTTTCACTTCTTTTCTAAAGTGCTGAAAAGTACCTCTAAACTTTCTAAAAGTTCTTAAAAAGTTAAAAAAGTTTTTTTTCTGTCTTTCAAAAAGTTCTGAAAACTTGTTCTCACTTTTTCTATCACTTAAACACTTTCTAAAATGTCTGGCACAGGCCAAACTGTTGATCTGTCCAAACTTGCTTATGATCACCTTAGCTGGAAAGGAGCAAGGAGTCTCTGCATAGAAAGAGGTTTGAGTGTAGGGAAGAATCCCCCCAGAGAACTGTTGGTTAACATGCTTATAGAACAGGATAAGGCCAAAGGGGCCCACTCTGTTGAAAAAGTAGCTAATGGTTCACAATCCGATCCAGGGACTCCCCTAGAAAAAGATTCAGGAAATAAACTTCCTGGCCTGCCCATTACTAGACAGCCTAGCATAGTTGGTACTGAAGTAGAGTCACACCATACTGATAGTGTTGTCTCACATCATAGCAAAAGTATTTCTTCTCACCATAGTAGAAGTGATGTTTCTGTTAACCAAGCTGTTAGGATGCCTTCTGTTAGGGACAGGTCTCCTTCTGTTCACTCTCAACATACTTCTATTTCAAGGAATGTCCCTCCCACCCACCCTGATGACAGATTGTTAGAAAGGGAGCTCAATAGATTGAGAGTGGAACAAACCAGACTGAAGCTCAAGAAGCAACAGCTGGATTTGGATAGACAGTCCTTAGAAGTGGAAAGGGAAAGACAGAAATTGGGTTTAGAAACCCATGGTAGCAGCAGCAGTATTCCCAATAGTCATCCTGCAAGAGAGCATGATTCTAGGAATCTGCATAAGATAGTTCCCCCTTATAAGGAGGGGGATGACATTAACAAGTGGTTTGCTGCGCTTGAGAGGGCCTGTGTTGTTCAGGATGTCCCTCAAAGGCAGTGGGCTGCTATCCTATGGCTATCATTTAGTGGAAAGGGTAGGGATAGGCTCCTTACTGTGAAAGATCCTCAAAAGCTTTCTGACAGTTTGCTGTCCATAATACCTTCTTAGGCATTTTCTTGGATGTGAGGTCATTAAGAGGGGCTGCAATGGAGCCAAAGTTCTTAATGAACCTCCTATAGTACTACAAAGGCTCTCACCTGAGTCTGAGTAGTAGGGGGAACCCAATCTATAATAGTCTGGATTTTCCCCTGAAGTGGTGCAATCTGTTCTCCACCAACCAGGTGTCCCAGATAAACCACCTTCCCCTGCCCTATCTGGCACTTTGAAGCCTTGATAGTGAGGCCTGCTTTTTGCAGGGACCCCAAAACTTTCCATAGGTGGACCAGGTGATCATCCCAACTGGAGCTAAAGACAGCTATATCGTCCAAATATGCTGCACTGAAAGCTTCCAGCCGTTGCAGGACTCTGTTCACCAACCTTTGAAAAGTGGCAGGTGCATGTTTCAATCCAAAAGGCATTACTGTGAATTGGTAATGGCCTCCAATGGTTGAAAATGCAGTTTTAGCTTTTCCATCTTCTGATAATTTGATCTGCCAATACCCTGCAGTCAAGTCAAAAGTGCTTAGATACTTGGCAGATGCCAGTGTATCTATGAGCTCATCTGCCCTGGGTATAGGGTGAGCATCAGTTTTGGTTACCTGGTTGAGACCTCTGTAATCTACACAAAACCGCATTTCCTTCTATTCATCCTTGGAATGAGGTTTTGGTACAAGTACCACAGGAGAAGCCCATGGACTTTCAGAGTGCTCAACCACTCCCAGTTCTAACATTTTCTGCATCTCTTGCTTTATGCAGTCTCTGACATGGTCAGGCTGCCTATAGATCTTACTTTTGACAGGCAAGCTGTCTCCAGTATCTATAGTGTGCTCACACCAAGAAGTGGTACCTGGCACAGTAGAGAAGAGTTCAGAAAACTGACCTAGGAGATTAATGCAGTGGTCTTTCTGCTCAGCAGTGAGACAATCTGCTAGTACAACACCTTCCACCAGAGCATCTTGTTCTGTGGAAGAGAAGAGATCAGGGAGAGGATCACTGTCTTCTTCCTGTCCCTCATCAGTTGCCATGAGCAGGGTGAGATCAGCCCTGTCATAGTAGGGTTTCAGGCGGTTGACATGGAGCACCCTATGGGGACTCCTGGCAGTGCCTAAGTCAACTAAATAGGTGACTTCACCCTTCTTTTCAACAATTGTGTGGGGGCCACTCCATTTATCTTGGAGTGCTCTTGGGGCCACAGGCTCCAAGACCCACACTTTCTGCCCTGGTTGGTACTGAACCAAAACAGCCTTCTGGTCATGCCATTGCTTCTGGAGCTCATGGCTGGCCTGAAGGTTTTTACTTGCCTTTTTCATGTACTCAGCCATCCTTGATCTGAGGCCAAGTACATAATCCACTATATCTTGCTTTGGAGCTTTTAAAGGTTGTTCCCAACCCTCCTTGACAAGTGTTAGTGGACCTCTCACAGGGTGTCCAAAGAGGAGTTCAAAGGGGCTGAAGCCCACTCCTTTCTGGGGTACCTCCCTGTAAGCAAAAAGGAGGCATGGTAAAAGGATATCCCATCTCCTGCGGAGTTTTTCAGGGAGTCCCATTATCATGCCTTTGAGAGTTTTGTTAAATCTCTCCACCAGCCCATTGGTTTGTGGATGATAGGGTGTAGATACTTGTAAGTCACACCACACTCCTTCCACATGGCCTTTAAGTAAGCAGACATGAAATTGCTTCCCCTGTCTGATACCACCTCTTTTGGGAAGCCCACCCTGGAAAAGATTCCCAGGAGGGCCTTTGCCACTGCAGGAGCTGTAGTGGTCCTTAGAGGAATTGCTTCAGGATATCTGGTGGCATGGTCCACTACCACCAAGTTAAACCTATTGCCTGAAGCAGTAGGAGGGTCAAGGGGGGCAACTATGTCAACCCCTACCCTTTCAAAGGGAACCCCAACCACAGGCAGTGGAATAAGGGGTGCCTTTGGAGTGCCACCTGTCTTGCCACTGGCTTGACATGTTTCACAGGACTTACAAAAATCTTTTGTGTCCTCAGACATTCTAGGGCAATGAAACAAGGGAACAAGCCTGTCCCAAGTTTTCATTTGCCCCAAATGTCCAGCTAAGGGAATGTCGTGAGCAAGAGTTAAGAGGAACTTTCTGTACTCCTGACGAATCACCAATCTCCTGGCAGCTCCAGGTTTTGGATCCCTTGCTTTTATTAGTAGGAGGTTGACCCCTAGAGAAAAGCGTTGGTCTGCCATTGAGAGGGAGGCCTTTGCTGTGGTCTGGGCACTGAAGAAGTTGAGGCCATACCTGTTTGGCACTCACTTCATTGTTCAGACAGACCACAAACCTCTACTTTGGCTAAAACAAATGAAAGGTGAAAATCCTAAATTGTTGAGGTGGTCCATACCCCTACAGGGAATGGACTATACAGTGGAACATAGACCTGGGAGTACCCACTCCAATGCAGATGGACTCTCCAGATATTTCCACTTAGACAATGAAGACCCATCAGGAAATGACTAGTCTTATTGTCCTTCGTTTGGGGGGGGGGGGTTGTGTATGAAAGTACAATCTTGCCTGGCATGTTACCCCTATTTTTCACTGTATATATGTTGTTTTAGTTGTATGTGTCACTGGGACCCTGCCAGCCAGGGCCCCAGTGCTCATAAGTGTGCCTGAATGTGTTACCTGTGTTATGACTAACTGTCTCACTGAGGCTCTGCTATCCAGAACCTCAGTGGTTATGCTCTCTCATTTCTTTCCAAATTGTCACTAACAGGCTAGTGACCAATTTTACCAATTCACATTGGCATACTGGAACTCCCTTATAATTCCCTAGTATATGGTACTGAGGTACCCAGGGTATTGGGGTTCCAGGAGATCCCTATGGGCTGCAACATTTCTTTTGCCACCCATAGGGAGCTCTGACAATTCTTACACAGGCCTGCCACTGCAGCCTGAGTGAAACAATGCACACATTATTTCACAGCCATTTTCACTGCACTTAAGTAATTTATAAGTCACCTATATGTCTAACCTTTACTTAGTAAAGGTTAGGTGCAAAGTTACTTAGTGTGTGGGCACCCTGGCACTAGCCAAGGTGCTCCCACATATTTCAGGGCAAATTCCCCGGACTTTGTGAGTGCGGGGACACCATTACACGCGTGCACTACACATAGGTCAATACCTATGTCTAGCTTCACAATGGTAACTCCGAATATGGCCATGTAACATGTCTAAGATCATGGAATTGCCCCCTCTATGCCATCCTGGCATTGTTGGCACAATCCCATGATCCCACGGGTCTGTAGCTCAGACCCGGGTACTGCCAAACTGCCTTTTGAAGGGTTTCACTGCAGCTGCTGCTGCCAACCCCTCAGACAGGTTTCTGCCCTCCTGGGGTCCAGCCAGGCTTGGCCCAGGATGGCAGAACAAAGGACTTCCTCAGAGAGAGGGTGTTACACCCTCTCCCTTTGGAAAAAGGTGTTAAGGCAGGGGAGGAGTAGCCTCCCCCAGCGCCTGGAAATGCTTTCATGGGAACAGATGGTGCCAATTTCTGTATAAACCAGTTTACACCGGTTCAGGGACCCCTCAGCCCTGCTCTGGCGCGAAACTGGACAAAGGAAAGGGGAGTGACCACTCCCCTGACCTGCACCTCCCCTGGGAGGTGCCCAGAGCTCCTCCAGTGTGCTCCAGACCTCTGCCATCTTGGAAACAGAGGTGCTGCTGGCACACTGGACTGCTCTGAGTGGCCAGGGCCAGCAGGTGACGTCAGAGACTCCTTCTGATAGGCTACTTCAGGTGTTGCTAGCCTATCCTCTCTCCTAAGTAGCCAAACCCTCTATTCTGGCTATTTAGGGTCTCTGCTTTGGGGAATTCCTTAGATAACGAATGCAAGAGCTCGTCAGAGTTCCTCTGCATCTCTCTCTTCACCTTCTGCCAAGGAATCGACTGCTGACCTCACTGGAAGCCTGCAAAACTGCAACAAAGTAGCAAAGACGACTACTGCAACTCTGTAACGCTGATCCTGCCGCCTTCTCGTCTGTTTTCCTGGTGGTGCATGCTGTGGGGGTAGTCTGCCTCCTCTCTGCACTAGAAGCTCCGAAGAAATCTCCCGTGGGTCGACGGAATCTTCCCCCTGCATCCGCAGGCACCAAAGAACTGCATTACCGGTACCCTGGGTCTCCTCTCAGCCCATCGAGCGAGGTCCCTTGAATCCAGCAACTCTGTCCAAGTGACTCCCACAGTCCAGTGACTCTTCAGTCCAAGTTTGGTGGAGGTAAGTCCTTGCCTCCCTACGCAAGACTGCATTGCTGGGAACCGCATCTTTTGCAGCTACTCCGGCCTCTGTGCACTTCCAGTGGAAATCCTTTGTGCACAGCCAAGCCTGGGTCCACGGCACTCTAACCTGCATTGCACGACTTTCTAAGTTGTCCTCCGCAGGCGTGGAACTCCTTTGTGCAACTTCGGGTGAGCACTGTTTCACTCCTCTTTGTAGTGCCTGTTCCAGCACTTTTGCGGTTGCTGCCTGCTTCTGTGAGGGCTCCTTGTCTTGCTCGACACACCCTCTGTCCCCAGACACAATTGGCGACATCCTGGTCCCTCCTGGGCCACAGCAGCATCCAAAAACCCTAACAGCACGATTTGCAGCTAGCAAGGCCTGTTGGGGGTCTTTCTTCAGGAAACCACTTTTGAACAACTCTCCACGGCGTGGGGGATACATCCTCCAAAGAGAAAGTCTCTAGCCCTTGTTGTTCCTGCAGAATCCTCAGCTTTTACTGTCCAGTAGCAGCTTCTTTGCACCCACAGCTGGCATTTCCTGGGCATCTGCCCATCTCCGACTTGCTTGTGACTTTTGGACTAGGTCCCCTTGTTCCACAGGTACCCTCGACTAGAAATCCATTGTTGTTGCATTGCTGGTTTGTATCTTTCCTGCAGAATTCCCCTAACACGACTTCTGTGCTCTTTGGGGAACTTTAGTACATTTTGCACTCACTTTTCAGGGTCTTGGGGTGGGCTATTTTTCTAACCCTTACTATTTTCTAATATTTCCAGCGACCCTCTACAAGGTCACATAGGTTTGGGGTCCATTCGTGGTTCGCATTCCACTTTTGGAGTATATGGTTTGTGTTGCCCCTATCCCTATGTGCTCCCATTTCATCCTATTGTAACTATTCATTGTTTGCACTGTTTTCTAAGACTATACTGCATATTTTTGGTATTGTGTATATATATCTTGTGTATATTTGCTATCCTCATACTGAGGGTACTCACTGAGATACTTTGGCATATTGTCATAAAAATAAAGTACCTTTATTTTTAGTATATCTGTGTATTGTGTTTTCTTATGATATTGTGCAAGTGACACTAGTGGTACTGTAGGAGCTTCACTCGTCTCCTAGTTCAGCCTAAGCTGCTCTGCTAAGCTACCATTATCTATCAGCCTAAGCTGCTAGACACCCTATACACTGATGAGGCATACCTGGGTCTGGTGCAAGGTGTAAGTACCCCTTGGTACTCACTACAAGCCAGTCCAGCCTCCTACATTGGTTGTGAAGCGGTGGGATAAGTACTTTGCAACTACTTACCACTTTTGTCACTGTACTTTTCATAAGAGAAAAATATACAAAACAAGTTCAGTGTGTGTCCACATAACCAAAAAGTTTTGCATTTCCTCTTTTCACTTCTTTTCTAAAGTGCTGAAAAGTACCTCTAAACTTTCTAAAAGTTTCTTAAAAGTTGAAAAAGTTTTTTTGCTGTCTTTCAAAAAGTTCTGAAAACTTTTTCTCACTTTTTCTATCACTTAAACACTTTCTAAAATGTCTGGCACAGACCAAACTGTTGATCTGTCCAAATTTGCTTTTGATCACCTTAGCTGGAAAGGAGCAAGGAGTCTCTGCATAGAAAGAGGTTTGAGTGTAGGGAATAATCCCCCCAGAGAACTGTTGGTTAACATGCTTATAGAACAGGATAAGGCCGAAGGGGCCCACTCTGTTGAAAAAGTAGCTAATGGTTCACAATCTGATTCAGGGACTCCCCTAGAAAAAGATTCAGGAAAGAAACTTCCTAGCCTGCCCATTACTAGACAGCCTAGCATAGTTGGTACTGAAGTAGAGTCACACCATACTGATAGTGTTGTCTCACATCATAGCAAAAGTATTTCTTTTAACCATATTAGAAGTGATTTTTCTGTTAACCAAGCTGTTAGGATGCCTTCTGTTAGGGACAGGTCTCCTTCTGTTCATTCTCAACATACTTCTGTCTCAAGGAATGTCCCTCCCACCCACCCTGATGACAGATTGTTAGAAAGGGAGCTCAATAGATTGAGAGTGAAACAAACCAGACTGAAGCTCAAGAAGCAACAGCTGGATTTGGATAGACAGTCCTTAGAAGTGGAAAGGGAAAGACAGAAATTGGGTTTAGAAACCCATTGTGGCAGCAGCAGTATTCACAATAGTCATCCTGCAAGAGAGTATGATTCTAGGAATCTGCATAAGATAGTTCCCCCTTATAAGGAGGGGGATGACATTAACAAGTGGTTTGCTGCACTTGAGAGGGCCTGTGTTGTACAGGATGTCCCTCAAAGGCAGTGGGCTGCTATCCTATGGCTATCATTTAGTGGAAAGGGTAGGGATAGGCTCCTTACTGTGAAAGATCCTCAAAAGCTTTCTGACAGTTTGCTGTCCATAATACCTTCTTAGGCCTTTTCTTGGATGTGAGGTCATTAAGAGGGGCTGCAATGGAGCCATAGTTCTTTGTGAACCTCCTATAGTACTAAAAAGGCTGTCATCTGAGTCTGATTAGTAGGGGGAACCCAATCTATAATAGTCTGGATTTTCCCCTGAAGTGGTGCAATCTGTTCTCCACCAACCAGGTGTCCCAGATAAACCACCTTCCCCTGCCCTATCTGTCACTTTGAAGCCTTGAAAGTGAGGCCTGCTTTTTGCAGGGCCTCCAAAACTTTCCATAGGTGGACCAGGTGATCATCCCAACTGGAGCTAAACACAGCTATGTCATCCAAATATGCTGCACTGAAAGCTTCCAGCCCTTGCAGGACTGTGTTCACCAACCTTTAAAAAGTGGCAGGTGCATTGTTCAATCCAAAAGGCATTACTGTGAATTGGTAATGGCCTCCAATGGTTGAAAATGCAGTTTTAGTTTTTGCATCTTCTGATAATTTGATCTGCCAATACCCTGCAGTCAAGTCAAAAGTGCTTAGATACTTGTCAGATGCCAGTGTATCTATGAGCTCATCTGCCCTGAGTATAGGGTGAGCATCAGTTTTGGTTACCTGGATGAGACCTCTGTAGTCTACACAAAACCGCATTTCCTTCTTTCCATCCTTGGAATGAGGTTTTGGTACAAGTACCACAGGAGAAGCCAATGGACTTTCAGAGTGCTCAACCACTCCCAGTTCTAACATTTTCTGCACCTCTTGCTTTATGCAGTCTCTGACATGGTCAGGCTGCCTATAGATCTTACTTTTGACAGGCAAGTTGTCTCCAGTATCTATAGTGTGCTCACACCAAGAAGTGGTACCTGGCACAGTAGAGAAGAGTTCAGAAAGATGACCTAGGAGATTAATGCAGTGGTCTTTCTGCTCAGCAGTGAGACAATCTGCTAGTACAACACCTTCCACCAGAGCATCTTGTTCTGTGGAAGAGAAGAGATCAGGGAGAGGATCACTGTCTTCTTCCTGTCCCTCATCAGTTGCCATGAGCAGGGTGAGATCAGCCCTGTCATAGTAGGGTTTCAGGCGGTTGATATGGAGCACCCTAAGGGGACTCCTGGCAGTGCCTAAGTCAACTAAATAGGTGACTTCACCCTTCTTTTCAACAATTGTGTGGGGTCCACTCCATTTATCTTGGAGTGCTCTTGGGGCCACAGGCTCCAAGACCCACACTTTCTGCCCTGGTTGGTACTGAACCAAAACAGCCTTCTGGTCATGCCATTGCTTCTGGAGCTCTTGGCTGGCCTGAAGGTTTTTACTTGCCTTTTTCATGTACTCAGCCATCCTTGATCTGAGGCCAAGTACATAATCCACTATATCTTGCTTTGGAGCTTTTAAAGGTTGTTCCCAACCCTCCTTGACAAGTGTTAGTGGACCTCTCACAGGGTGTCCAAAGAGGAGTTCAAAGGGGCTGAAGCCTACTCCTTTCTGGGGTACCTCCCTGTAAGCAAAAAGGAGGCATGGTAAAAGAATATCCCATCTCCTGCAGAGTTTTTCAGGGAGTCCCATAATCATGCCTTTGAGAGTTTTGTTAAATCTCTCCACCAGTCTATTTGTTTGTGGATGATAGGGTGTAGTGAACTTGTAAGTCACACCACACTCCTTCCACATGGCCTTTAAGTAAGCAGACATGAAATTGCTTCCCCTGTCTGATACCACCTCTTTTGGGAAGCCCACCCTGGAAAAAATTCCCAGGAGGGCCTTTGCCACTGCAGGAGCTGTAGTTGTCCTTAGAGGAATTGCTTCAGGATATCTGGTGGCATGGTCCACTACCACCAAGATAAACCTATTGCCTGAAGCAGTAGGAGGGTCAAGGGGGCCAACTATGTCAACCCCTACCCTTCCAAAGGGAACCCCAACTACAGGCAGTGGAATAAGGGGTGCCTTTGGAGTGCCACCTGTCTTGCCACTGCCTTGACATGTTTCACAGGACTTACAAAAATCTTTTGTGTCCTCAGACATTCTAGGCCAATGAAACAAGGGAACAAGCCTGTCCCAAGTTTTCATTTGCCCCAAATGTCCAGCTAAGGGAATGTCGTGAGCAAGAGTTAGGAGGAACTTTCTGTACTCCTGAGGAATCACCAATCTCCTGGCAGCTCCAGGTGTAGGATCCCTTGCCTCAGTGTACAAGAGGTTGTCCTCCCAGTAAACTCTGTGAGAGTCACTGACATCCCCATTAGCTTGTTTGACAGCTTGCTGTCTTAGACCCTCTAGTGTGGGACAGGTCTGCTGTGCCACACTCAGCTCCTCCCTGGCAGGCCCCCCTTCACCCGAAAGATCAGCAGTGTCTGCTTCCAGCTCCTCTGGTGAAGGTTCTACACAGGGTGGGAATTCTTCTTCCTCAGAAGTAGAATCCGCTGTAGAGGGAGGGATAGTAGGTACTGATTTACCTTTGCTACCCCTAGCTTTAGGGAGCACTTGGTCCATTCTTCCAGAATCCAAGTTTCCCTGTCCTTTTTGCTTTTTGGCCTGAGCCCTGGTTAAAGCAAAAATATGCCCTGGGATGCCCAGCATTGCTGCATGGGCCTCCAACTCCACATCTGACCAAGCTGATGTCTCCAAATCATTTCCTAGTAGACAGTCTACAGGTACATCTGATGCTATCACAACTTTCTTTGGACCAGTAACCCCCCCCAGTTGAGATTTACAACAGCCATGGGGTAGCTAAGTGTGTTGTTGTGAGCATTGGTTACTTGGTACTGGTGACCAAGTAGGTGTTGTTCAGGGTGGACCAGTTTTTCAATCACCATTGTGACACTGGCACCAGTGTCACTGTAGGCCTGAACCTCAACACCATTTATTAGGGGTAGTTGCTTGTACTTATCCATGTTAAGGGGACAAGCAACCAAGGTGGCTAAATCAATAGCCCCCTCAGAGACTAACACAGCCTCTGTGGTCTCCCTAATCAGACCAACCCCAACTAAGTTACCAATAGTGAGCCCAGCTACTCCCTTGGATTGGCTATTAGTAGGTTTGCTCCCACCACCACTGCTATTAGTAGGGACACTAGGTGTAGCAGTAGGGGTTGTAGTGGTAGGAGGCTTGGTGCTTTTCTTTGGACAACTGGGATCTGTTGTCCAATGGCCTTTTATTTTACGTAAATAGCACCATGGTTTCTTTTCTTTGTTTTGATTGGAAGAGGATTTGGGCCCACCACCCCCACCAGAGTGTTTTTGTGGGCCTGATGAAGACTCATTTTTAGATTTGTCCCCACCCTTGTCAGAAGACTTACCATCCTTCTTCTTATTGCCATCTTTGTCACCCCCTGTATGAACTTTTCTGTTCACCCTTGTTCTGACCCATTTGTCTGCCTTCTTTCCCAATTCTTGGGGAGAGGTCAGATCAGAGTTCACCAAGTACTGGTGCAACAAATCAGACACATAATTATTAAGAATATGCTGTCTCAGGATCAAGTTATACAGGCTGTCATAATCAGTAACTTTACTGCCATGTAACCACCCCTCCAAGGCCTTCACTGAATGGTCAACAAAATCAACCCAGTCTAATGAAGACTCCTTTTTGGTCTCTCTGAACTTCATCCTGTACTGTTCAGTGGTTAAGCCATAACCATCCAGGAGTGCATTCTTAAGAACTGTAAAATTATTGGCATCAGTTTCTTTCACAGTAAGGAGCCTATCTCTACCCTTACCACTAAATGATAGCAATAGGATAGCAGCCCACTGCCTTTGAGGGACATCCTGTACAACACAGGCCCTCTCAAGTGCAGCAAACCACTTGTTAATGTCATCCCCCTCCTTATAAGGGGGAACTATCTTGTGCAGATTCCTTGAATCATGCTCTCTTGCAGGATGACTATGGGGAATACTGCTGCTGCCACCATGGGTTTCTAAACCTAATTTCTGTCTTTCCTTCTCTACTTCTAAGGATTGCCTATCTAAATCCAGCTGTTGCTGCTTAAGCTTCAGTCTGGATTGCTCCACTCTCAATCTATTGAGCTCCCTTTCTAACATTCTGTCATCAGGGTGGGTGGGATGGACATTCCTAGACACGGAAGTATGGTGAGAATGGACAGAAGGAGACCTGTCCCTTACAGAAGGCATCCTAACAGCTTGGTTAACAGAAACATCACTTCTACTGTGGTGAGAAGAAATACTCTTGCTATGATGTGAGACCACACTATCTGTATGATGTGATCCTACTTCAGTACCAACTATGCTAGGCTGTCTGGTAATGGGCAGGCTAGGAAATTTCTTTCTTGAATCTTTTTCTAGGGGAGGCCCTGGATCAGATTGGGAACCATTAGCTACTTTGTCAACAGATGGGGCCCTTCTGGCCTTATCCTGTTCTTTAAGCATGTTAACCAATAACTCCAAAGAATGATTCTTCCCTACACTCAAACCTCTTTCTATGCAGAGACTCCTTGCTCCTTTCCAGCTAAGGTGATCATATGCAAGTTTGGACAGATCAACAGTTTGGCCTGTGCCATACATTTTAGAAAGAGTTTAAGTGACAGAAAAAGAGAGAAAACGTTTTTCAGAACTTTTAGAAAGACAGAAAAAAAACTTTTTTAACTTTTTAAGAACTTTTTAGAAAGTTTAGAAGTACTTTTCAGCACTTAGATAAGAGTGAAAAGAGGAAATGCAAAACCTTTTGGATATGTGTACACACACTGACCTTGTTTTGTATATTTTTCTCTTATGAAAAGTACAATGACAAGAGTGGTAAGTAGTCTCAAAGCACTTATCCCACCGCTGCACAACCAATGCAGGAGGCTGGACTGGCTTGTAGTGAGCACCAAGGGGTACTTACACCTTGCACCAGGCCCAGGTATCCCTTATTAGTGTATAGGGTGTCTAGCAGCTTAGGCTGTTAGATAATGGTAGCTTAGCAGAGCAGCTTAGGCTGAACTAGGAGACGAGTGAAGCTCCTACAGTACCACTAGTGTCACTTGCACAATATCATAAGAAAACACAATACACAGATACACTAAAAATAAAGGTACTTTATTTTTATGACAATATGCCAAAGTATCTCAGAGTGTACCCTCAGTATGAGGATAGCAAATATACACAAGATATATGTACACAATACCAAAAATATGCAGTATAGTCTTAGAAAACAGTGCAAACAATGTATAGTTACAATAGGATGCAATGGGGACACATAGGGATAGGGGCAACACAAACCATATACTCCAAAAGTGGAATGCGAACCACAAATGGACCCCAAACCTATGTGACCTTGTAGAGGGTCGCTGGGACTATTAGAAAATAGTTAGGGTTAGAAAAATAGCCCACCCCAAGACCCTGAAAAGTGAGTGCAAAGTGCACTAAAGTTCCCTAAAGGACATAGAAGTCTTGATAGGGGAATTCTGCAGGAAAGACAAAAACCAGCAATGCAACAACAATGGATTTCCAGTCGAGGGTACCAGTGGAACAAGGGGACCAAGTCCAAAAGTCACAAGCAAGTCGGAGATGGGCAGATGCCCAGGAAATGCCAGGTGTGGGTGCAAAGAAGCTGCTACTGGACACTAGAAGCCCAGGATTCTGCAGGAACGACAAGGGCTAGAGACTTCCCCTTTAGAGGATGGATCCGCTACACCGGGGAGAGTGGTGCAGAAGTGTTTTGCTGGAGAAAGACCGCTAACAAGCCTTGCTACCTGAAAATCATGCGGTTAAGGTTTTTGGATGCTGCTGTGGCCCAGGAGGGGCCAGGATGTCGCCAATTGAGTCTGGGGACAGAGGGGGCATCATGCAAGACAAGGAGCCCTCTCAGAAGCAGGCAGCAGCTGCAGAAGTGCTAAAACAGGCACTACGAAGAAGAGTGAAAGGGTGCTCACCCGAAGTTGCACAAAGGAGTCCCACTCCGCCGGAGGACAACTTAGAAAGTCATGCAATGCAGGTTAGAGTGCCGTGGACTCAGGCTTGGCTGTGCATAAAGGATTTCCGCCGGAAGTGCACAGAGGCCGGAGTAGCTGCAAAAGACGCGCTTCCTAGCAATGCAGTCTGGCATGGGGAGGCAAGGACTTACCTCCACCAAACTTGGACTGAAGAGTCACTGGACTGTGGGAGTCACTTGGACAGAGTTGCTGGAATCAAGGGACCTCGCTCGTCGTGCTGAGAGGAGACCCACAGTACCGGTAATGCAGTTCTTTGGTGCCTGCGGTTGCAGGGGGAAGATTCCGTCGACCCACGGGAGATTTCTTCAGAGCTTCTAGTGCAGAGAGGAGGCAGACTACCCCCACAGCATGCACCACCAGGAAAACAGTCGAGAAGGCGACAGGATCAGCGTTACAGAGTTGCAGTAGTCATCTTTGCTACTTTGTTGCAGTTTTGCAGGCTTCCAGCGTGGTCAGCAGTCGATTCCTTGGCAGAAGGTGAAGAGAGAGATGCAGAGGAACTCTGATGAGCTCTTGCATTCGTTATCTAAGGAATTCCCCAAAGCAGAGACCCTAAATAGCCAGAAAAGAGGGTTTGGCTACTTAGGAGAGAGGATAGGCTAGCAACACCTGAAGGAGCCTATCAGAAGGAGTCTCTGACGTCACCTGCTGGCCCTGGCCACTCAGAGCAGTCCAGTGTGCCAGCAGCACCTCTGTTTCCAAGATGGCAGAGGTCTGGAGCACACTGGAGGAGCTCTGGACACCTCCCAGGGGAGGTGCAGGTCAGGGGAGTGGTCACTCCCCTTTCCTTTGTCCAGTTTCATGCCAGAGCAGGGCTGAGGGGTCCCTGAACCGGTGTAGACTGGCTTATGCAGAAATGGGCACCATCTGTGCCCATGAAAGCATTTCCAGAGGCTGGGGGAGGCTACTCCTCCCCTGCCTTAACACCTTTCTCCAAAGGGAGAAGGTGTAACACCCTCTCTCTGAGGAAGTCCTTTGTTCTGCCTTCCTGGGCCAAGCCTGGCTGGACCCCAGGAGGGCAGAAACCTGTCTGAGGGGTTGGCAGCAGCAGCTGCAGTGAAACCCCTGAAAAGGCAGTTTGGCAGTACCCGGGTTTGAGCTACAGACCCGTGGGATCATGGGATTGTACCAACAATGCCAGGATGGCATAGAGGGGGGCAATTGCATGATCTTAGACATGTTACATGGCCATATTCGGAGTTACCATTGTGAAGCTACACATAGGTATTGACCTATGTGTAGTGCACGCGTGTAATGGTGTCCCCGAACTCACAAAGTCCGGGGAATTTGCCCTGAACTATGTGGGAGCACCTTGGCTAGTGCCAGGGTGCCCACACACTAAGTAACTTTGCACCTAACCTTTACTAAGTAAAGGTTAGACTGTGAGAAAGTAGCCTCTTTCTAGCCTTGTTACCCCCACTTTTGGCCTGTTTGTGAGTGTATGTCAGGGTGTTTTCACTGTCTCACTGGGATCCTGCTAGCCAGGGCCCAGTGCTCATAGTGAAAACCCTATGTTTTCAGTATGTTTGTTATGTGTCACTGGGACCCTGCTAGTCAGGACCCCAGTGCTCATAAGGTTGTGGCCTATATGTATGTGTTCCCTGTGTGGTGCCTAACTGTCTCACTGAGGCTCTGCTAACCAGAACCCAGTGGTTATGCTCTCTCATTTCTTTCCAAATTGTCACTAACAGGCTAGTGACCATTTTTACCAATTTACATTGGCTTACTGGAACACCCTTATAATTCCCTAGTATATGGTACTGAGGTACCCAGGGTATTGGGGTTCCAGGAGATCCCTATGGGCTGCAGCATTTCTTTTGCCACCCATAGGGAGCTCTGACAATTCTTACACAGGCCTGCCACTGCAGCCTGAGTGAAATAACGTCCACGTTATTTCACAGCCATTTTACACTGCACTTAAGTAACTTATAAGTCACCTATATGTCTAACCTTTACCTGGTAAAGGTTAGGTTCAAAGTTACTTAGTGTGAGGGCACTCTGGCACTAGCCAAGGTGCCCCCACATTGTTCAGAGCCAATTCCCTGAACTTTGTGAGTGCGGGGACACCATTACACGCGTGCACTACATATAGGTCACTACCTATATGTAGCTTCACAATGGTAACTCCGAATATGGCCATGTAACATGTCTATGATCATGGAATTGCCCCCTCTATGCCATCCTGGCATTGTTGGTACAATTCCATGATCCCAGTGGTCTGTAGCACAGACCCTGGTACTGCCAAACTGCCCTTCCTGGGGTTTCACTGCAGCTGCTGCTGCTGCCAACCCCTCAGACAGGCATCTGCCCTCCTGGAGTCCTGCCAGGCCTGGCCCAGGATGGCAGAACAAAGAACTTCCTCTGAGAGAGGGTGTGACACCCTCTCCCTTTGGAAAATGGTGTGAAGGCAGGGGAGGAGTAGCCTCCCCCAGCCTCTGGAAATGCTTTGTTGGGCACAGATGTGCCCAATTCTGCATAAGCCAGTCTACACCGGTTCAGGGGACCCCTTAGCCCTGCTCTGGCGCGAAACTGGACAAAGGAAAGGGGAGTGACCACTCCACTGACCTGCACCTCCCCTGGGAGGTGTCCAGAGCTCCTCCAGTGTGCTCCAGACCTCTGCCATCTTGGAAACAGAGGTGCTGCTGGCACACTGGACTGCTCTGAGTGGCCAGTGCCACCAGGTGACGTCAGAGACTCCTTGTGATAGGCTCCTTCAGGTGTTGCTAGCCTATCCTCTCTCCTAGGTAGCCAAACCCTCTTTTCTGGCTATTTAGGGTCTCTGTCTCTGGGGAAACTTTAGATAACGAATGCAAGAGCTCATCCGAGTTCCTCTGCATCTCTCTCTTCACCTTCTGCCAAGGAATCGACTGCTGACCGCGCTGGAAGCCTGCAAACCTGCAACATAGTAGCAAAGACGACTACTGCAACTCTGTAACGCTGATCCTGCCGCCTTCTCGACTGTTTTCCTGCTTGTGCATGCTGTGGGGGTAGTCTGCCTCCTCTCTGCACCAGAAGCTCCGAAGAAATCTCCCGTGGGTCGACGGAATCTTCCCCCTGCAACCGCAGGCACCAAAAAGCTGCTTTACCTGTCCCTTGGGTCTCCTCTCAGCATGACGAGCGAGGTCCCTCGAATCCAGCGACTCTGTCCAAGTGACCCCCACAGTCCAGTGACTCTTCAGTCCAAGTTTGGTGGAGGTAAGTCCTTGCCTCACCTCGCTGGGCTGCATTGCTGGGAACCGCGACTTTTGCAGCTACTCCGGCCCCTGTGCACTTCCGGCGGAAATCCTTCGTGCACAGCCAAGCCTGGGTCCACGGCACTCTAACCTGCATTGCACGACTTTCTAAGTTGGTCTCCGGCGACGTGGGACTCCTTTGTGCAACTTCGGCGAGCACCATTTCACGCATCCTCGTAGTGCTGGTTTCTAGCACTTCTGCGGGTGCTACCGGCTTTAAAGAGGGCTCCTTGTCTTGCTCGACGTCCCCTCTCTTTGCTGGTCCAATTTGCGACCTCCTGGTCCCTCCTGGGCCTCAGCAGCGTCCAAAAACGCTAACCGCACTATTTGCAGCTAGCAAGGCTTGTTGGCGTTCTTTCGGCGGGAAAACACTTCTGCACGACTCTCCACGGCAAGTGGGATCAGTCCACCAAAGGGGAAGTCTCTAGCCCTTTTCGTTCCTGCAGAAACCTCAGCTTCTTCTGTCCAGTAGAAGCTTCTTTGCACCCGCAGCTGGCATTTCCTGGGCATTTGCCCATCTCCGACTTGCTTGTGACTTTTGGACTTGGTCCCCTTGTTCCACAGGTACCCTAGATTGGAAATCCACAGTTGTTGCATTGCTGGTTTGTGTCTTTCCTGCATTATTCCTCTAACACAACTTCTTTGTCCTTAGGGGAACTTTAGTGCACTTTGCACTCACTTTTCAGGGTCTTGGGGAGGGTTATTTTTCTAACTCTCACTATTTTCTAATAGTCCCAGCGACCCTCTACAAGGTCACATAGGTTTGGGGTCCATTCGTGGTTCACATTCCACTTTTTGAGTATATGGTTTGTGTTGCCCCTATCCCTATGTTTCCCCATTGCATCCTATTGTAACTATACATTGTTTGCACTGTTTTCTAAGACTATACTGCATATTTTTGCTATTGTGTATATATATCTTGTGTATATTTCCTATCCTCTCACTGAGGGTACACTCTAAGATACTTTGGCATATTGTCATAAAAATAAAGTACCTTTATTTTTAGTATAACTGTGTATTGTGTTTTCTTATGATATTGTGCATATGACACTAAGTGGTACTGTAGTAGCTTCACACGTCTCCTAGTTCAGCCTAAGCTGCTCTGCTAAGCTACCATTATCTATCAGCCTAAGCTACTAGACACCCTATACACTAATAAGGGATAACTGGGCCTGGTGCAAGGTGCAAGTACCCCTTGGTACTCACTACAAGCCAGTCCTGCCTCCTACATAGACATATAGGTGACTTATAAGTTACTTAAGTGCAGTAAAAATGGCTGTGAAATAATGTGTGCATTATTTCACTCAGGCTGCAGTGGCAGGCCTGTGTAGGAATTGTCAGAGCTCCCTATGGGTGGCAAAAGAAATGCTGCAGCCCATAGGGATCTCCTGGAACCCCAATACCCTGGGTACCTCAGTACCATATACTAGGGAATTATAAGGGTGTTCCAGTATGCCAATGTGAATTGGTGAAAATGGTCACAAGCCTGTTAGTGACAATTTGGAAAGAGAGAGCATAACCACTGAGGTTCTGGTTAGCAGAGCCTCTGTGAGACAGTTAGGCATCACACAGGGAACACATGCATATAGGTGACAAACTTATGAGCACTGGGGTCCTGGCTAGCAGGCTCCCAGTGACACATAACAAACATACTGAAACATAGGGTTTTCACTATGAGCACTGGGCCGTGGCTAGCAGGATCCCAGTGAGACAGTGAAAACACCCTGACATATACTCACAAACAGGTCAAAAGTGGGGGTAACAAGGCTAGAAAGAGGCTACACTCTCACACACCCCCCCCAAACGAAGGACAATAAGGCTAACCTTGGCCAGTTGAGACTTTGGGCCTGATTACAACTTTGGAGGAGGTGTTAATCTGTCCCAAAAGTGACGGTAAAGTGACGGATATACCACCAGCCGTATTACGAGTCTATTACATCCTATGGAACTCGTAATACGGCTGGTGGTATATCCGTCACATTTGGGATGGATTAACACCTCCTCCATAGTTGTAACGAGGCCCTTTATTGTCTAAGTGGTGATAAGTAGAGAGTAGCTCTGAAATAGACTGGTTACTCCCTTTATCATCCACTATATGGTTACTTCCCTGTGGGGATGTAAACCACCCTGTTTGAAGTTTTTTAGCTAAGCAACAATGTGAAGATATATTGTCAGAGTTTCTATCCGTAAGTTTTAGTTTAGAACAGTGGGAATTGTCCACTGGACCTATTTCTAGTGATGAGAATGCAAGACAGGGATGCTGTCTCAGTAAAGCCATAGCTGGGCAAAAACGTTGTCCATATGGCTGGAAGAGAGAACAGGGATGATGTTTCTCTTGATTTGGAGCAGGGCCGGGTTGCTGTCCTATGAGCTCCACACTAGGGCAGGGCTGCTGTCCTAAGTGTTGTGAGGTAGTGCAGGGTTTCTGCACTAAAGTTTCTCTGGGAGGGTTGGAGGGATGCTCCGTGTTAACTAAAATGGTGCTCTTTTTCTCACCAATATTAGTTGTCCCACAGAGAGGTACTTCCACCTCAAGGAGTACAGCGATGCCAGCTGATGATTCCCTTGGAACAGGTGCCACCCCAGGAGAGGTTTCTCCCACCACAGGAACCTTTTAAAAGGGTAGGGGTTGGCATAGTTGGCCCCCTTGACCCTCCTACTTTTTCAGGCAATAGGTTTATCTTGGCGGTAGTGGACCATGCCACAAAATATCCTGAAGCAATTCCTCTAAGGACCACTACAGCACCTGCAGTGGCAAAAGCCCTCCTGGGAATCTTTTCCAGGGTGGGTTTCCCAAAAGAGGTTGTATCAGACAGGGGTAGCAACTTTATGTCTGCATACTTGAAGGCCATGTGGAAGGAATGTGGTGTAACATACAAATTCACCACACCTTATCATCCACAAACAAATGGACTGGTAGAGAGGTTTAATAAAACTCTCAAAGGAATGATAATGGGACTCCCTGAAAAACTCAGGAGGAGATGGGATGTCCTGTTACCTTGCATCCTTTTTGCTTACAGGGAGGTACCCCAGAAAGGAGTGGGCTTCAGCCCTTTTGAACTCCAATTTGGACACCCTGTAAGAGGTCCCCTAACACTTGTGAAGGAGGGTTGGGAACAACCTTTAAAAGCACCTAAGCAAGATATGGTGGACTATGTACTTGGCCTAAGATCCAGAATGGCGGAGTACATGAAAAAGGCCAGTAAAAACCTTCAGGCCTGCCAAGAGCTCCAAGAGCAATGGGATGCCCAGAAGGCTGTTCTGATCCAATACCAACCAGGACAGAAGGTGTGGGTACTGGAGCCTGTGGCCCCATGAGCACTCCAAGACAAATGGAGTGGACCCCACATCATTGTTGAAAAGAAGGGAGAAGTCACCTACTTGGTTGACTTGGGCACTGCCAGGAGTCCCCTTAGGGTGCTCCATGTCAATCCCCTAAAACCCTACTGTGACAGGTCTGATCTCACCCTGCTCATGGCAACAGATGAAGGACAGGAAGAAGAGAGTGACCCTCTCCCTGATCTCTTCTCTTCCACAGAACAGGATGCTCTAGTGGAAGGTGTAGTTTTGGCAGACTGTCTTACTGCTGAGCAGAAAGACAACTGCATAAATCTCCTGGGTCAGTTTTCTGAACTCTTTTCTACTGTGCCAGGCACCACTTCTTGGTGTGAGCACACTATAGATACTGGAGACAGCTTGCCTGTCAAAAGTAAGATCTATAGGCAGCCTGACCATGTCAGAGACTGTATAAAATAAGAAGTACAGAAAATGCTTGAACTGGGAGTGGTTGAACATTCTGAAAGCCCATGGGCCTCCCCTGTGGTGCTTCAACCAAAGACTCACTCAAAAGATGGAAAAAGAGAGATGAGGTTTTGTGTAGTTTACAGAGGTCTCAACCAGGTAACTAAAACTGATGCTCACCCTATGCCCAGGGCAGATGAGCTAATAGATACACTGGCATCTGCCAAATATCTAAGCACCTTTGATTTGACTGCAGGGCATTGGCAGATCAAGTTATCAGAGGATGATAAAGCAAAAACTGCATTTTCGACTATTGGAGGGCAAAACCAATTCACAGTAATGCCCTTTGGTTTGAAAAATGCACCTGCCACTTTTCAGAGGTTGGTGAAGACAGTCCTGCAGGGGTTGAGGCTTTTAGTGCAGCATATCTAGATGATATAGCTGTCTTTAGCTCCACCTGGGATGATCACCTGGTCCACCTGTGGAAAGTTTTGGAGGCCCTGCAAAAGGCAGGCCTCACTATCAAGGCTTCAAAGTGCCAGATAGGGCAGGGGAAAGTGGTTTATCTGGGATACCTTGTAGGAGGCTGGCCTGGCTTGTAGTGGGTACCAAGGGGTACTTACACTCTGTACCAGGTCCAGTTATCCCTTATTAGTGTAGAAGAGGTGTTTCTAGCAGCTTAGGCTGATAGAAGGTAGCTATAGCAGAGCAGTTTAGGCTGAACTAGGAGACATGCAAAGCTCCCACTATACCACTGTTGTCATATGCACAATATCATAAGAAAACACAATACACAGATATACTAAATATAAAGGTACTTTATTTTTATGACAATATGCCAAACGTATCTCAGTGAGTACCTTCAGTATGAGGATGCCAAATATACACAAGATATATGTACACAATACCAAAAATATGCAGTAATAACAAAAGGAAGTAATGCAAGCAATGTAAAGTTACAGTAGATTGCAATAGGAGCACATAGGTATAGGGGCAACAAAAACCATATACTCCAAAAGTGGAATGCGAACCACGAAGGGACCCCAAACTTATGTGAGCTTGTAGAGGGTCGCTGGGACTGTAAGAAAACAGTGAGTGTTAGAAAAATAGCCCACCCCAAGATCCTGAAAAGTAGGTGTAAAGTGCACCTATATTCCCCAGAGAGCACAGAAGTCGTGATAGGGGAATTCTGCAAGGAAGACCAACACCAGCAATGCAACCAAAGTGTATTTCCAGACAAAAGTACCTGTGGAACAAGGGGACCAAGTCCAAGAGTCGCGACAAAGTCGAGATTGGGCAGCTGCCCAGGAAATGCCAGCTGAGGGTGCAAAGAAGCTGCTGCCAGATGGTAGAAGCTGTAGATTCTGCAGGAACGAAGAGGGCTAGAAATTTCCCAGTTGGAGGACGGATGTCCAACGCGATGAAGACGCTTGCAGAGGTGTTCCCACGCAGAAAGACCACAAACAAGCCTTGCTAGCTGCAAGGGTCGCAGTTAGGGTTTTTGGATGCTGCTGTGGTCCAGGAGGGACCAGGATATCGCCACTTGGATGAGGAGACAGAGGGGGCGCCCAGCAAGTCAGGGAGCCCTCCCAGAAGCAGGCAGCACCAGCAGAAGTGCAGGAACAGGCACTACGAAGAGGAGTGAATCTGAGCTCACCCGAAGACACAAAAGGGAGTCCCACAACGCCGGAGGACAACTCAGGAGGTTGTGCACTGTAGGTTTGAGTGTCAGGGACCCAGGCTTGGCTGTGCATGAAGGAAGTCCTGCAAGGGTGCACAGGAGCCGGAGCAGCTGCAAATCATGCCATACTCAGCAATGCAGTTTAGCATGGGGAGGCAAGGACTTACCTCCACCAAACTTGGACTGAAGACTCATTGGACTGTGGGAGTCACTTGGACAGAGTTGCTGAGTTCCAGGGACCTCGCTCGTCATGCTGAGAGGAGACCCAAGGGACTGGTAATGCAGCTTTTTGGTGCCTGCGGTTGCAGGGGGAAGATTCCGTCGACCCACGGGAGATTTCTTCGCAGCTTCTAGTGCAGAGAGGAGGCAGACTACCCACACAGCATACACCACCAGGAAAACAGTCGAGAAGGCGGCAGGATCAGCGTTACAGAGTTGCAGTAGTCGTCTTTGCTACTTTGTTGCAGTTTTGCAGGCATCCAGCACGGTCAGCAGTCGATTCCTTGGCAGAAGGTGAAGAGAGAGATGCAGAGGAACTCTGATGAGCTCTTGCATTCGTTATTTAAAGTTTCCCCAGAGACAGAGACCCTAAATAGCCAGAAAAGAGGGTTTGGCTACCTAGGAGAGAGGATAGGCTAGCAACACCTGAAGGAGCCTATCAGAAGGAGTCTCTGACGTCACCTGGTGGCACTGGCCACTCAGAGCAGTCCAGTGTGCCAGCAGCACCTCTGTTTCCAAGATGGCAGAGGTCTGGAGCACACTGGAGGAGCTCTGGACACCTCCCAGGGGAGGTGCAGGTCAGGGGAGTGGTCACTCCCCTTTCCTTTGTCCAGTTTCGCGCCAGAGCAGGGCTAAGGGGTCCCTGAACCGGTGTAGACTGGCTTATGCAGAAATGGGCACATCTGTGCCCATGAAAGCATTTCCAGAGGCTGGGGGAGGCTACTCCTCCCCTGCCTTCACACCATTTTCCAAAGGGAGAGGGTGTAACACCCTCTCTCAGAGGAAATCCTTTGTTCTGCCATCCTGGGACAAGCCTGGCTTGACCCCAGGGGGGCAGAAACCTGTCTGAGGGGTTGGCAGCAGCAGCAGCTGCAGTGAAACCCCAGGAAAGGCAGTTTGGCAGTACCAGGGTCTGTGCTACAGACCACTGGGATCATGGGATTGTGCCAACAATGCCAGGATGGCATAGAGGGGGCAATTCCATGATCTTAGACATGTTACATGGCCATATTCGGAGTTACCATTGAGAAGCTACAAATAGGTATTGACCTATGTGTAGTGCACGTGTGTAATGGTGTCCCCGCACTCACAAAGTCCGGGGAATTTGCCCTGAACAATGTGGGGGCACCTTGGCTAGTGCCAGGGTGCCCACACACTAAGTAACTTTGCACCTAACCTTTACCAGGTAAAGGTGAGACATATAGGTGACTTATAAGTTACTTAAGTGCAGTGTAAAATGGCTGTGAAATAACGTGGACGTTATTTCACTCAGGCTGCAGTGGCAGGCCTGTGTAAGAATTGTCAGAGATCCCTATGGGTGGCAAAAGAAATGCTGCAGCCCATAGGGATCTCCTGGAACCCCAATACCCTGGGTACCTCAGTGCCATATACTAGGGAATTATAAGGGTGTTCCAGTAAGCCAATGTAAATTGGTAAAATTGGTCACTAGCCTGTTAGTGACACTTTGAAAGAAATGAGAGAGCATAACCACTGAGGTTCTGGGTAGCAGAGCCTCAGTGAGACAGTTAGGCACCACACAGGGAACACATACATATAGGCCACAAACTTATGAGCACCGGGGTCCTGACTAGCAGGGTCCCAGTGACACATAACAAACATACTGAAAACATAGGGTTTTCACTATGAGCACTGGGCCCTGGCTAGCAGGATCCCAGTGAGACAGTGAAAACACCCTGACATACACTCACAAACAGGCCAAAAGTGGGGGTAACAAGGCTAGAAAGAGGCTACTTTCTCACACAACCCCCCCCCCCCCCAAACGAAGGACAATAAGGCTAACCTTGGCCAGTTGAGACTTTATTTTCTAAGTGGTGATAAGTAGAGAGTAGCTCTGCAATTGACTGGTTACTCCCTTTATCATCCACTTTATGGTTACTTCCCTGTGGGGATGTAAACCATCCTGTTTGAAGTTTTTTTAGCTAAGTAACAATGTGAAGATGTATTTTCAGAGTTTCTATCAGTAAGTTTTAGTTTAGAGCAGTGGGAATTGTCCACTGAACCTATTTGTAATGATGGAAATGCCAGACAGGGATGCTGTCTCAGAAAAGCCATAGCTGGGCAAAAACTTTGTCCATATGGCTGGAAGAGAGAACAGGGATGCTGTTTCTCTTGAGTTGGAGCAGGGCAGGGATGCTGTCCTATGAGCTCCACACTAGGGCAGGGATGCTGTCCTAAGTGTTTTGAGGCAGTGCAGGGTTTCTGCACTAAAGTGTCTCTGGGAGGGTTGGAGGGATGCTCCATGTTAACTAAAATGGTGCTCTTTTTGTCACCAATGTTAGTTATCCCACAGAGAGGTACTTCTACCTCAGGGAGTCCAGCTTTGCCAGCTGATGATTCCCTTGGAACAGGTGCCACCCCAGGAGAGGTTTCTCCCACCACAGGAATGGTATCCTGAATGGTAGGGTGGTTAGGGGATACTGTGATACCCTTTTTACCTGTTGATGGAGAGGGATCCTGAGTTTTCAGGCCTTCTCTCCTTTGCTTTTTCATTTCAGTAGAAATGAGAGGGAACAATTCCTCAGGGATGCCCAGCATGGCTTCATGGGCATAAAACTCTACATCAGCCCAACCTGAGGCCTCTAGGTCATTACCTAAGAGACAGTCTACAGGTAAGCTAGGTGATACCACCACCTGCTTAGGGCCAGTAACTCCACCCCAACTAAACTGAATTATAGCTAAGGGAAGAAACTTAGTGGAGTTATGGACATCAATAATCTTATACTGTTGTCCAATGATGTGTTGTTCAGGATGCACTAGGTTTTCAGTCACCAAAGTGATACTGGCACCTGCGTCCCTGTAGGCCAAGGCCTCAACACCATTTATTGAAACTGTCTGCCTGTACTTATCCATTGTAAGGGGACAAGCAGCCAGTGTGGCAAGGCCAATGCCACTAGGTGTGACAGAAACTGTTTTGGGATTGACTACCCCAGTTTCTACTATGGACCCATAAGTGAACCCAACTACACCCTTAACTTGACTGTTGCCAGCAGCCCCACCACTAGTACCACTACTGCTAGGGGAAGTAGAGCTTGATGTATTAGTGGTGGTAGGCTCAGGGGGTTTACCTGGACAGGACTTATCCCCTGGCCTATGGCCTCTGTTTTTACACACAAAGCACCAAGGCTTTTTAAATTGTGTAGGTTGAGAAGAAGAGGAAGAATTTGTTTTATCCCCACCCCCTGATGAGTGTTTAAGATTTGAAGTGGGATCTTTGGTTTTACCCTTATCCCCATGCTTATCTTGAGATTTTTCACCATCTTACTTCTTATTGTTCTCTTTGTCACCCCCTGTATGGACTTTTCTGTTCACCCTTGTTATGACCCATTTGTCTGCCTTCTTTCCCAATTCTTGGGGAGAGGTCAGATCAGAGTCCACCAAGTACTGGTGCAACAAATCAGACACACAATTATTAAGAATATGCTCTCTCAGGATTAAGTTATACAGGCTGTCATAATCAGTAACTTTACTGCCATGTAACCACCCCTCCAAGGCCTTCACTGAATGGTCAATGAAATCAACCCAGTCTTGTGAAGACTCCTTGTTGGTCTCTCTGAACTTTATCCTGTATTGTTCAGTGGTTAAGCCATAACCATCCAGGAGTGCATTCTTAAGAACTGTAAAATTATTGGCATCACTTTCTTTCACAGTAAGGAGCCTATCCCTACCTTTTCCACTAAATGATAGCCATAGGATAGCAGCCCACTGCCTTTGAGGGACATCCTGTACAACACATGCCCTCTCAAGTGCAGCAAACCACTTGTTAATGTCATCCCCCTCCTTATAAGGGGGAACTATCTTATGCAGATTCCTGGAATCATGCTCTTTTGCAGGATGACTATGGGGAATACTGCTGCTGCCACCATGGGTTTCAAAACCCAACTTCTGTCTTTCCTTCTCTAATTCTAAAGACTGTCTATCCAAATCCAGCTGTTGCTTTTTAAGCTTCAGTCTGGTTTGTTCCACCCTCAACTTATTGAGTTCCCTTTCTAACAATCTGTCATCAGGGTTGGTGGGAGGGACATTCCTAGACACAGAAGTATGATGAGAATGAACAGAAGGAGACCTGTCCCTTACAGAGGGCACCCTAACAGCTTGGCTGACAGTGTAATGTGAGAGCACATCATCTGTATGATGTGACTCCACCTCAGTACCAACTATGCTAGACTGTCTAGTAATGGGCAGGCTATGAAGTTTCTTTCCTGAACCTTTTCCTGGGGGAGTCCCTGGATCAGATTGGGAACCATTAGCTACTTTTTCAACAGATGGGGCACTTTTAGCCTTATCTTGTTTTCTAAGCATGTTAAGTAACAATTCCAAGGAAGGATTCTTCCCTACACTCAAACCTCTCTCTACACAGAGACTCCTTGCTCCTTTCCAGCTAAGGTGATCATATGCAATCTTGGACAGGTCATCATTTTGGCCTGTGCCAGACATTTTTAGAGAGAGTTAAAGTGATAGAAAAAGAGAAAAAAGTTTTCAGAACTTTTGGAAAGATAGAAAAAAACTTTTAAAACTTTTTAGAACTTTTTAGAAAGTTTAGAAGTACTTTTCAGCACTTAGAAAAGAGTGAAAAGAGGAAATGCAAAACGTTTTAGTTATGTGTACACACACTGAACTTGTTTTGTATATTTTTCTCTTATGAAAAGTACAATGACAAGAGTGGTAAGTAGTCTCAAAGCACTTATCCCACCGCTGCACAACCAATGTAGGAGGCTGGACTGGCTTGTAGTGAGTACCAAGGGGTACTTGCACCTTGCACCAGGCCCAGTTATCCCTTATTAGTGTATAGGGTGTCTAGCAGCATAGGCTGATAGATAATGGTAGCTTAGCAGAGCAGCTTAGGCTGAACTAGGAGACGAGTGAAGCTCCTACAGTACCACAAGTGTCACTTGCACAATATCATAAAAAAACACAATACACAGTTATACTAAAAATAAAGGAACTTTATTTTTATGACAATATGCCAAAGTATCTCAAAGTGTACCCTCAGTATGAGGATAGCAAATATACACAAGATATATGTACACAATACCAAAAAATGCAGTAATAGCAATAGAAAACAGTGCAAACAATGTATAGTCACAATAGAATGCAATGGGGGCACATAGGGATAGGGGCAACACAAACCATATACTCTAGAAGTGGAATGCGAACCATGAATGGACCCCAAACCTATGTGACCTTGTAGAGGGTCACTGGGACTGTAAGAAAACAGTGAGGGTTAGAAAAATAGCCCACCCCAAGACCCTGAAAAGTGGGTGCAAAGTGCACCTAAGTTCCCCAAAGAGCACAGAAGTCGTGATAGGGGAATTCTGCAAGGAAGACCAACACCAGCAATGCAACAACGATGGATTTCCTGACGAGAGTACCTGTAGAACAAGGGGACCAAGTCCAAGAGTCACGATCAAGTCGGGAGTAGGCAGATGCCCAGGAAATGCCAGCTGTGGGTGCAAAGAAGCTGCCACCGGATGGTAGAAGCTGTGGATTCTGCAAGAACGACAAGGGCTAGAACCTTCCCCTTTGAAGGATGAATGTCCCACGTCGTGACAAGTCGTGCAGAGGTGTTTCCGTGCAGAAAGACCACAAACAAGCCTTGCTAGCTGCAAGGGTCACGGTTAGGGTTTTTGGATGCTGCTGTGGCCCAGGAGGGACCAGGATGTCACCAATTGCGTGAGGAGACAGAGGGGGCGTCCAGCAAGACAAAGAATCCACTCAGAAGCAAGCAAGGCCCGCAGAAGTGCTAGAACAGGCACTACAAAGTGGAGTGAACCGGAGCTCACCCAAAGTCACAAAAGAGGGTCCCACGATGCCGGAGGACAACTCAGGAGGTCGTGCACTGTAGGTTAGAGTGCCGGGGACCCAAGCTTGGCTATGCACAAAGGAAATCCTGGAAGAGTGCACAGGAGCCGGAGTAGCTGCAAAACACGCGGTTCCCAGCAATGCAGTCTAGAGTGGGTAGGCAAGGACTTACCTCCACAAAACTTGGACTAAAGAGTCACTGGACTATGGGAGTCACTAGGACAGAGTTGCTGAGTTCAAGGGACCTCGCTCGTTTTGCTGAGAGGAGACCCAGAGGACCGGTGATGCAGTTCTTTGGTGCCTGCGGTTGCCGGGGGAAGATTCCGTCGACCCACGGGAGATTTCTTCGGAGCTTCTAGTGCAGAGAGGAGGCAGACTACCCCCACAGCATGCACCACCAGGAAAACAGTTGAGAAGGCGGCAGGATCAGTGTTACAAGGTTGCAGTAGTCGTCTTTGCTACTTTATCGCAGTATTGCAGGCTTCCAGCGCGGTCAGCAGTCGATTCCTTGGCAGAAGGTGAAGAGAGAGATGCAGAGGAACTCTGATGAGCTCTTGCATTCGTTATCTAAAGAATTCCCCAAAGCAGAGACCCTAAATAGCCAGAAAAGGAGCTTTGGCTACCTAGGAGAGTGGATATGTGAGAAAGTAGCCTCTTTCTAGCCTTGTTACCACCACTTTTGGCCTATTTGTGAGTGTATGTCAGGGTGTTTTCACTGTCTCACTAGGATCCTGCCAGCCAGGGCCCAGTGCTCATAGTGAAAACCCTATGTTTTCAGTATGTTTGTTATGTGTCACTGGGACCCTGCTAGTCAGGACCCCAGTGCTCATAAGTTTGTGACCTATATGTATGTGTTCCCTATGTGATGCCTAACTGTCTCACTGAGGCTCTGCTATCCAGAACCTCAGTGGTTATGCTCTCTCATTTCTTTCCAAATTGTCACTAACAGGCTGGTGACCAATTTCACCAATTTACATTGGCATACTGGAACACCCTTATAATTCCCTAGTATATGGTACTGAGGTACCCAGGGTATTGGGGTTCCAGGTGATCCCTATGGGCTGCAGCATTTCTTTTGCCACCCATAGGGAACTCTGACAATTCTTTCACAGGCCTGCCACTGCAGCCTGAGTGAAATAATGCACACATTATTTCACAGCCATTTTCACTGCACTTAAGTAACTTATAAGTCACCGATATGTCTAACCTCTACTTAGTAAAGGTTAGGTGCAAAGTTACTTAGTGTGTGGGCACCCTGGCACTAGCCAAGGTGCTCCCACATAGTTCAGGGCAAATTACCTGGACTTTGTGAGTGCGGGGACACCATTACACGCGTGCACTACACATAGGTCAATACCTATGTGTAGCTTCACAATGGTAACTCCGAATATGGCCATGTAACATGTCTAAGATCATGGAATTGCCCCCTCTATGCCATCCTGGCATTATTGGCACAATCCCATGATCCCACGGGTCTTTAGCTCAGACCCGGGTCCTGCCAAACTGCCTTTTCAGGGGTTTCACTGCAGCTGCTGCTGCTGCCAACCCCTCAGACAGGTGTCTGCCCTCCTGGGGTCCAGCCAGGCTTGGCCCAGGAAGGCAGAACAAAGGACTTCCTCAGAGAGAGGGTGTTACACCCTCTCCCTTTGGAAAATGGTGTGAAGGCAGGGGAGGAGTAGCCTCCCCCAGCCTCTGGAAATGCTTTCATGGGCACAGATGGTGCCCATTTCTTCATAAGCCAGTCTACACCGGTTCAGGGACCCCTCAGCCCTGCTCTGGCGCGAAACTGGACAAAGGGAAGGGGAGGGACCACTCCCCTGACCTGCACCTCCCCTGGGAGGTGCCCAGAGCTCCTCCAGTGTGCTCCAGACCTCTGCCATCTTGGAAACAGAGGTGCTGCTGGCACACTGGACTGCTCTGAGTGGCCAGGGCCAGCAGGTGACGTCAGAGACTCCTTCTGATAGGCTCCTTCAGGTGTTGCTAGTCTAGCCTCTCTCCTAAGTAGCCAAACCCTCTTTTCTGGCTATTTAGGGTCTCTGCTTTGGGGAATTACTTAGATAACGAATGCAAGAGCTCATCAGAGTTCCTCTACATCTCTCTCTTCACCTTCTGCCAAGGAATCGACTGCTGACCGCGCTGGAACCCTGCAAAACTGCAACAAAGTAGCAAAGACGACTACTGCAACTCTGTAACGCTGATCCTGCTGCCTTCTCGACTGTTTTCCTGGTGTTGCATGCTGTGGGGGTAGTCTGCCTCCTCTCTGCACTAGAAGCTCTGAAGAAATCTCCCGTGGGTCGACGGAATCTTCCCCCTGCTACTGCAGGCACCAAAGAACTGCATCACCAGTCCCTTGGATCTCCTCTCAGCACAACGAGCGAGGTCCCTTGAATCCAGCAACTCTGTCCAAGTGACTCCCACAGTCCAGTGACTCTTCAGTCCAAGTTAGGTGGAGGTAAGTCCTTGCCTCCCCACACCAGACTGCATTCCTGGGAACCGCGTCTTTTGCAACTACTCCGGCCTCTGTGCACTTCCGGTGGAAATCCTTTGTGCACAGCCAAGCCTGGATCCACAGAACTCTAACCTGCATTGCACGACTTTCTAAGTTGTCCTCCGGCGGTGTGGGACCCCTTTGTGCATCTTCGGGTGAGCACTGTTTCACTTCTCTTTGTAGTGCCTGTTCTGGCACTTCTGCAGGCGCTGCCTGCTTCTGAGACAACTCCTTTTCTTGCTCGATGCCCCCTCTGTCCCCAGACACAATTGGCGACATCCTGGTCCCTCCTGGGCCACAGCAGCATCCAAAAATCATAACAGCACAATTTGCAGCTACCAAGGCTTGTTGGAGGTCTTTCTTCAGAAAAACACTTCTGCACAACTCTGCACGGCTTGGGGGATCTATCCTCCAAAGGGGAAGTCTCTAGCCCTTGTCGTTCCTGCAGAATCCTCAGCTTCTACTGTCCAGTAGAAGCTCCTTTGCACCCACAGCTGGCATTTCCTGGGCATCTGCCCATCTCCGACTTACTTGTGACTTTTGGACTTGGTACCCTTGTTCCACAGGTACCCTCATTTGGAAATCCATCGTTGTTGCATTGCTGGTTTGTGTCTTTCCTGCAGAATTCCCCTATCACGACTTCTATGTCCTTTGGGGAACTTTAGTGCACTTTGCACTCACTTTTCAGGGTCTTGGGGTGGGCTATTTTTCTAACCCTAACTGTTTTCTTACAGTCCCAGCGACCCTCTACAAGGTCACATAGGTTCGGGGTCCATTTGTGGTTCGCATTCCACTTTTGGAGTATATGGTTTGTGTTGCCCCTATCCCTATGTGTCCCCATTGCATCCTATTGTAACTATACATTGTTTGCACTGTTTTCTAAGACTATACTGCATATTTGTGGTATTGTGTACATATATCTTGTGTATATTTGCTATCCTCATACTGAGGGTACTCAATGAGATACTTTGGCATATTGTCATAAAAATAAAGTACCTTTATTTTTAGTATATCTGTGTATTGTGTTTTCTTATGATATTGTGCAAGTGACACTAGTGGTACTGTAGGAGCTTCACTCGTCTCCTAGTTCAGCCTAAGCTGCTCTGCTAAGCTACCATTATCTATCAGCCTAAGCTGCTAGACACCCTATACACTAATAAGGGATACCTGGGCCTGGTGCAAGTTGTAAGTACCCCTTGGTACTTACTACAAGCCATTCCAGCCTCCTACATTGGTTGTGCAGCGGTGGGATAAGTACTTTGCAACTACTTACCACTTTTGTCACTGTACTTTCCATAAGAGAAAAATATACAAAACAAGTTCAGTGTATGTACACCTAACCAAAAAGTTTTGCTTTTCTTCTCTCACTTCTTTTCTAAAGTGCTGAAAAGTACCTCTAAACTTTCTAAAAGTTCTTAAAAAGTTTAAAAAGTTTTTTTTTCTGTCTTTCCAAAAGTTCTGAAAAACTTTTTTTCTCACTTTTTCTATCACTTAAACACTGTCTAAAATGTCTGGCACAGGCCAAACTGTTGATCTGTCCAAACTTGCTTATGATCACCTTAGCTGGAAAGGAGCAAGGAGTCTCTGCCTAAATAGAGGTTTAAGTGTAGGGAAGAATCCCTCTAGAGAACTGTTGGTGAATATGCTTGTTGAACAGGATAAGGCCAGAGGTGGCACTTCTGTTGAAAAGTTAGCTGATGGTTCCCAATCTGATCCAGGGACTCCCCTAGAAAAAGATTCAGGAAAGAAACTTCCTAGCCTGCCCTTTACCAGACAGCCTAGCATAGTTGGTACTGATGTAGAGTCACACCACATTGATAGTGTAGTCTCACATCATAGCAAGAGTATTCCTTCTCATCATAGTAGAAGTGATGTTTCTGTTAACCAAGCTGTTAGGATGCCTACTGTAAGGGATGGGTCTTCTTCTGTTCATTCTCACCATACTTCTGTTTCAAGGCATGTCCCTCCCACCCACCCTGATGACAGATTGTTAGAAAGGGAGCTCAATAGATTGAGAGTGGAACAAACCAGACTGAAGCTCAAGACGCAACAGCTGGAAATGGATAGACAATCCTTAGAAGTGGAAAGGGAAAGACAGAAATTGGGTTTAGAAACCCATGGTGGCAGCAGCAGTATTCCCCAAAGTCATCCTGCAAGAGAGCATGATTCAAGGTATCTGCACAAGATAGTTCCCCCTTATAAGGAGGGGGATGACATTAACAAGTGGTTTGCTGCACTTGAGAGGGACTGTGTTGTACAGGATGTCCCTCAAAGGCAGTGGGCTGCTATCCTATGGCTATCATTTAGTGGAAATGGTAGGGATAGGCTCCTTACTGTGAAAGAAAGTGATGCCAATAATTTTACAGTTCTTAAGAATGCACTCCTGGATGGTTAAGGCTTAACCACTGAACAGTACAGGATGAAGTTCAGAGAGACCAAAAAGGAGTCTTCACAAGACTGGGTAGACTTTGTTGACCATTCAGTGAAGGCCTTGGAGGGGTGGTTACATGGCAGTAAAGTTACTGATTATGAAAGCCTGTATAACTTAATCCTGAGAGAGCATATTCTTAATAATTGTGTGTCTGATTTGTTGCACCAGTACCTGGTGGACTCTGATCTGACCTCTTCCCAAGAATTGGGAAAGAAGGCAGACAAATGGGTCAGAACAAGGGTGAACAGAAAAGTTCATACAGGGGGTGACAAAGATGGCAATAAGAAGAAAGATGGGGAAAAATCTCAAGATAAGCATGGGGATAAGGGTAAAACCAAAAATCCCACTTCAAATCTTAAACAATCTTCAGGGGGTGGGGATAAAAGAAATTCTTCCTCTTCTTCTCAACCTACACAAGTTAAAAAGCCTTGGTGCTTTGTGTGTAAAAACAGAGGCCATAGGCCGGGGATAAGTCCTGTCCAGGTAAACCCCCTGAGCCTACCACCACTAATATATCAAGCTCTAGTGCCCCTTGCAGTAGTGGTACTAGTGGTGGGACTGCTGGCAACAGTCAACCAAAGGGTGTAGTTGGGTTCACTTATGGGTCCATCATAGAAACTGGGGTAGTCAGTGTAGGAGGCTGGACTGGCTTGTAGTGAGTACCAAGGGGTACTTGCACCTTGCACCAGGCCCAGTTATCCCTTATTAGTGTATAGGGTGTCTAGCAGCTTAGGCTGATAGATAATGGTAGCTTAGCAGAGCAGCTTAGGCTGAACTAGGAGACGTGTGAAGCTACTACAGTACCACTTAGTGTCATATGCACAATATCATAAGAAAACACAATACACAGTTATACTAAAAATAAAGGTACTTTATTTTTATGACAATATGCCAAAGTATCTTAGAGTGTACCCTCAGTGAGAGGATAGGAAATATACACAAGATATATATACACAATAGCAAAAATATGCAGTATAGTCTTAGAAAACAGTGCAAACAATGTATAGTTACAATAGGATGCAATGGGGAAACATAGGGATAGGGGCAACACAAACCATATACTCCAGAAGTGGAATGCGAACCACGAATGGACCCCAAACCTATGTGACCTTGTAGAGGGTCGCTGGGACTATTAGAAAATAGTGAGAGTTAGAAAAATAACCCTCCCCAAGACCCTGAAAAGTGAGTGCAAAGTGCACTAAAGTTCCCCTAAGGACAAAATAGTCGTGTTAGAGGGAGAATGCAAGGAAAACACAAATCAGCAATGCAACAACGATGGATTCCTGTCTGAAGGTACCTGTGGAACAAGGGGACCAAGTCCAAAAGTCACAAGCAGCTCGGAGATGGGCAGGTGCCCAAGAAATGCCAGCGGTTGGTGCAAAGAAGCTCTTTCTAGGCTGAAGAACTGTGAATACTGCAGGAACGACAAGGGCTAGAGACTTCCCCTTTGGAGGATGGATCCCCCACGCCTTGGAGAGTCGTGCAGAAGTGTTTTCCCGCCAACAAGCCTTGCTACACGCAAATCGTGCGTTTGTGGACGCTGCTGGGGCCCAGGAGGGACCAGAAGGTCGCAAATTGAACCTGCAGAGAGAGGGGACGTCGAGCAAGACAAAGAGCCCTCACTGAAGCAGGTAGCACCCGGAGAAGTGCCAGAAACAGGCACTACGAGGATGCGTGAAACGGTGCTCGCCGAAGTTGCACAAAGGAGTCCCACGTCGCCGGAGACCAACTTAGAAAGTCGTGCAATGCAGGTTAGAGTGCCGTGGACCCAGGCTTGGCTGTGCACACAGGATTTCCGCCGGAAGTGCACAGGGGCCGGAGAAGCTTGCAAAGTCGCGGTTCCCAGCAATGCAGCCCAGCGAGGTGAGGCAAGGACTTACCTCCACCAAACTTGGGCTGAAGAGTCACTGGACTGTGGGGGTCACTTGGACGGTGTCGCTGGATTCGAGGGACCTCGCTCGTCGTGCTGAGAGGAGACCCAAGGGACCGGAGATGCAGCTTTTTGGTGCCTGCGGTTGCAGGGGGAAGATTCCGTCGACCCACGGGAGATTTCTTCGGAGCTTCTGGTGCAGAGAGGAGGCAGACTACCCCCACAGCATGCACAAGCAGGAAAACAGTCGAGAAGGCGGCAGGATCAGCGTTACAGAGTTGCAGTAGTCGTCTTTGCTACTATGTTGCAGGTTTGCAGGCTTCCAGCGCGGTCAGCGGTCGATTCCTTATCAGAAGGTGAAGAGGGAGATGCAGAGGAAACTCGGCTGAGCTCATGCATTCGTTATCTGAAGTTTCCCCAGAGACAGAGACCCTAAATAGCCAGAAAAGAGGGTTTGGCTACCTAGGAGAGAGGAAAGGCTACTAACACCTGAAGGAGCCTATCAGCAGGAGTCTCTGACGTCACCTGGTGGCACTGGCCACTCAGAGCAGTCCAGTGTGCCAGCAGCACCTCTGTTTCCAAGATGGCAGAGGTCTGGAGCACACTGGAGGAGCTCTGGACACCTCCCAGGGGAGGTGCAGGTCAGGGGAGTGGTCACTCCCCTTTCCTTTGTCAAATTTCGCGCCAGAGCAGGGGCTAAGGGGTCCCTGAACCGGTGTAGACTGGCTTATGCAGAATTGGGCACATCTGTGCCCAACAAAGCATTTCCAGAGGCTGGGGGAGGCTACTCCTCCCCTGCCTTCACACCATTTTCCAAAGGGAGAGGGTGTCACACCCTCTCTCAGAGGAAGTTCTTTGTTCTGCCATCCTGGGCCAGGCCTGGCTGGACCCCAGGAGGGCAGCTGCCTGTCTGAGGGGTTGGCAGCAGCAGCAGCTGCAGTGAAACCCCAGGAAGGGCAGTTTGGCAGTACCAGGGTCTGTGCTACAGACCACTGGGATCATGGGATTGTGCCAACTATGCCAGGATGGCATAGAGGGGGCAATTCCATGATCATAGACATGTTACATGGCCATATTCGGAGTTACCATGGTGAAGCTACATATAGGTAGTGACCTATATGTAGTGCACGCGTGTAATGGTGTTCCCGCACTCACAAAGTTCAGTGAATTGGCTCTGAACAATGTGGGGGCACCTTGGCTAGTGCCAGGGTGCCCTCACACTAAGTAACTTTGCACCTAACCTTTACCAGGTAAAGGTTAGACATATAGGTGACTTATAAGTTACTTAAGTGCAGTGAAAAATGGCTGTGAAATAACGTGGACGTTATTTCACTCAGGCTGCAGTGGCAGGCCTGTGTAAGAATTGTCAGAGCTCCCTATGGGTGGCAAAAGAATTGCTGCAGCCCATAGGGATCTCCTGGAACCCCAATACCCTGGGTACCTTAGTACCATATACTAGGGAATTATAAGGGTGTTCCAGTAAGCCAATGTGAATTGGTAAAATTGGTCACTAGCCTGTTAGTGACAATTTAAAAGTAATGAGAGAGCATAACCACTGAGGTTCTGGTTAGCAGAGCCTCAGTGAGACAGTTAGGCACTACACAGGGAACATATACATGCACACCTATGAGCACTGGGGCCCTGTGTGACAGGGTCCCAGTGACACATACATATAGGCCACAAACCTATGAGCACTGGGGTCCTGACCAGCAGGATCCCAGTGACACATAACAACCATACTGAAAACATGGTGTTTTCACTATGAGCACTGAGGCCTGGCTATCAGGATCCCAGTGAGACAGTGAAAACAGTGACAAAACACCCTGACATACACTCACAAACAGGCCAAAAGTGGGGGTAACAAGGCTAGAAAGAGGCTACCTTCTCACACAACCCCCCCCCAAACGAAGGACAATAAGGCTAACCTTGGCCAGTTGAGACTTTATTGTCTAAGTGGTGATAAGTAGAGAGTAGCTCTGCAATAGACTGGTTACTCCCTTTATCATCCACTATATGGTTACTTCCCTGTGGGGATGTAAACCACCCTGTTTGAAGTTTTTTAGCTAACCAACAATGTGAAGATGTATTTTCAGAGTTTACATCAGTAAGTTTTAGTTTAGAGCAGTGGGAATTATCCACTGAACCTATTTGTAATGATGGAAATGCCAGACAGGGATGCTGTCTCAGTAAAGCCATAGCTGGGCAAAAACTTTGTCCATTTGGCTGGAAGAGAGAACAGGGATGCTGTTTCTCTTGAGTTGGAGCAGGGCAGGGATGCTGTCCTATGAGCTCCACACTAGGGCAGGGATGCTGTCCTAAGTGTTGTGAGGTAGTGCAGGGTTTCTGCACTAAAATTTCTCTGGGAGGGTTGGAGGGATGCTCCATGTTAACTAAAATGGTGCTGTTTTTCTCACCAATGTTAGTTATCCCACAGAGAGGTACTTCCACCTCAGGGAGTCCAGCTTTGCCAGCTGATGATTCCCTTGGAACAGGTGCCACCCCAGGAGAGGTTTCTCCCACCACAGGAATGGTATCCTGAATGGTAGGGTGGTTAGGGGATACTGTGATACCCTCTTTACCTGTTGATGGAGAGGGATCCTGAGTTTTCAGGCCTTCTCTCCTTTGCTTTTTCATTTCACTTGAAATGAGAGGGAACAATTCCTCAGGGATGCCCAGCATGGCTGCATGGGCATAAAACTCTACATCAGCCCAACCTGAGGCCTCTAGGTCATTACCTAAGAGACAGTCTACAGGTAAGCTAGGTGATACCACCACCTGCTTAGGGCCAGTAACTCCACCCCAACTAAACTGAATTATAGCTAAGGGAAGAAACTTAGTGGAGTTATGGACATCAATAATCTTATACTGTTGTCCAATGATGTGTTGATCAGGGTGCACTAGGTTTTCAGTCACCAAAGTGAAACTGGCACCTGTGTCCCTGTAGGCCAAGGCCTCAACACCATTTATTGAAACTGTCTGCCTGTACTTATCCATTGTAAGGGGACAAGCAGCCAGTGTGGCAAGGCCAATGCCACTAGGTGTGACAGAAACTGTCTTGGGACTGATTACATCAGTTTCCACTATGGACCCATAAGTGAACCCAACTACACCCTTTGCTTGACTGTTGCCAGCAGTCCCACCACTAGTACCACTACTGCTAGGGGCACTGGAGCTTGATGTATTAGTGGTGGTAGGCTCAGGGGGTTTACCTGGACAGGACTTATCCCCTGGCCTATGGCCTCTGTTTTTACACACAAAGCACCAAGGCTTTTTAATGTGTGCAGGTTGGGAAGAAGAGGAAGAATTTGTTTTATCCCCACCCTCTGAAGAGTGTTTAAGATTTGAAGTGGGATCTTTGGTTTTACCCTTATCCCCATGCTTATCTTGAGATTTTTCACCATCTTTCTTCTTATTGCCATCTTTGTCACCCCCTGTATGAACTTTTCTGTTCACCCTTGTTCTGACCCATTTGTCTGCCTTCTTTCCCAATTCTTGGGGAGAGGTCAGATCAGAGTCTACCAGGTACTGGTGCAACAAATCAGACACACAATTATTAAGTATATGCTCTCTCAGGATTGTGTTATACAGGCTTTCATAATCAGTAACTTTACTGCCATGCAACCACCCCTCCAAGGCCTTCACTGAATGGTCAATGAAATCAACCCAGTCTTGTGAAGACTCCTTTTTGGTCTCTCTGAACTTTATCCTGTACTGTTCAGTGGTTAAGCCATAACCATCCAGGAGTGCATTCTTAAGAACTTGGAAATTATTAGCATCATTTTCTTTTACAGTAAGGAGCCTATCCCTACCTTTTCCAGTAAATGATAGCCATAGTATAGCAGCCCACTGCTTTTGAGGGACATCCTGTACAGCACAGGCCCTCTCAAGTGCAGCAAACCACTTGTTAATGTCATCCCCCTCCTTGTAAGGGGGAACTATCTTATGCAGATTCCTGGAATCATGCTCTTTTGCAGGATGACTATGGGGAATACTGCTGCTGCCACCATGGGTATCTAAACCCATTTTCTGTCTTTCCCTCTCTATTTCTAAAGACTGTCTATCCAAATCCAGCTGTTGCTTCTTGAGCTTCAGTCTGGTTTGCTCCACTCTCAATCTATTGAGCTCCCTTTCTAACAATCTGTCATCAGGGTGGGTGGGAGGGACATTTCTAGATACAGAGGTGTGATGGGAATGAACAGAAGGAGACCTGTCCCTTACAGAGGGCACCCTAACAGCTTGGCTACCAGTATAATGTGAGAGCACATCATCAGTATGATGTGATTCAACCTCTGTACCAACTATGCTAGACTGTCTAGTAATGGGCAGGCTGAGAAGTTTTTTTCCTGAACCTTTTCCTGGGGGAGTCCCTGGATCAGATTGAGAACCATTAGCTACTTTTTCTACAGATTGGGCACTTATGGCCTTATCCTGTACTCTAAGCATATTAATTAACAGTTCTAAGGAAGGATTCTTCCCTACACTCAAACCTCTCTCTATGCAGAGACTCCTTGCTCCTTTCCAGCTAAGGTGATCATATGCAAGTTTGGACAGTTCAACTTTTTGGCCTGTGCCAGACATTTTTAGAGAGAGTTAAAGTGATAGATAAAGAGAAAAAAGTTTTCAGAACTTTTTGGAAAGACAGAAAAAACTTTTTAAACTTTTAAGAACTTTTTGAAAGTTTAGAAGTACTTTTCAGCACTTAGAAAAGAGTGAAAAGAGGAAATGCAAAACTTTTTGGCTATGTGTATATACACTGACCTTGTTTTGTATATTTTTCTCTTATGAAAAGTACAATGACAAGAGTGGTAAGTAGTCTCAAAGCACTTATCCCACCGCTGCACAACCAATGTAGGAGGCTGGACTGGCTTGTAGTGAGTACCAAGGGGTACTTGCACCTTGCACCAGGCCCAGTTATCCCTTATTAGTGTATAGGGTGTCTAGCAGCTTAGGCTGATAGATAATGGTAGCTTAGCAGAGCAGCTTAGGCTGAACTAGGAGACGTGTGAAGCTACTACAGTACCACTTAGTGTCATATGCACAATATCATAAGAAAACACAATACACAGTTATACTAAAAATAAAGGTACTTTATTTTTATGACAATATGCCAAAGTATCTTAGAGTGTACCCTCAGTGAGAGGATAGGAAATATACACAAGATATATATACACAATAGCAAAAATATGCAGTATAGTCTTAGAAAACAGTGCAAACAATGTATAGTTACAATAGGATGCAATGGGGAAACATAGGGATAGGGGCAACACAAACCATATACTCCAGAAGTGGAATGCGAACCACGAATGGACCCCAAACCTATGTGACCTTGTAGAGGGTCGCTGGGACTATTAGAAAATAGTGAGAGTTAGAAAAATAACCCTCCCCAAGACCCTGAAAAGTGAGTGCAAAGTGCACTAAAGTTCCCCTAAGGACAAAATAGTCGTGTTAGAGGGAGAATGCAAGGAAAACACAAATCAGCAATGCAACAACGATGGATTCCTGTCTGAAGGTACCTGTGGAACAAGGGGACCAAGTCCAAAAGTCACAAGCAGCTCGGAGATTGGCAGGTGCCCAAGAAATGCCAGCGGTTGGTGCAAAGAAGCTCTTACTAGGCTGAAGAACTGTGAATACTGCAGGAACGACAAGGGCTAGAGACTTCCCCTTTGGAGGATGGATCCCCCACGCCTTGGAGAGTCGTGCAGAAGTGTTTTCCCGCCGGATGGATGCCAACAAGCCTTGCTACACGCAAATCATGCGTTTGGCGTTTTTGGACGCTGCTGGGGCCCAGGAAGGACCAGAAGGTCGCAAATTGGACCTGCAGAGAGAAGGGACGTCGAGCAAGACAAAGAGCCCTCACTGAAGCAGGTAGCTCCCGGAGAAGTGCCAGAAACAGGCACTACAATGATGCGTGAAACGGTGCTCGCCGAAGTTGCACAAAGGAGTCCCACGTCGCCGGAGACCAACTTAGAAAGTCGTGCAATGCAGGTTAGAGTGCCGTGGACCCAGGCTTGGCTGTGCACACAGGATTTCCGCCGGAAGTGCACAGGGGCCGGAGAAGCTTGCAAAGTCGCGGTTCCCAGCAATGCAGCCCAGCGAGGTGAGGCAAGGACTTACCTCCACCAAACTTGGGCTGAAGAGTCACTGGACTGTGGGGGTCACTTGGACGGTGTCGCTTGATTCGAGGGACCTCGCTCGTCGTGCTGAGAGGAGACCCAAGGGACCGGAGATGCAGCTTTTTGGTGCCTGCGGTTGCAGGGGGAAGATTCCGTCGACCCACGGGAGATTTCTTCGGAGCTTCTGGTGCAGAGAGGAGGCAGACTACCCCCACAGCATGCACAAGCAGGAAAACAGTCGAGAAGGCGGCAGGATCAGCGTTACAGAGTTGCAGTAGTCGTCTTTGCTACTATGTTGCAGGTTTGCAGGCTTCCAGCGCGGTCAGCGGTCGATTCCTTATCAGAAGGTGAAGAGGGAGATGCAGAGGAACTCGGCTGAGCTCATGCATTCGTTATCTGAAGTTTCCCCAGAGACAGAGACCCTAAATAGCCAGAAAAGAGGGTTTGGCTACCTAGGAGAGAGGAAAGGCTACTAACACCTGAAGGAGCCTATCAGCAGGAGTCTCTGACGTCACCTGGTGGCACTGGCCACTCAGAGCAGTCCAGTGTGCCAGCAGCACCTCTGTTTCCAAGATGGCAGAGGTCTGGAGCACACTGGAGGAGCTCTGGACACCTCCCAGGGGAGGTGCAGGTCAGGGGAGTGGTCACTCCCCTTTCCTTTGTCCAGTTTCGCGCCAGAGCAGGGGCTAAGGGGTCCCTGAACCGGTGTAGACTGGCTTATGCAGAATTGGGCACATCTGTGCCCAACAAAGCATTTCCAGAGGCTGGGGGAGGCTACTCCTCCCCTGCCTTCACACCATTTTCCAAAGGGAGAGGGTGTCACACCCTCTCTCAGAGGAAGTTCTTTGTTCTGCCATCCTGGGCCAGGCCTGGCTGGACCCCAGGAGGGCAGCTGCCTGTCTGAGGGGTTGGCAGCAGCAGCAGCTGCAGTGAAACCCCAGGAAGGGCAGTTTGGCAGTACCAGGGTCTGTGCTACAGACCACTGGGATCATGGGATTGTGCCAACTATGCCAGGATGGCATAGAGGGGGCAATTCCATGATCATAGACATGTTACATGGCCATATTCGGAGTTACCATGGTGAAGCTACATATAGGTAGTGACCTATATGTAGTGCACGCGTGTAATGGTGTCCCCGCACTCACAAAGTTCAGTGAATTGGCTCTGAACAATGTGGGGGCACCTTGGCTAGTGCCAGGGTGCCCTCACACTAAGTAACTTTGCACCTAACCTTTACCAGGTAAAGGTTAGACATATAGGTGACTTATAAGTTACTTAAGTGCAGTGAAAAATGGCTGTGAAATAACGTGGACGTTATTTCACTCAGGCTGCAGTGGCAGGCCTGTGTAAGAATTGTCAGAGCTCCCTATGGGTGGCAAAAGAATTGCTGCAGCCCATAGGGATCTCCTGGAACCCCAATACCCTGGGTACCTTAGTACCATATACTAGGGAATTATAAGGGTGTTCCAGTAAGCCAATGTGAATTGGTAAAATTGGTCACTAGCCTGTTAGTGACAATTTAAAAGTAATGAGAGAGCATAACCACTGAGGTTCTGGTTAGCAGAGCCTCAGTGAGACAGTTAGGCACTTCACAGGGAACATATACATGCACACCTATGAGCACTGGGGCCCTGTGTGACAGGGTCCCAGTGACACATACATATAGGCCACAAACCTATGAGCACTGGGGTCCTGACCAGCAGGATCCCAGTGACACATAACAACCATACTGAAAACATGGTGTTTTCACTATGAGCACTGAGGCCTGGCTATCAGGATCCCAGTGAGACAGTGAAAACAGTGACAAAACACCCTGACATACACTCACAAACAGGCCAAAAGTGGGGGTAACAAGGCTAGAAAGAGGCTACCTTCTCACAGTCAGTCCCAAGACAGTTTCTGTCACACCTAGTGGCATTGACCTTGCCACTCTGGCTGCTTGTCCCCTTACAATGGATAAGTACAGGCAGGACAGTTTCAATAAATGGTGTTGAGGCCTTGGCCTACAGGGACACAGGTGCCAGTATCACTTTGGTGACTGAAAACCTAGTGCATCCTGAACAACACATCATTGGACAACAGTATAAGATTATTGATGTCCATAACTCCACTAAGTTTCTTCCTTTAGCTATAATTCAGTTTAGTTGGGGTGGAGATATTGGCCCTAAGCAGGTGGTAGTATCACCTAACTTACCTGTAGACTGTCTCTTAGGTAATGACCTAGAGGCCTCAGGTTGGGCTGATGTAGAGTTTTATGCCCATGCAGCCATGCTGGGCATCCCTGAGGAATTGTTCCCTCTCATTTCTACTGAAATGAAAAAGCAAAGGAGAGAAGGCCTGAAAACTCAGGATCCCTCTCCAACAACAGGTAAAAGGGGTATCACAGTATCCCCTAACCACCCTACCATTCAGGATACCATTTCTGTGGTGGGAGAAACCTCTCCTGGGGTGGCACCTGTTCCAAGGGAATCATCAGTTGGCAAAACTGTACTCCCTGAGGTGGAAGTACCTCTCTGTGGGATAACTAACATTGGTGAGAAAAAGAGCACCATTTTAGTTAACATGGAGCATCCCTCCAACCCTCCCAGAGAAACTTTAGTGCAGAAACCCTGCACTACCTCACAACACTTAGGACAGCATCCCTGCCCTAGTGTGGAGCTCATAGGACAGCATCCCTGCCCTGCTCCAAATCAAGAGAAACAGCATCCCTGTTCTCTCTTCCAGCCCTATGGACAAAGTTTTTGCCCAGCTATGGCTTTACTGAGACAGCATCCCTGTCTGGCATTTACATCATTACAAATAGGTTCAGTGGACAATTCCCACTGCTCTAAACTAAAACTTACTGATAGAAACTCTGAAAATACATCTTCACATTGTTACTTAGCTAAAAAACGACAAACAGGGTGGTTTACATCCCCACAGGGAAGTAACCATATAGTGGATGATAAAGGGAGTAACCAGTCTATTGCAGAGCTACTCTCTACTTATCACCACTTAGACAATAAAGTCTCAACTGGCCAAGGTTAGCCTTATTGTCCTTCGTTTGGGGGGGTTGTGTGAGAAAGTAGCCTCTTTCTAGCCTTGTTACCCCCACTTTTGGCCTATTTGTGAGTGTATGTCAGGGTGTTTTCACTGTCTCACTGGGATCCTGCAAGCCAGGGCCCAGTGCTCATAGTGAAAACCCTATGTTTTCAGTATGTTTGTTATGTGTCACTGGAACCCTGCTAGTCAGGACCCCAGTGCTCATAAGTTTGTGACCTATATGTATGTGTTCCCTGTGTGATGCCTAACTGTCTCACTGAGGCTCTGCTATCCAGAACCTCAGTGGTTATGCTCTCTCATTTCTTTCCAAATTGTCACTAACAGGCTAGTGACCAATTTCACCAATTTACATTGGCATACTGGAACACCCTTATAATTCCCTAGTATATGGTACTGAGGTACCCAGGGTATTGGGATTCCAGGAGATCCCTATGGGCTGCAGCATTTCTTTTGCCACCCATAGGGAACTCTGACAATTCTTTCACAGGCCTGCCACTGCAGCCTGAGTGAAATAATGCACACATTATTTCACAGCCATTTTCACTGCACTTAAGTAACTTATAAGTCACCTATCTGTCTAACCTCTACTTAGTAAAGGTTAGGTGCAAAGTTACTTAGTGTGTGGGCACCCTGGCACTAGCCAAGGTGCTCCCACATAGTTCAGGGCAAATTCCCCGGACTTTGTGAGTGCGGGGACACCATTACACGCGTGCACTACACATAGGTCAATACCTATGTGTAGCTTCACAATGGTAACTCCGAATATGGCCATGTAACATGTCTAAGATCATGGAATTGCCCCCTCTATGCCATCCTGGCATTATTGGCACAATCCCATTATCCCACGGGTCTGTAGCTCAGACCCGGGTACTGCCAAACTGCCTTTTCAGGGGTTTCACTGCAGCTGCTGCTGCTGCCAACCCCTCAGACAGGTTTCTGCCCTCCTGGGGTCCAGCCAGGCTTGTCCCAGGAAGGCAGAACAAAGGACTTCCTCAGAGAGAGGGTGTTACACCCTCTCCCTTTGGAAAAAGGTGTGAAGGCAGGGGAGGAGTAGCCTCCCCAGGCCTCTGGGAATGCTTTCATGGGCACAGATGGTGCCCATTTCTGCATAAGTCAGTCGACACCGGTTCAGGGACCCCTCAGCTCTGCTCTGGCGCGAAACTGGACAAAGGGAAGGGGAGTGACCACTCCCCTGACCTGCACCTCCCCTGGGAGGTGCCCAGAGCTCTACAAGGTCACATAGGTTTGGGGTCCATTCGTGGTTCGCATTCCACTTCTGGAGTATATGGTTTGTGTTGCCCCTATCCCTATGTTTCCCCATTGCATCCTATTGTAACTATACATTGTTTGCACTGTTTTCTAAGACTATACTGCATATTTTTGCTATTGTGTATATATATCTTGTGTATATTTCCTATCCTCTCACTGAGGGTACACTCTAAGATACTTTGGCATATTGTCATAAAAATAAAGTACCTTTATTTTTAGTATAACTGTGTATTGTGTTTTCTTATGATATTGTGCATATGACACTAAGTGGTACTGTAGTAGCTTCACACGTCTCCTAGTTCAGCCTGAGCTGCTTTGCTAAGCTACCATTATCTATCAGCCTAAGCTGCTAGACACCCTATACACTAATAAGGGATAACTGGGCCTGGTGCAAGGTGCAAGTACCCCTTGGTACTCACTACAAGCCAGTCCAGCCTCCTACACTGGGGCCCTGGGTTACCAGGGTGCCCTCACACTAAGTAACTTTGCACCTAACCTTTACCAGGTAAAGGTTAGACATATAGGTGACTTATAAGTTACTTAAGTGCAGTGTAAAATGGCTGTGAAATAACGTGGACGTTATTTCACTCAGGCTGCAGTGGCAGGCCTGTGTAAGAATTGTCAGAGCTCCCTATGGGTGGCAAAAGAAATGCCACAGTTTTGCATTTCCTCTTTTCACTCTTTTCTAAGTGCTGAAAAGTACTTCTAAACTTTCAAAAAGTTCTTAAAAGTTTAAAAAGTTTTTTTCTGTCTTTCCAAAAAGTTCTGAAAACTTTTTTCTCTTTGTCTATCACTTTAACTCTCTCTAAAAATGTCTGGCACAGGCCAAAAAGTTGAACTGTCCAAACTTGCATATGATCACCTTAGCTGGAAAGGAGCAAGGAGTCTCTGCATAGAGAGAGGTTTGAGTGTAGGGAAGAATCCTTCCTTAGAACTGTTAATTAATATGCTTAGAGTACAGGATAAGGCCATAAGTGCCCAATCTGTAGAAAAAGTAGCTAATGGTTCTCAATCTGATCCAGGGACTCCCCCAGGAAAAGGTTCAGGAAAGAAACTTCTCAGCCTGCCCATTACTAGACAGTCTAGCATAGTTGGTACAGAGGTTGAATCACATCATACTGATGATGTGCTCTCACATTATACTGGTAGCCAAGCTGTTAGGGTGCCCTCTGTAAGGGACAGGACTCCTTCTGTTCATTCCCATCATACCTCTGTATCTAGAAATGTCCCTCCCACCCACCCTGATGACAGATTGTTGGAAAGGGAGCTCAATAGATTGAGAGTGGAGCAAACCAGACTGAAGCTCAAGAAGCAACAGCTGGATTTGGATAGACAGTCTTTAGAAATAGAGAGGGAAAGACAGAAAATGGGTTTAGATACCCATGGTGGCAGCAGCAGTATTCCCCATAGTCATCCTGCAAAAGAGCATGATTCCAGGAATCTGCATAAGATAGTTCCCCCTTACAAGGAGGGGGATGACATTAACAAGTGGTTTGCTGCACTTGAGAGGGCCTGTGCTGTACAGGATGTCCCTCAAAAGCAGTGGGCTGCTATCCTATGGCTATCATTTACTGGAAAAGGTAGGGATAGGCTCCTTACTGTAAAAGAAAATGATGCTAACAATTTCCAAGTTCTTAAGAATGCACTCCTGGATGGTTATGGCTTAACCACTGAACAGTACAGGATAAAGTTCAGAGATACCAAAAAGGAGTCTTCACAAGACTGGGTTGATTTCATTGACCAGGCAGTGAAGGCCTTGGAGGGGTGGTTACATGGCAGTAAAGTTACTGATTATGACAGCCTGTATAACTTGATCCTGAGAGAGCATATTCTTAATAATTGTGTGTCTGATTTGTTGCACCAGTACTTGGTGGACTCTGATCTGACCTCTCCCCAAGAATTGGGAAAGAAGGCAGACAAATGGGTCAGAACAAGAGTGAACAGAAAAGTTCATACAGGGGGTGACAAAGATGGCAACAAAAAGAAGGATGGTAAGTCTTCTGACAAGGGTGGGGACAAATCTAAAAATGAGTCTTCATCAGGCCCACAAAAACACTCTGGTGGGGGTGGTGGGCCCAAATCCTCCTTTAATCAGAACAAGGAAAAGAAACCATGGTGCTATTTATGTAAGATAAAAGGCCATTGGACAACAGATCCCAGTTGTCCAAAGAAAGGCACCACAGCTCCTACCACTACAACCCCTACTGCTACACCTAGTGTCCCTACTAATAGCAGTAGTGGTGGGAGCAAACCTACTAATAGCCAATCCAAGGGAGTAGCTGGGCTCACTTTTGGTAATTTAGTTGGGGTTGGTCTGATTAGGGAGACCACAGAGGCTACTTTAGTCTCTGAAGGGGCTATTGACTTAGCCACTTTGGTTGCTTGCCCCCATAACTTGGAGAAGTACAAGCAACTAACCCTAATAAATGGTGTTGAGGTCCAGGCCTACAGGGACACAGGTGCCAGTGTCACAATGGTGATTGAGAAACTGGTGCACCCTGAACAACACATACTTGGACACCAGTACCAAGTAACCGATGCTCACAACATAACACAAAGCCACCCCATGGCTGTTGTAAATCTCAACTGGGGGGGGGTATCTGGTCCAAAGAAAGTTGTGGTAGCCACAGATTTACCTGTAGACTGTCTACTAGGAAATGATTTGGAGACATCAGCTTGGTCAGATGTGGAGTTGGAGGCCCATGCAGCAATGCTGGGCATCCCAGGGCATATTTTTGCTTTGACAAGGGCTCAGGCCAAAAAGCAAAAAGGACAGGGAAGCTTGGATCCTGGAACAATGGACCAAGTGCTCCCTAAAGCTAGGGCTAGTAGAAGCAAACCACTTCCTACTATCCCTCCCTCTACAGTGGATTCAACTTCTGAGGAAGAAGAATTCCCTCCCTGTGCAGAACCTACACCAGAGGAGCTGGAAGCAGACACTGCTGAGCTTTTGGGTGAAGGGGGGCCTGCCAGAGAGGAGCTGAGTGTGGCACAGCAAACCTGTCCCACATTAGAGGGTCTCAGACAGCAAGCTGTCAAACAGGCTAATGGGGATGTCAGTGACTCACACAGAGTTTACTGGGAGGACAACCTCTTGTACACTGAGCATAGGGATCCTAAACCTGGAGCTGCCAGGAGATTAGTGATTCCTCAGGAGTACAGAAAGTTCCTCCTAACACTGGCACATGACATTCCCTTAGCTGGGCACCTGGGTCAAATGAAAACTTGGGACAGATTGGTACCACTGTTTCATTGGCCTAGGATGTCTGAGGACACAAAAGAATTTTGTAAGTCCTGTGAAACCTGTCAAGCCAGTGGCAAAACAGGTGGCACTCCAAAGGCACCCCTTATCCCACTGCCTGTGGTTGGGGTTCCCTTTGAAAGGGTAGGGGTTGACATAGTTGGCCCCCTTGACCCTCCTACTGCTTCAGGCAATAGGTTTATCTTGGTGGTAGTGGACCATGCCACAAGATATCCTGAAGCAATTCCTTTAAGGACCACTACAGCTCCTGCAGTGGCAAAGGCCCTCCTGGGAATATTTTCAAGGGTGGGCTTCCCAAAGGAAGTAGTATCAGACAGAGGAAGCAATTTCATGTCTGCATACTTAAAGGCCATGTGGAAGGAGTGTGGTGTAACTTACAAGTTCACAACACCCTATCATCCACAAACAAATGGACTGGTGGAGAGATTTAATAAAACTCTCAAAGGCATGATTATGGGACTCCCTGAAAAACTCCGCAGGAGATGGGATATCCTTCTACCATGCCTCCTTTTTGCCTACAGGGAGGTACCCCAGAAAGGAGTGGGCTTCAGCCCCTTTGAACTTCTTTTTGGACACCCTGTTAGGGGTCCACTCACACTTGTAAAGGAGGGTTGGGAACAACCTTTAAAAGCTCCTAAGCAGGATATTGTGGACTATGTACTTGGCCTCAGATCAAGGATGGCTGAGTACATGAAAAAGGCCAGTAAAAACCTTCAGGCCAGCCAAGAGCTCCAGAAGCAATGGCATGATCAGAAGGCTGTTTTGGTTCAGTACCAACCAGGGCAGAAAGTGTGGGTCTTGGAGCCTGTGGCCCCAAGAGCACTCCAAGATAAATGAGTGGTCCACACACAATTGTTGAAAAGAAGGGTGAAGTCACCTACTTGGTTGACTTAGGCACTGCCAGGAGTCCCCTTAGGGTGCTCCATGTCAACCGCCTGAAACCCTACTATGACAGGGCTGATCTCACCCTGCTCATGGCAACAGATGAGGGACAGGAAGAAGACAGTGATCCTCTACCTGATCTCTTCTCTTCCACAGAACAAGATGCTCTTGTGGAAGGTGTAGTTTTGGCTGATTGTCTTACTGCTGAGCAGAAAGATAATTGCATAAATCTCCTAGGACAATTTTCAGAACTCTTCTCCATTGTGCCAGGCACCACTTCTTGGTGTGAGCACACTATAGATACTGGAGACAGTTTACCTGTCAAAAGTAAGATCTATAGGCAGCCTGACCATGTCAGGGACTGCATAAAGCAAGAAGTTCAGAAGATGTTGGAACTAGGAGTGGTTGAGCACTCTGACAGTCCATGGGCTTCTCCTGTGGTACTGGTACCAAAACCCAATTCTAAAGATGGAAAGAAGGAAATGAGGTTTTGTGTAGACTATAGAGGTCTCAACTTGGTAACCAAAACAGATGCTCACCCTATACCCAGGGCAGATGAGCTAATAGATACACTGGCATCTGCCAAGTATCTAAGCATTTTTGATTTGACTGCAGGGTATTGGCAGATCAAAATGTCAGAAGATGCTAAACCTAAGACTGCATTTTCTACCATTGGAGGACATTACCAGTTTACTGTAATGCCTTTTGGTTTGAAAAATGCACCTGCCACTTTTCAGAGGTTGGTGAACACAGTCCTGCAAGGGCTGGAAGCTTTCAGTGCAGCATATTTGGATGATATAGCTGTCTTTAGCTCCAGCTGGGATGATCACCTGGTCCACCTTTGGAAAGTTTTGGAGGCCCTGCAAAAGGCAGGCCTCACTATCAAGGCTTCAAAGTGCCAGATAGGGCAGGGTAAGGTGGTTTATCTGGGACACCTTGTTGGTGGGGAACAGATTGCACCACTTCAGGGGAAAATCCAAACTATCATTGATTGGATTCCCCCTACCACTCAGACTCAGGTGAGAGCCTTCCTAGGCCTCACTGGGTATTACAGGAGGTTCATTAAGAACTATGGCTCCATTGCAGCCCCTCTTAATGACCTCACATCAAAGAAAATGCCTAAAAAGGTATTATGGACAGCAAACTGTCAGAAAGCTTTTGAGGAGCTGAAGCAGGCCATGTGCTCTGCACCTGTCCTGAAAAGCCCTTGTTACTCTAAAAAATTCTATGTCCAAACTGATGCATCTGAATTAGGAGTAGGGGCAGTCCTATCACAACTTAATTCTGAGGGCCAGGATCAACCTGTTGCTTTTATTAGTAGAAGGTTGACCCCTAGAGAAAAGCGTTGGTCTGACATTGAGAGGGAGGCCTTTGCTGTGGTCTGGGCTCTGAAGAAGTTGAGGCCATACCTGTTTGGCACTCACTTCATTGTTCAGACAGACCACAAACCTCTACTTTGGCTAAAACAAATGAAAGGTGAAAATCCTAAATTGTTGAGGTGGTCCATATCCCTACAGGGAATGGACTATACAGTGGAACATAGACCTGGGAGTAGCCACTCCAATGCAGATGGACTCTCCAGATATTTCCACTTAGACAATGAAGACTCATGAGGTAATGGCTAGTCTTATTGTCCTTCGTTTGGGGGGGGTTGTGTAGGAAAGTACCATCTTGCCTGGCATGTTACCCCCATTTTTCACTGTATATATGTTGTTTTAGTTGTATGTGTCACTGGGACCCTGGTAACCCAGGGCCCCAGTGCTCATAAGTGTTCCTGAATGTGTTACCTGTGTAGTGACTAACTGTCTCACTGAGGCTCTGCTAATCAGAACCTCAGTGGTTATGCTCTCTCATTTCTTTCCAAATTGTCACTGACAGGCTAGTAACCATTTTTACCAATTTACATTGGCTTACTGGAACAACCTTATAATCCCCTAGTATATGGTACTGAGGTACCCAGGGTATTGGGGTTCCAGGAGATCCCTATGGGCTGCAGCATTTCTTTTGCCACCCATAGGGAGCTCTGACAATTCTTACACAGGCCTGCCACTGCAGCCTGAGTGAAATAACGTCCACGTTATTTCACAGCCATTTTACACTGCACTTAAGTAACTTATAAGTCACCTATATGTCTAACCTTTACCTGGTAAAGGTTAGGTGCAAAGTTACTTAGTGTGAGGGCACCCTGGCACTAGCCAAGGTGCCCCCACATTGTTCAGAGCCAATTCACTGAACTTTGTGAGTGCGGGGACACCATTACACGCGTGCACTACATATAGGTCACTACCTATATGTAGCTTCACCATGGTAACTCCGAATATTTCCATGTAACATGTCTATGATCATGGAATTGCCCCCTCTATGCCATCCTGGCATTGTTGGTACAATTCCATGATCCCAGTGGTCTGTAGCACAGACCCTGGTACTGCCAGACTGCCCTTCCTGGGGTTTCTCTGCAGCTGCTGCTGCTGCCAACCCCTCAGACAGGCAGCTGCCCTCCTGGGGTCCAGCCAGGCCTGGCCCAGGATGGCAGAACAAAGAACTTCCTCTGAGAGAGGGTGTGACACCCTCTCCCTTTGGAAAATGGTGTGAAGGCAGGGGAGGAGTAGCCTCCCCCAGCCTCTGGAAATGCTTTGTTGGGCACAGAGGTGCCCAATTCTGCATAAGCCAGTCTACACCGGTTCAGGGACCCCTTAGCCCCTGCTCTGGCGCGAAACTGGACAAAGGAAAGGGGAGTGACCACTCCCCTGACCTGCACCTCCCCTGGGAGGTGTCCAGAGCTCCTCCAGTGTGCTCCAGACCTCTGCCATCTTGGAAACAGAGGTGCTGCTAGCACACTGGACTGCTCTGAGTGGCCAGTGCCACCAGGTGACGTCAGAGACTCCTTGTGATAGGCTCCTTCAGGTGTTAGTAGCCTTTCCTCTCTCCTAGGTAGCCAAACCCTCTTTTCTGGCTATTTAGGGTCTCTGTCTCTGGGGAAACTTTAGATAACGAATGCATGAGTTCAGCCGAGTTCCTCTGCATCTCCCTCTTCACCTTCTGATAAGGAATCGACCGCTGACCGCGCTGGAAGCCTGCAAACCTGCAACATAGTAGCAAAGACGACTACTGCAACTCTGTAACGCTGATCCTGCCGCCTTCTCGACTGTTTTCCTGCTTGTGCATGCTGTGGGGGTAGTCTGCCTCCTCTCTGCACCAGAAGCTCTGAAGAAATCTCCCGTGGGTCGACGGAATCTTCCCCCTGCAACCGCAGGCACCAAAAAGCTGCATCTCCAGTCCCTTGGGTCTCCTCTCAGCATGACGAGCGAGGTCCCTCGAATCCAGCGACACCGTCCAAGTGACCCCCACAGTCCAGTGACTCTTCAGCCCAAGTTTGGTGGAGGTAAGTCCTTGCCTCACCTCGCTGGGCTGCATTGCTGGGAACCGCGACTTTGCAAGCTTCTCCGGCCCCTGTGCACTTCCGGCGGAAATCCTGTGTGCACAGCCAAGCCTGGGTCCACGGCACTCTAACCTGCATTGCACGACTTTCTAAGTTGGTCTCCGGCGACGTGGGACTCCTTTGTGCAACTTCGGCGAGCACCGTTTCACGCATCCTCGTAGTGCCTGTTTCTGGCACTTCTCCGGGTGCTACCTGCTTCAGTGAGGGCTCTTTGTCTTGCTCGACGTCCCTTCTCTCTGCAGGTCCAATTTGCGATCTCCTGGTCCCTCCTGGGCCCCAGCAGCGTCCAAAAACGCCAAACGCACGATTTGCGTGTAGCAAGGCTTGTTGGCGTCCATCCGGCAGGAAACACTTCTGCACGACTCTCTAAGGCGTGGGGGATCCATCCTCCAAAGGGGAAGTCTCTAGCCCTTGTCGTTCCTGCAGTATTCACAGTTCTTCAGCCTAGTAAGAGCTTCTTTGCACCAACCGCTGGCATTTCTTGGGCATCTGCCCATCTCCGAGCTGCTTGTGACTTTTGGACTTGGTCCCCTTGTTCCACAGGTACCTTCAGACAGGAATCCATCGTTGTTGCATTGCTGATTTGTGTTTTCCTTGCATTCTCCCTCTAACACGACTATTTTGTCCTTAGGGGAACTTTGGTGCACTTTGCACTCACTTTTCAGGGTCTTGGGGTGGGTTATTTTGCTAACTCTCACTATTTTCTAATACTCCCAGCGACCCTCTACAAGGTCACATAGGTTTGGGGTCCATTCGTGGTTCGCATTCCACTTCTGGAGTATATGGTTTGTGTTGCCCCTATCCCTATGTTTCCCCATTGCATCCTATTGTAACTATACATTGTTTGCACTGTTTTCTAAGACTATACTGCATATTTTTGCTATTGTGTATATATATCTTGTGTATATTTCCTATCCTCTCACTGAGGGTACACTCTAAGATACTTTGGCATATTGTCATAAAAATAAAGTACCTTTATTTTTAGTATAACTGTGTATTGTGTTTTCTTATGATATTGTGCATATGACACTAAGTGGTACTGTAGTAGCTTCACACGTCTCCTAGTTCAGCCTGAGCTGCTTTGCTAAGCTACCATTATCTATCAGCCTAAGCTGCTAGACACCCTATACACTAATAAGGGATAACTGGGCCTGGTGCAAGGTGCAAGTACCCCTTGGTACTCACTACAAGCCAGTCCAGCCTCCTACACTGGGGCCCTGGGTTACCAGGGTCCCAGTGACACATACAACTAAAACAACATATATACAGTGAAAAATGGGGGTATCATGCCAGGCAAGATGGTACTTTCCTACACAACCCCCCCCCAAACGAAGGACAATAAGACTAGCCATTACCTGATGAGTCTTCATTGTCTAAGTGGAAATATCTGGAGAGTCCATCTGCATTGGAGTGGCTACTCCCAGGTCTATGTTCCACTGTATAGTCCATTCCATGTAGGGATATGGACCACCTCAACAATTTAGGATTTTCACCTTTCATTTGTCTTAGCCAAAGTAGAGGTTTGTGGTCTGTCTGAACAATGAAGTGAGTGCCAAACAGGTATGGCCTCAACTTCTTCAGAGCCCAGACCACAGCAAAGGCCTCCCTCTCAATGTCAGACCAACGCTTTTCTCTAGGGGTCAACCTTCTACTAATAAAAGCAACAGGTTGATCCTGGCCCTCAGAATTAAGTTGTGATAGGACTGCCCCTACTCCTAATTCAGATGCATCAGTTTGGACATAGAATTTTTTAGAGTAACAAGGGCTTTTCAGGACAGGTGCAGAGCACATGGCCTGCTTCAGCTCCTCAAAAGCTTTCTGACAGTTTGCTGTCCATAATACCTTTTTAGGCATTTTCTTGGATGTGAGGTCATTAAGAGGGGCTGCAATGGAGCCATAGTTCTTAATGAACCTCCTGTAATACCCAGTGAGGCCTAGGAAGGCTCTCACCTGAGTCTGAGTGGTAGGGGGAACCCAATCAATAATAGTTTGGATTTTCCCCTGAAGTGGTGCAATCTGTTCCCCACCGACAAGGTGTCCCAGATAAACCACCTTACCCTGCCCTATCTGGCACTTTGAAGCCTTGATAGTGAGGCCTGCCTTTTGCAGGGCCTCCAAAACTTTCCAAAGGTGGACCAGGTGATCATCCCAGCTGGAGCTAAAGACAGCTATATCATCCAAATATGCTGCACTGAAAGCTTCCAGCCCTTGCAGGACTGTGTTCACCAACCTCTGAAAAGTGGCAGGTGCATTTTTCAAACCAAAAGGCATTACAGTAAACTGGTAATGTCCTCCAATGGTAGAAAATGCAGTCTTAGGTTTAGCATCTTCTGACATTTTGATCTGCCAATACCCTGCAGTCAAATCAAAAGTGCTTAGATACTTGGCAGATGCCAGTGTATCTGTTAGCTCATCTGCCCTGGGTATAGGGTGAGCATCAGTTTTGGTTACCAAGTTGAGACCTCTATAGTCTACACAAAACCTCATTTCCTTCTTTCCATCTTTAGAATTGGGTTTTGGTACCAGTACCACAGGAGAAGCCCATGGACTGTCAGAGTGCTCAACCACTCCTAGTTCCAACATCTTCTGAACTTCTTGCTTTATGCAGTCCCTGACATGGTCAGGCTGCCTATAGATCTTACTTTTGACAGGTAAACTGTCTCCAGTATCTATAGTGTGCTCACACCAAGAAGTGGTGCCTGGCACAATGGAGAAGAGTTCTGAAAATTGTCCTAGGAGATTTATGCAATTATCTTTCTGCTCAGCAGTAAGACAATCAGCCAAAACTACACCTTCCACAAGAGCATCTTGTTCTGTGGAAGAGAAGAGATCAGGTAGAGGATCACTGTCTTCTTCCTGTCCCTCATCTGTTGCCATGAGCAGGGTGAGATCAGCCCTGTCATAGTAGGGTTTCAGGCGGTTGACATGGAGCACCCTAAGGGGACTCCTGGCAGTGCCTAAGTCAACCAAGTAGGTGACTTCACCCTTCTTTTCAACAATTGTGTGGGGTCCACTCCATTTATCTTGGAGTGCTCTTGGGGCCACAGGCTCCAAGACCCACACTTTCTGCCCTGGTTGGTACTGAACCAAAACAGCCTTCTGATCATGCCATTGCTTCTGGAGCTCTTGGCTGGCCTGAAGGTTTTTACTGGCCTTTTTCATGTACTCAGCCATCCTTGATCTGAGGCCAAGTACATAATCCACAATATCCTGCTTAGGAGCTTTTAAAGGTTGTTCCCAACCCTCCTTTACAAGTGTGAGTGGACCCCTAATAGGGTGTCCAAAAAGAAGTTCAAAGGGGCTGAAGCCCACTCCTTTCTGGGGTACCTCCCTGTAGGCAAAAAGGAGGCATGGTAGAAGGATATCCCATCTCCTGCGGAGTTTTTCAGGGAGTCCCATAATCATGCCTTTGAGAGTTTTATTAAATCTCTCCACCAGTCCATTTGTTTGTGGATGATAGGGTGTTGTGAACTTGTAAGTTACACCACACTCCTTCCACATGGCCTTTAAGTATGCAGACATGAAATTGCTTCCTCTGTCTGATACTACTTCCTTTGGGAAGCCTACCCTGGAAAATATTCCCAGGAGGGCCTTTGCCACTGCAGGAGCTGTAGTGGTCCTTAAAGGAATAGCTTCAGGATATCTTGTGGCATGGTCCACTACCACCAAGATAAACCTATTGCCTGAAGCAGTAGGAGGGTCAAGGGGGCCAACTATGTCAACCCCTACCCTTTCAAAGGGAACCCCAACCACAGGCAGTGGGATAAGGGGTGCCTTTGGAGTGCCACCTGTCTTGCCACTGGCTTGACAGGTTTCACAGGACTTACAAAATTCTTTTGTGTCCTCAGACATCCTAGGCCAATGAAACAATGGTACCAATCTGTCCCAAGTTTTCATTTGACCCAGGTGCCCAGCTAAGGGAATGTCATGTGCCAGTGTTAGGAGGAACTTTCTGTACTCCTGAGGAATCACTAATCTCCTGGCAGCTCCAGGTTTAGGATCCCTATGCTCAGTGTACAAGAGGTTGTCCTCCCAGTAAACTCTGTGTGAGTCACTGACATCCCCATTAGCCTGTTTGACAGCTTGCTGTCTGAGACCCTCTAATGTGGGACAGGTTTGCTGTGCCACACTCAGCTCCGCTCTGGCAGGCCCCCCTTCACCCAAAAGCTCAGCAGTGTCTGCTTCCAGCTCCTCTGGTGTAGGTTCTGCACAGGGAGGGAATTCTTCTTCCTCAGAAGTAGAATCCACTGTAGAGGGAGGGATAGTAGGAAGTGGTTTGCTTCTACTAGCCCTAGCTTTAGGGAGCACTTGGTCCATTGTTCCAGGATCCAAGCTTCCCTGTCCTTTTTGCTTTTTGGCCTGAGCCCTTGTCAAAGCAAAAATATGCCCTGGGATGCCCAGCATTGCTGCATGGGCCTCCAACTCCACATCTGACCAAGCTGATGTCTCCAAATCGTTCCCTAATAGACAGTCTACAGGTAAATCTGAAGCTACCACAACTTTCTTTGGACCAGATACCCCCCCCCAGTTGAGATTTGCAACAGCCATGGGGTGGCTTTGTGTTATGTTGTGAGCATCGGTTACTTGGTACTGGTGTCCAAGTATGTGTTGTTCAGGGTGCACCAGTTTCTCAATCACCATTGTGACACTGGCACCTGTGTCCCTGTAGGCCTGGACCTCAACACCATTTATTAGGGTTAGTTGCTTGTACTTCTCCAAGTTATGGGGGCAAGCAACCAAAGTGGCTAAGTCAATAGCCCCTTCAGAGACTAAAGTAGCCTCTGTGGTCTCCCTAATCAGACCAACCCCAACTAAATTACCAAAAGTGAGCCCAGCTACTCCCTTGGATTGGCTATTAGTAGGTTTGCTCCCACCACCACTGCTATTAGTAGGGACACTAGGTGTAGCAGTAGGGGTTGTAGTGGTAGGAGCTGTGGTGCCTTTCTTTGGACAACTGGGATCTGTTGTCCAATGGCCTTTTATCTTACATAAATAGCACCATGGTTTCTTTTCCTTGTTCTGATTAAAGGAGGATTTGGGCCCACCACCCCCACCAGAGTGTTTTTGTGGGCCTGATGAAGACTCATTTTTAGATTTGTCCCCACCCTTGTCAGAAGACTTACCATCCTTCTTTTTGTTGCCATCTTTGTCACCCCCTGTATGAACTTTTCTGTTCACTCTTGTTCTGACCCATTTGTTTGCCTTCTTTCCCAATTCTTGGGGAGAGGTCAGATCAGAGTCCACCAAGTACTGGTGCAACAAATCAGACACACAATTATTAAGAATATGCTCTCTCAGGATCAAGTTATACAGGCTGTCATAATCAGTAACTTTACTGCCATGTAACCACCCCTCCAAGGCCTTCACTGCCTGGTCAATGAAATCAACCCAGTCTTGTGAAGACTCCTTTTTGGTATCTCTGAACTTTATCCTGTACTGTTCAGTGGTTAAGCCATAACCATCCAGGAGTGCATTCTTAAGAACTTGGAAATTGTTAGCATCATTTTCTTTTACAGTAAGGAGCCTATCCCTACCTTTTCCAGTAAATGATAGCCATAGGATAGCAGCCCACTGCTTTTGAGGGACATCCTGTGCAGCACAGGCCCTCTCAAGTGCAGCAAACCACTTGTTAATGTCATCCCCCTCCTTGTAAGGGGGAACTATCTTATGCAGATTCCTGGAATCATGCTCTTTTGCAGGATGACTATGGGGAATACTGCTGCTGCCACCATGGGTATCTAAACCCATCTTCTGTCTTTCCCTCTCTATTTCTAAAGACTGTCTATCCAAATCCAGCTGTTGCTTCTTGAGCTTCAGTCTGATGTGATTCAACCTCTGTACCAACTATGCTAGACTGTCTAGTAATGGGCAGGCTGAGAAGTTTCTTTCCTGAACCTTTTCCTGGGGGAGTCCCTGGATCAGATTGAGAACCATTAGCTACTTTTTCTACAGATTGGGCACTTATGGCCTTATCCTGTAGTCTAAGCATATTAATTAACAGTTCTAAGGAAGGATTCTTCCCTACACTCAAACCTCTCTCTATGCAGAGACTCCTTGCTCCTTTCCAGCTAAGGTGATCATATGCAAGTTTGGACAGTTCAACTTTTTGGTCTGTGCCAGACATTTTTAGAGAGAGTTAAAGTGATAGACAAAGAGAAAAATGTTTTCAGAACTTTTTAGAAAGACAGAAAAAACTTTTTAAACTTTTAAGAACTTTTTGAAAGTTTAGAAGTACTTTTCAGCACTTAGAAAAGAGTGAAAAGAGGAAATGCAAAACTTTTTGGCTATGTGTATATACACTGACCTTGTTTTGTATATTTTTCTCTTATGAAAAGTACAATGACAAGAGTGGTAAGTAGTCTCAAAGCACTTACCCCACCGCTGCACAACCAATGTAGGAGGCTGGACTGGCTTGTAGTGAGTACCAAGGGGTACTTGCACCTTGCACCAGGCCCAGTTATCCCTTATTAGTGTATAGGGTGTCTAGCAGCTTAGGCTGATAGATAATGGTAGCTTAGCAAAGCAGCTCAGGCTGAACTAGGAGACGTGTGAAGCTACTACAGTACCACTTAGTGTCATATGCACAATATCATAAGAAAACACAATACACAGTTATACTAAAAATAAAGGTACTTTATTTTTATGACAATATGCCAAAGTATCTTAGAGTGTACCCTCAGTGAGAGGATAGGAAATATACACAAGATATATATACACAATAGCAAAAATATGCAGTATAGTCTTAGAAAACAGTGCAAACAATGTATAGTTACAATAGGATGCAAAGGGGAAACATAGGGATAGGGGCAACACAAACCATATACTCCAGAAGTGGAATGCGAACCACGAATGGACCCCAAACCTATGTGACCTTGTAGAGGGTCGCTGGGACTATTAGAAAATAGTGAGAGTTACCCAAATAACCCTCCCCAAGACCCTGAAAAGTGAGTGCAAAGTGCACCAAAGTTCCCCTAAGGACAAAATAGTCGTGTTAGAGGGAAAATGCAAGGAAAACACAAATCAGCAATGCAACAACGATGGATTCCTGACTGAGGGTACCTGTGGAACAAGGGGACCAAGTCCAAAAGTCACAAGCAGCTCGGAGATGGGCAGATGCCCAAGAAATGCCAGCGGTTGGTGCAAAGAAGCTCTTACTAGGCTGAAGAACTGTGAATACTGCAGGAACGACAAGGGCTAGAGACTTCCCCTTTGGAGGATGGATCCCCCACGCCTTGGAGAGTCGTGCAGAAGTGTTTTCCCGCCGGATGGATGCCAACAAGCCTTGCTACACGCAAATCGTGCGTTTGGCGTTTTTGGACGCTGCTGGGGCCCAGGAGGGACCAGGAGGTCGCAAATTGGACCTGCAGAGAGAGGGGACGTCGAGCAAGACAAAGAGCCCTCACTAAAGCAGGTAGCTCCCGGAGAAGTGCCAGAAACAGGCACTACGAGGATGTGTGAAACGGTGCTCGCCGAAGTTGCACAAAGGAGTCCCACGTCGCCGGAGACCAACTTAGAAAGTCGTGCAATGCAGGTTAGAGTGCCGTGGACCCAGGCTTGGCTGTGCACGAAGGATTGCCGCCGGAAGTGCACAGGGGCCGGAGAAGCTTGCAAAGTCGCGGTTCCCAGCAATGCAGCCCAGCGAGGTGAGGCAAGGACTTACCTCCACCAAACTTGGGCTGAAGAGTCACTGGACTGTGGCGGTCACTTGGACGGTGTCGCTGGATTCGAGGGACCTCGCTCGTCGTGCTGAGAGGAGACCCAAGGGACCGGTAATGCAGCTTTTTGGTGCCTGCGGTTGCAGGGGGAAGATTCCGTCGACCCACGGGAGATTTCTTCGGAGCTTCTGGTGCAGAGAGGAGGCAGACTACCCCCACAGCATGCACAAGCAGGAAAACAGTCGAGAAGGCGGCAGGATCAGCGTTACAGAGTTGCAGTAGTCGTCTTTGCTACTATGTTGCAGGTTTGCAGGCTTCCAGCGCGGTCAGCGGTCGATTCCTTATCAGAAGGTGAAGAGGGAGATGCAGAGGAACTCGGCTGAGCTCATGCATTCGTTATCTAAAGTTTCCCCAGAGACAGAGACCCTAAATAGCCAGAAAAGAGGGTTTGGCTACCTAGGAGAGAGGAAAGGCTACTAACACCTGAAGGAGCCTATCACAAGGAGTCTCTGACGTCACCTGGTGGCACTGGCCACTCAGAGCAGTCCAGTGTGCCAGCAGCACCTCTGTTTCCAAGATGGCAGAGGTCTGGAGCACACTGGAGGAGCTCTGGACACCTCCCAGGGGAGGTGCAGGTCAGGGGAGTGGTCACTCCCCTTTCCTTTGTCCAGTTTCGCGCCAGAGCAGGGGCTAAGGGGTCCCTGAACCGGTGTAGACTGGCTTATGCAGAATTGGGCACATCTGTGCCCAACAAAGCATTTCCAGAGGCTGGGGGAGGCTACTCCTCCCCTGCCTTCACACCATTTTCCAAAGGGAGAGGGTGTCACACCCTCTCTCAGAGGAAGTTCTTTGTTCTGCCATCCTGGGCCAGGCCTGGCTGGACCCCAGGAGGGCAGCTGCCTGTCTGAGGGGTTGGCAGCAGCAGCAGCTGCAGAGAAACCCCTGGAAGGGCAGTCTGGCAGTACCAGGGTCTGTGCTACAGACCACTGGGATCATGGAATTGTACCAACAATGCCAGGATGGCATAGAGGGGGCAATTCCATGATCATAGACATGTTACATGGCCATATTCGGAGTTACCATGGTGAAGCTACATATAGGTAGTGACCTATATGTAGTGCACGCGTGTAATGGTGTCCCCGCACTCACAAAGTTCTGTGAATTGGCTCTGAACAATGTGGGGGCACCTTGGCTAGTGCCAGGGTGCCCTCACACTAAGTAACTTTGCACCTAACCTTTACCAGGTAAAGGTTAGACATATAGGTGACTTATAAGTTACTTAAGTGCAGTGTAAAATGGCTGTGAAATAACGTGGACGTTATTTCACTCAGGCTGCAGTGGCAGGCCTGTGTAAGAATTGTCAGAGCTCCCTATGGGTGGCAAAAGAAATGCTGCAGCCCATAGGGATCTCCTGGAACCCCAATACCCTGGGTACCTCAGTACCATATACTAGGGAATTATAAGGGTGTTCCAGTAAGCCAATGTAAATTGGTAAAAATGGTCACTAGCCTGTCAGTGACAATTTGGAAAGAAATGAGAGAGCATAACCACTGAGGTTCTGATTAGCAGAGCCTCAGTGAGACAGTTAGTCACTACACAGGTAACACATTCAGGCACACTTATGAGCACTGGGGCCCTGGGTTACCAGGGTCCCAGTGACACATACAACTAAAACAACATATATACAGTGAAAAATGGGGGTAACATGCCAGGCAAGATGGTACTTTCCTACAAGTACCATATACTAGGGAATTATAAGGGTGTTCCGGTATGCCAATGTAAATTGGTGAAATTGGTCACTAGCCTGTTAGTGACAATTTGGAAAGAAAATGAGAGAGCATAACCACTGAGGTTCTGGATAGCAGAGCCTCAGTGAGACAGTTAGTCATAACACAGGTAACACATACAGGGCACACTTATGAGCACTGGGGCCCTGGCTGGCAGGGTCCCAGTGACACATACAACTAAAACAACATATATACAGTGAAATATTGGAGTAACATGCCAGGCAAGATGGTACTTTCCTACACAACCCCCCCCCCCCTAAGCGAAGGACAATAAGACTAGCCATGCCCTGATGAGTCTTCCTTCTCTAAGTGGAAATATCTGGAGAGTCCATTTGCATTGGAGTGGCTACTCCCAGGTCTATGTTCCACTGTATAGTCGATTCCCTGTAGGGATATGGACCACCTCCACAATTTAGGGTTTTCACCTTTCATTTGTTTTAGCCAAAGTAGAGGTTTGTGGTCTGTCTGAACAATGAAGTGAGTGCCAAACAGGTATGGCCTCAACTTCTTCAGTGCCCAGACCACAGCAAGGGCCTCCCTCTCTATGGCAGACAATATTAAGTTGTGATAAGACTGCCCCTACTCCTAATTCAGATGCATCAGTTTGGACAATGAATTTTTTGGAGTAACAGGGGCTTTTCAGGACAGGTGCAGAGCACATGGCCTGCTTCAGCTCCTCAAAAGCTTTCTTACAGTTTGCTGTCCATAATTCCTTTTTAGGCATTTTCTTAGACGTGAGGTCATTAAGAGGGGCTGCAATGGAGCCATAGTTCTTTATGAACCTCCTGTAATACCCAGTGAGGCCTAAAAAGGCTCTCACCTGAGTCTGAGTTGTAGGGGGAACCCAGTCTATAATAGTTTGGATTTTCCCCTGAAGTGGTGCAATCTGTTCTCCACCTACCAGGTGTCCCAGATAAACCACTTTCCCCTGCCCTATCTGGCACTTTGAAGGCTTGATAGTGAGGCCTGCCTTTTGCAGGCCCTCCAAAACCTTCCATAGGTGGACCAGGTGATCATCCCAGCTGGAGCTACAGACAGCTATATCATCTAGATATGCTGCACTACAAGCTTCCAGCCCTTGCAGGACTGTGTTCACCAACCTTTGAAAAGTGGCAGGTGCATTTTTCAACCCAAAAGGCATTACTGTGAATTGGTAGTGCCCTCCAATGGTTGAAAATGCATTTTTTGCTTTTGCATCCTCTGATAACTTGATCTGCCAATACCCTGCAGTCAAATCAAAGGTGCTTAGATACTTGGCAGATGCTAGTGTATCTATTAGATCATCTGCCCTGGGTATAGGGTGAGCATCAGTTTTGGTTACTTGGTTGAGACCTCTGTAGTCAACACAAAATCTCATTTCCCTTTTACCATCTTTGGAATGAGGTTTTGGTACAAGTACCACAGGAGAGGCCCATGGACTTTCAGAGTGCTCAACCACTCCTAGTTCAAGCATTTTCTGAACCTCTTGTTTTATGCAGTCTCTGACATGGTCAGGCTGCCTATAGATCTTACTTTTGACAGGCAAGCTGTCTCCAGTATCTATAGTGTGCTCACACCAAGAAGTGGTGCCTGGCACAGTAGAAAAGAGTTCAGAAAACTGACCCAGGAGATTTATGCAGTGGTCTTTCTGCTCAGCAGTAAGACAATCTGCCAGTACTACACCTTCCACTAGAGCATCTTGTTCTGTGGAAGAGAAGAGATCAGGGAGAGGGTCACTCTCTTCTTCCTGTCCTTCATCTGTTGCTATGAGCAGGGATTAGATCAGCCCTGTCATAATAGGGTTTCAGGCGATTGACATGGAGCACCCTAAGGGGACTCCTGGCAGTGCCTAAGTCAACCAAGTAGGTGACTTCTCCCTTCTTTTCATCAATTATGTGGGGTCCACTCCATTTGTCTTGGAGTGCTCTTGGGGCCACAGGCTCCAAGACCCACACTTTCTGCCCTGGTTGGTACTGAACCAGAACAGCCTTCTGGTCATGCCATTGCTTTTGGAGCTCTTGGCTGGCCTGAAGGTTTTTACTGGCCTTTTTCATGTACTCAGCCATCCTAGATCTTAGGCCAAGTACATAGTCCACTATGTCTTGTTTTGGAGTTTTCAAAGGTTGTTCCCAACCCTCCTTCACAAGTGTTAGGGGACCTCTTACAGGGTGTCCAAATAGGAGTTCAAAGGGGATGAAGCCCACTCCTTTCTGGGGTACCTCCCTGTAAGCAAAAAGGAGGCAAGGTAACAGGACATCCCATCTCCTGCGGAGTTTTTCAGGGAGTCCCATTATCATTCCTTTGAGAGTTTTATTAAACCTTTCAACCAGTCCATTTGTTTGTGGATGATAGGGTGTGGTGAACTTGTATGTAACACCACATTCCTTCCACATGGCCTTTAAGTAAGCAGACATGAAATTGCTTCCCCTGTCTGATACCACCTCTTTTGGGAAGCCCACCCTGGAAAAGATTCCCAGGAGGGCCTTTGCCACTGCAGGAGCTGTAGTGGTCCTTAGAGGAATTGCTTCAGGATATCTGGTAGCATGGTCCACTACCACTAAGATAAACCTATTGCCTGAAGCAGTAGGAGGGTCAAAGGGGCCAACTATGTCAACCCCTACCCTTTCAAAGGGAACCCCAACCACAGGCAGTGGAATAAGGGGTGCCTTTGGAGTGCCACCTGTCTTGCCACTGGCTTGACAGGTTTCACAGGACTTACAAAATTCCTTTCTGTCCTCTGACATTCTAGGCCAATGAAACAAGGGGACAAGCCTGTCCCAAGTTTTTATTTGCCCCAAATGTCCAGCTAAGGGAATGTCGTGGGCTAGAGTTACTGACATTCCCATTTGCTTGTTTGACAGCTTGCTGCCTTAGACCCTCTAGTGTGGGACAGGTATGCTGTGCCACACTCAGCTCCTCCCTGGCAGGCCCCCCTTCACCCAAAAGCTCAGCAGTGTCTGCTTCCAGCTCCTCTGGTGTAGGTTCTGCACAGGGTGGAAATTCTTCTTCCTCAGAAGTTGAATCCACTGTAGAGGGAGGGATAGTAGGTACTGATTTACCTTTACTAACCCTAGATTTAGGGAGCACTTGGTCCATTCTTCCAGGATCCAAGTCACCCTGTCCTTTTGCTTTTTGGCCTGAGCCCTGGTTAAAGCAATAATATTCCCTGGGATGCCCAGCATTGCTGCATGGACCTCCAACTCCACATTTGACCAAGCTGATGTCTCCAAATCATTTCCTAGTAGACAGTCTACAGGTAAATCTGAGACAACCACAACTTTCTTTGGACCAGTAACCCCCCCCAGTTGAGATTTACAACAGCCATGGGGTGGCTAAGTGTGTTGTTGTGAGCATTGGTTACTTGGTACTGGTGACCAAGTAGGTGTTGTTCAGGGTGGACCAGTTTTTCAATCACCATTGTGACACTGGCACCAGTGTCCCTGTAGGCCTGAACCTCAACACCATGTATTAGGGTTAGCTGCTTGTACTTATCCATATTAAGGGGACAAGCAACTAAGGTGGCTAAATCAATATCCCCCTCAGAGACTAACACAGCCTCTGTGGTCTCCCTAACAAGACCAACCCCAACTAAGTTACCAAAAGTGAGCCCAGCTACTCCCTTGGATTGGCTGTTAGTAGGTTTGCTCCCACCACCACTGCTATTAGTAGGGACACTAGATGTAGCAGTAGGGGTTGTAGTGGTAGGAGGCTTGGTGCTTTTCTTTGGACAACTGGGATCTGTTGTCCAATGGCCTTTTGTTTTACATAAATAGCACCATGGTTTCTTTTCTTTGTTTTGATTAGAAGAGGATTTGGGCCCACCACCCCCACCAGAGTGTTTTTGTGGGCCTGATGAAGACTCATTTTTAGATTTGTCCCCACCCTTGTCAGAAGACTTACCATCCTTCTTCTTGCCATCTTTGTCCCCCCCTGTAGGAACTTTTCTGTTCACCCTTGTTCTGACCCATTTGTCTGCCTTCTTACCCAATTCTTGGGGAGAGGTCAGATCAGAGTCCACCAAGTACTGGTGAAACAAATCAGACACACAATTATTAAGAATATGCTCTCTCAGGATCAAGTTATACAGGCTGTCATAATCAGTAACTTTACTGCCATGTAACCACCCCTCCAAGGCCTTCACTGAATGGTCAATGAAATCAACCCAGTCTTGTGAAGACTCCTTTTTGGTCTCTCTGAACTTTATCCTGTATTGTTCAGTGGTTAAGCCATAACCATCCAGGAGTGCATTCTTAAGAACTGTAAAATTATTGGCATCACTTTCTTTCACAGTAAGGAGCCTATCCCTACCTTTTCCACTAAATGATAGCCATAGGATAGCGGCCCACTGCCTTTGAGGGACATCCTGTACAACACAGGCCCTCTCAAGTGCAGCAAAGCACTTGTTAATGCCATCCCCCTCCTTATAAGGGGGAACTATCTTATGCAGATTCCTGGAATCATGCTCTTTGTAGGATGACTATGGGGAATACTGCTGCTGCCACCATGGGTTTCAAAACCCAACTTCTGTCTTTCCTTCTCTAATTCTAAAGACTGTCTATCCAAATCCAGCTGTTGCTTCTTAAGCTTCAGTCTGGTTTGTTCCACCCTCAACTTATTGAGTTCCCTTTCTAACAATCTGTCATCAGGGTTGGTGGGAGGGACATTCCTAGACAAAGAAATATGATGAGAATGAACAGAAGGAGACCTGTCCCTTACAGAAGCCACCCTAACAGCTTGGCTGACAGTGTAATGTGAGAGCACATCATCTGTATGATGTGACTCCACCTCAGTACCAACTATGCTAGACTGTCTAGTAATGGGCGGCTAAGAAGTTTCTTTCCCTGGGGGAGTCCCTGGATCAGATTGGGAACAATTAGCTACTTTTTCAACAGATGGGGCACTTTTAGCCTTATCTTGTTCTCTCAGCATGTTAAGCAACAATTCCATGGAAGGATTCTTCCCTACACTCAAACCTCTCTCTATGCAGAGACTCCTTGCTCCTTTCCAGCTAAGGTGATCATATGCAATCTTGGACAGATCAACATTTTGGCCTGTGCCAGACATTTTTTAGAGAGAGTTAAAGTGATAGAAAAAGAGAAAAAAGTTTTCAGAACTTTTTAGAAAGACAGAAAAAAACTTTTACAACTTTTTAGAACTTTTTAGAAAGTTTAGAAGTACGTTTCAGCACTTTAGAAAAGAGTGAAAAGAGGAAATGCAAAACTTTTTAGTTATGTGTACACACACTGAACTTGTTTTGTATATTTTTCTCTTATGAAAAGTACAATGACAAGAGTGGTAAGTAGTCTCAAAGCACTTATCCCACCGCTGCACAACCAATGTAGGAGGCTGGACTGGCTTGTAGTGAGTACCAAGGGGTACTTGCACCTTGCACCAGGCCCAGTTATCCCTTATTAGTGTATAGGGTGTCTAGCAGCATAGGCTGATAGATAATGGTAGCTTAGCAGAGCAGCTTAGGCTGAACTAGGAGACGAGTGAAGCTCCTACAGTACCACTAGTGTCACTTGCACAATATCATAAGAAAACGCAATACACAGTTATACTAAAAATAAAGGTACTTTATTTTTATGACAATATGCCAAAGTATCTTAGAGTGTACCCTCAGTATGAGGATAGCAAATATACACAAGTTATATGTACACAATACCAAAAATATGCAGTATAGTCTTAGAAAACAGTGCAAACAATGTATAGTTACAATAGGATGCAATGGGGACACATAGGGATAGGGGCAACACAAACCATATACTCCAAAAGTGGAATGCGAACCACAAATGGACCCCAAACCTATGTGACCTTGTAGAGGGTTGCTGGGACTATTAGAAAATAGTGAGGGTTAGAAAAATAGCCCACCCCAAGACCCTGAAAAAGTGGGTGCAAAGTGCACTGAAGTTCCCCAAAGGACATAAAAGTCGTGATAGGGGAATTCTGCAGGAAAGACACAAACCAGCAATGCAACAATGATGGATATCCAAACTAGGGTACCTGTGGAACAAGGGGACCAAGTCCAAAAGTCACAAGCAAGTCGGAGATGGGCAGATGCCCAAGAAATGCCAGCTGTGAGTGCAAGGAAGCTGTTACTGGACAGTAGAAGCTGAGGATTCTGCAGGAACAACAAGGGCTAGAGACTTTCCCTTTGGAGGACGGATCCCGCACGCCGTGTAGAGTCGTGCAGAAGTATTTTCCCACCGAAAGACCGTCAAGAAGCCTTGCCAGCTACAAATCATGCGGTAAGCGTTTTTGGATGCTGCTGTGGCCCAGGAAGGACCAGGATGTCGCAAATTACGTCAGGAGAGAGAGGGGACGTCAAGGAAGAAAAGGAGCCCTCTCACCAGCAGGTAGCACCCGGAAAAGTGCCAGAAACAGGCACTACAAGGATGCGTGAAATGGTGCTCACCCGAAGTTACACAAAGGTGTCCCACGTCGCCGGAGACCAACTTAGAAAGTCGTGTAATGCAGGTTAGAGTGCCGTGGACCCAAGCTTGGCTGTGCACAAAGTATTTCCGCCGGAAGTACACGGAAGCCGGAGTAGCTGCAAAAGACGCGGTTTCCAACAATGCAGTCTGGCGTGGGGAGGCAAGGACTTACCTCCACCAAACTTGGACTGAAGAGTCACTGGACTGTGGGAGTCACTTGGACAGAGTTGCTGGATTCAAGGGACCTCGCTCGTCATGCTGAGAGGAGACCCTAGGGACCGGTAATGCAGTTCTTTGGTGCCTGCGGTAGCAGGGGGAAGATTCCGTCGACCCACGGGAGATTTCTTCGGAGCTTCTAGTGCAGAGAGGAGGCAGACTACCCCCACAGCATGCACCACCACGAAAACAGTCGAGAAGGCGACAGGATCAGCGTTACAGAGTTGCAGTAGTCGTCTTTGCTACTTTGTTGTAGTTTTGCAGGCTTCCAGCGCGGTCAGCAGTCGATTCCTTGGCAGAAGGTGAAGAGAGAGATGCAGAGGAACTCTGATGAGCTCTTGCATTCGTTATCTAAAGTTTCCCCAGAGACAGAGACCCTAAATAGCCAGAAAAGAGGGTTTGGCTACCTAGGAGAGAGGATAGGCTAGCAACACCTGAAGGAGCCTATCAGAAGGAGTCTCTGACGTCACCTGGTGGCACTGGCCACTCAGAGCAGTCCAGTGTGCTGTCAGCACCTCTGTTTCCAAGATGGCAGAGGTCTGGAGCACACTGGAGGAGCTCTGGACACCTCCCAGGGGAGGTGCAGGTCAGGGGAGTGGTCACTCCCCTTTCCTTTGTCCAGTTTCGCGCCAGAGCAGGGCTAAGGGGTCCCCTGAACCGGTGTAGACTGGCTTATGCAGAATTGGGCACATCTGTGCCCATGAAAGCATTTCCAGAGGCTGGGGGAGGCTACTCCTCCCCTGCCTTCACACCATTTTCCAAAGGGAGAGGGTGTAACACCCTCTCTCAGAGGAAGTCCTTTGTTCTGCCATCCTGGGACAAGCCTGGCGTGACCCCAGGGGGGCAGAAACCTGTCTGAGGGGTTGGCAGCAGCAGCAGCTGCAGTGAAACCCCAGGAAAGGCAGTTTGGTAGTACCAGGGTCTGTACTACAGACCACTGGGATCATGGGATTGTGCCAACTATGCCAGGATGGCATAGAGGGGGCAATTCCATGATGATAGACATGTTACATGGCCATATTCGGAGTTACCATTGTGAAGCTACATATAGGTAGTGACCTATATGTAGTGCACGCGTGTAATGGTGTCACCGCACTCACAAAGTCCGGGGAATTGGCCCTGAACAATGTGGGGGCACCTTGGCTAGTGCCAGGGTGCCCTCACACTAAGTAACTTTGCACCTAACCTTTACCAGGTAAAGGTTAGACATATAGGTGACTTATAAGTTACTTAAGTGCAGTGTAAAATGGCTGTGAATTAACGTGGACGTTATTTCACTCAGGCTGCAGTGGCAGGCCTGTGTAAGAATTGTCAGAGCTCCCTATGGGTGGCAAAAGAAATGCTGCAGCCCATAGGGATCTCCTGGAACCACAATACCCTGGGTGCCTCAGTACCATATACTAGGGAATTATAAGGGTGTTCCAGTAGCCAATGTAAATTGGTAAAATTGGTCACTAGCCTGTTAGTGACAATTTGAAAGAAATGAGAGAGCATAACCACTGAGGTTCTGATTAGCAGAGCCTCAGTGAGACAGTTAGTCACTACACAGGTAACACATTCAGGCACACTTATGAGCACTGGGGCCCTGGATGACAGGGTCCCAGTGACACATACAACTAAAATAACATATATACAGTGAAAAATGGGGGTAACATGCCAGGCAAGATGGTACTTTCCTTCACACCTCAACAATTTAGAATTTTCACCTTTCATTTCTTTTAGCCAAAGTAGAGGTTTGTTGTGTGTCTGAGCAATGAAGTGAGTGCCAAACAGGTATGGCCTGAACTTCTTTAGTGCCCAGACCACAGCAAAGTCCTGCCTCTCAATGGCAGACCCACGCCTTTCTCTAGGGGTCAACCTTCTGCTGATAAAAGCAACTGGTTGATCCTGGCCCTCAGAATTAAGATGGGATAAGACTGCCCCTACCCCTAATTCAGATGCATCAGCTTGAACAATGAATTTCTTGGACTAACATGGGCTTTTTAGGACAGGTGCAGTGCACATGGCCTGTTTGAGCTCCTCAAAAGCTTTCTGACAGCTAGCTGTCCACAATACCTTTTTAGGCATCTTCTTGCTAGTGAGATCATTAAGTGGGGCTGCAATGGAGCCATAGTTTTTAATGAATCTCCTGTAATACCCAGTGAGGCCTAGGAAGGTTCTCACCTGGGTCTGTGCTGTAGGGGGAACCCAATCCATGATTGTCTGGATTGTCCCCTGAAGTGGTGCAATCTGTTCTCCACCTATCAGGTGTCCCAGATAAACCACCTTTCCCTGCCCTATCTGGCACTTTGAAGCCTTGATAGTGAGGCCTGCCTTTTGCAGGGCCTCCAAAACTTTCCACAGGTGGACCAGGTGATAATCCCAGGAGGAGCTAAATACAGTTATATCATCTAGATATGCTGCACTAAAAGCCTCCAACCCTTGCAGGACTGTATTCACCAACCTCTGAAAAGTGGCAGGTGCATATTTCAACCCAAAGGGCATCACTGTAAATTGGTAGTGCCCTCCTATAGTTGAAAATGCAGTTTTAGCTTTAGCATCCTCTGCCAATTTGATCTGCCAATACTCTGCAGTCAAATCAAAGGTGCCTAGATACTTGGCAGATGCCAGTGTATCTATGAGCTCATCTGCCCTGGGTATAGGGTGAGCATCAATTTTTGTTACCTGGTTGAGACCTCTGTAATCTACACAAATCCTCATCTCCCTTTTTCCATCTTTTGAGTGAGGTTTTGGTACAAGCACCACAGGAGAGGCCTATGGGCTTTCAGAATGTTCAACCACTCATAGATCAAGCATTTTCTGAACTTCATGTGTTCACACCAAGATGTGGTGCCTGGCACAGTTGAAAAGAGTTCATAAAATTGTCCAAGGAGATTTATGCAGATGTTTTTCTGTTCTGCAGTCAGACAATCTGCTAAAACTACTCCCTCCACTAAAGCATCATCGTCAGTGGAGGAGAAGAGATCAGGGAGAGGGTCACTCTCTTCTTCCTGTCCTTCATCTGTTGCCATGAGCTGGGTGAGATCAGCCCTGTCATAGTAGGGTTTTAGGCTGTTGACATGAATCACCATAAGGGGACTCCTGGCAGTGCCCAGGTCAACCAAGTAGGTAACCTCGCCCTTTTTTTCAACAATTAGATGGGGTCCACTCCATTTGTCCTGGAGTGCTCTTGGTTCCACAGGCTCCAATACCCACACCCTCTGTCCTGGTTGGTACTTGTTGGACTTTTTGCCTTACGCAGGGTCATCCCCAGTCTTTTTGCCTCCTTCCTCCAGGTTTTTCTGACCTCTCGCTGTTGGCTCTTGGACTCTGAGCACTTTATTACTGCTGACCAGTGCTAAAGTGCAGGTGCTCTCCCATCTAAAGTTGGTATGATTGGCTTATTCCTAATTGGCATAGTTAATTTACCTATAAGTCCCTTATACAGTGGTATCTCTATACCCAGTGCCTGTAAATTAAATACTACTAGTGGGCCTGCAGCGCTGCTTGCGCCACCCACGGAAGTGGACTTTTAAACCTGTCTCAGGCCTGCTAGCGCAGGGCCTGTGTGCGCAGTTTTCTGCAACAGGGATCTGGCATCTAAAGTTACTTGCCAGGCCCAGAACTCCCCTTTTACTACATGTAAGTCACCCCTAAGGTACTCCCTAGCTAGCCCTATGGGCAGGGTGCCATGTATGTAGAAAGGCAAACAACCTAACTTGGTGTCTCACTGCTGTGAGTGCTACCTTCTCTTAGGATTGCATTAGAAATGCCCAGCCTTATGTGTAAGGGGTTGTAGGAAAGTACCATCTTGCCTGGCATGTTACCCCCATTTTTCACTGTATATATGTTGTTTTAGTTGTATGTGTCACTGGGACCCTGTTCACCAGGGCCCCAGTGCTCATAAGTGTGCCTGAATGTGTTACCTGTGCAGTGACTAACTGTCTCACTGAGGCTCTGCTAATCAGAACCTCAGTGGTTATGCTCTCTCATTTCTTTCTAAATTGTCACTAACAGGCTAGTGACCAATTTTACCAATTTACATTGGCTTACTGGAACACCCTTATAATTCCCTAGTACATGGTACTGAGGTACCCAGGGTATTGGGGTTCCAGGAGATCCCTATGGGCTGCAGCATTTCTTTTGCCACCCATAGGGAGCTCTGACAATTCTTACACAGGCCTGCCACTGCAGCCTGAGTGAAATAACGTCCACGTTATTTCACAGCCATTTTACACTGCACTTAAGTAACTTATAAGTCACCTATATGTCTAACCTTTACCTGGTAAAGGTTAGGTGCAAAGTTACTTAGTGTGAGGGCACCCTGGCACTAGCCAAGGTGCCCCCACATTGTTCAGAGCCAATTCCCTGAACTTTGTGAGTGCGGGGACACCATTACACACGTGCACTACATATAGGTCACTACCTATATGTAGCTTCACAATGGTAACTCCGAATATGGCCATGTAACATGTCTATGATCATGGAATTGCCCCCTCTATGCCATCCTGGCATTATTGGCAAAATTCCATGATCCCAGTGGTCTGTAGCACAGACCCTGGTACTGCCAAACTGCATTTCCTGGGGTTTCACTGCAGCTGCTGCTGCTGCCAACCCCTCAGACAGGTGTCTGCCCCCCTGGGGTCAAGCCAGGCTTGTCCCAGGATGGCAGAACAAAGGACTTCCTCTGAGAGAGGGTGTTTCACCCTCTCCCTTTGGAAAATGGTGTGAAGGCAGGGGAGGAGTAGCCTCCCCCAGCCTCTGGAAATGCTTTCTTGGGCACAGATGTGCCCAATTCTGCATAAGCCAGTCTACACCGGTTTAGGGACCCCTTAGCCCCTGCTCTGGTGCGAAACTGGACAAAGGAAAGGGGAGTGACCACTCCCCTGACCGGCACCTCCCCTGGGAGGTGTCCAGAGCTCCTCCAGTGTGCTCCAGACCTCTGCCATCTTGGAAACAGAGGTGCTGCTGGCACACTGGACTGCTCTGAGTGGCCAATGCCACCAGGTGACGTCAGAGACTCCTTCTGATAGCCTCCTTCAGGTGTTAGTAGCCTATCCTCTCTCCTAGGTAGCCAAACCCTCTTTTCTGGCTATTTAGGGTCTCTGTCTCTGGGGAAACTTTAGATAACGAATGCAAGAGCTCATCCGAGTTCCTCTGCATCTCTCTCTTCACCTTCTGATAAGGAATCGACTGCTGACCGCGCTGGAAGCCTGCAAACCTGCAACATAGTAGCAAAGACGACTACTGCAACTCTGTAACGCTGATCCTGCCGCCTTCTCGACTGTTTTCCTGCTTGTGCATGCTGTGGGGGTAGTCTGCCTCCTCTCTGCACCAGAAGCTCCGAAGAAATCTCCTGTGGGTCGACGGAATCTTCCCCCTGCAACCGCAGGCACCAAAAAGCTGCATTACCGGTCCCTTGGGTCTCCTCTCAGCACAACGAGCGAGGTCCCTTGAATCCAGCAACTCTGTCCAAGTGACTGCCACAGTCCAGTGACTCTTCAGTCCAAGTTTGGTGGAGGTAAGTCCTTGCCTCCCCACGCCAGACTGCATTGTTGGTAACCGCGACTTTTGCAACTTCTCCGGCCCCTGTGCACTTCCGGCGGAAATCCTTTGTGCACAGCCAAGCCTGGGTCCACGGCACTCTAACCTGCATTGCACGACTTTCTAAGTTGGTCTCCGGCGACGTGGGACTCCTTTGTGTAACTTCGGGTGAGCACCATTTCACGCATCCTCGTAGTGCCTGTTTCTGGCACTTCTCTGGGAGCTACTGGCTGATGAGAGGACTCCTTGTCTTGATCGTCGTCCCCTCTTCCTCCTGCTCCAATTTGCGACCTCCTGGTCCCTCCTGGGCTACAGCAGCGTCCAAAAACGCTAATCGCATGATTTGCAGCTAGCAAGGCTTGTTGGCGTTCTTTTGGCGGGAAAACACTTCTGCACGACTCTCCAAGGGGAGAGGGATCCGTCCACCAAAGGGGAATTCTCTAGACCTTTTCGTTCCTGCAGAAACCTTTGCTTCTTCTGTCCAGTAGAAGCTCCTTTGCACCCACAGCTGGCATTTCCTGGGCATTTGCCCATCTCCGACTTGCTTGTGACTTTTGGACTTGGTCCCCTTGTTCCACAGGTACCCTAGATTGGAAATCCATTGGTGTTGCATTGTTGGTTTGTGTCTTTCCTGCATTATTCCTCTATCACGACTTCTTTGTCTTCTCTGGAACTTTAGTGCACTTTGCACTCACTTTTCAGGGTCTTGGGGAGGGCTAATTTTGTAACTCTCACTATTTTCTAATAGTCCCAGCGACCCTCTACAAGGTCACATAGGTTTGGGGTCCATTCGTGGTTCGCATTCCACTTTTGGAGTATATGGTTTGTGTTGCCCCTATCCCTATGTGTCTCCATTGCATCCTATTGTAACTATACATTGTTTGCACTGTTTTCTAAGACTATACTGCATATTTTTAGTACTGTGTATATATATCTTGTGTATATTTGCTATCCTCACTCTGAGGGTACACTCTGAGATACTTTGGCATATTGTCATAAAAATAAAGTACCTTTATTTTTAGTATAACTGTGTATTGTGTTTTCTTATGATATTGTGCATATGACACTAAGTGGTACTGTAGTAGCTTCACACGTCTCCTAGTTCAGCCTGAGCTGCTTTGCTAAGCTACCATTATCTATCAGCCTAAGCTGCTAGACACCCTATACACTAATAAGGGATAACTGGGCCTGGTGCAAGGTGCAAGTACCCCTTGGTACTCACTACAAGCCAGTCCAGCCTCCTACACTGGCCTGTTGCTAGGGCCCCACCACCTGTGGGCCTTTTCCTGAACCTTGGCTCCCCAGGGGCTGGGTGCTGTGGCCTCTGACCCCTGCAGTGACCCTGAAGCACGAGAGGTGCTTCACTTGATGCCTAAATCTAGCGCTTAGGAAAGCGCTCCTTTAGGGGATTCCCCTAGCGCTTGAAAGCGCTTCCCCTTTGTCAGTGTTCTGGCTAAAGAAATCACTGCCGCAGCCCGGGGGAAGTTGTGGCACCGAGCGCGAGTGAGCGCGCTGCTTTGTGCCCCCGGGGCACCAGAAGAATCCATTTCTTTGCCAAACTTGGAGCACCAGCGCTGCTGTCGTGCCCCCGGGGTGAAGCGCACTCCGTAGAGTGCCCCTGGGTCACTGGCAGGCACCGACTTTGGTGCCTGCCTCCTTTCCCACGGCCGGACGGGTCGCCGAGTGCTGCGGGAGCCTTGGGCAGGGAAGGAAGCCTCATCGGAGGCTCCCTCGCCCACAGGCTCCCTCTGATTTCTTCCGACGAGGAAGGGAGGCCTCACCGGAGGCTCCCCCTGCTCTTCCGACACTCCGGAGGTGCTGAAGGAGGCAGCAGGCGGGGTGGAAACCCCGCTGGAGGTTCCCCCGCGCCGCCAGCTTCCTTGCGTGGTCCCGTGCGGGCCAGTATTGATAATGTTGTCTCCCCCACTGCCAGGGGCAGGCCCGGGGGAGACTCTAAGAAATCACGGGCCCCTGGAGGGGTCCGTTCCAGAATCGGAGGGGGTGCATGGTGCCCCCCTCCTTCTCTTCTTGTCTCGTGGACGTTGGCCACCCCTTCCTGAGGGCCGGTTGAGGCCCGGTGCGGCCCCCAGTTATCACGGGTCCCAGGAGGGGCCCCTCAGGAATACTGAGAGGGTGCGTGCTGCCCCTCTTGGCCCCAAATGCTCACAGGAGGCCCCCGTTTTGCGCAGAGGAGCGCCGGGGGCCCCAATTATCATTCTATAGGCACTGGAGGTGCCTTCATCAAACCAGGTACCCCTAAAAGGATCCATATATATAATCTAAAGTCTGACTAAAGACTTTGTGAATTAATATATATTGCCTACCTGTTTTATGATGTTTTTGTGTACATATATGGGCAAATGTTCCTTTTATGGGCATGACTTGCTAATATGTTTCCCTAACTTGCCATATGTTTTCAAATGTTCCTACTATGGGCATTTTATGATATTCTTATGACAAGTGCTCTAATGTGATAACGTGTTTCCTGACTATTGCTTATGTTGCAGAATACTGAGTAACCTGTGTGTTATGTGTGACTACTGCTAATTTGCAGAGTAACTAATGTGTAACGTTCTGACAACTGGTAAGGTAGTAGGATAGTACTGATATGTGATGTTTGGTCTGATAATTAAGTTGTGTACAATACAGTATATTTTCATATAATCTGGTGTTGTGTTTCCTTTGTGGTGGGGATATTACGTCACATGTGTTGTGTGTGTTGTGCAAACGTTTTACACATTGCCTCCATGTTAACCCTGACTGCTCGTGCCAAGCTACCAAGGGGGTGAGCAGGGGTTATCTTGGACGTGTAACTCCCTTGCCCTGACTAGAGTGGGTAAGTTCTGCCTGGCTGAGGTGCATACCTTAGCCAACCAGAAAACCCATTTCTAACATTGGTTGTCAGCGGTGAGGATAGGACTTGCGCTTGCACAATACCATTGTGACTCATTATTTCACTACAAGGATTGCGTTTAGACCATCACATTTGGCTTCTCCTAAATTTCTCTCTTTGGTCATTTTTCCTGTTTTCAGTTCTCACGCTTGGGTATTGTGGTTGTCACATTTGAGTTATCTGTACCATTTCAAGATGGGGCTTACCTTTGATTTAGAGGACCTGCTGTTTTACACGCAGGAGGAATTAGAGGGGTTCTGTAGAGAGAGAGGGCTGCCTGTAGAAGGGGACCTCAGGAGATCTGTGAATTTCTTTGAAAGGTTTGTGACATATACCCAGGGAGGGAGTGTGCTTAGGGGGTACCCAGAGGATCCTGAGTGTAGCGAGGGTTCCCAATGGGAGGGCTCCCAGACCTCATCCCTAGAGAGTGGTAGAGAGACTGATCAGGAGGGTGAGAATGACCGGTTGGGGACGCCAGTTGACAGGGAAGGCCCCAGTGATAGGGAGTCCCTTGCTGGGTCCAGTGTAAGAAGCAGGGCTACCTCTCATTCCTTGACGCCTGATGAGCTAAGAGATAGGCGGGAAGAGAGGGACCTGAAGCTGCAGTTAGCGCGCCTAGCTGTTGAGGAGAGAAGGGCTGAGGTAGAGAAGGCCTTAGTACAGGAGAGAATGGCAGAGACAGAAAGAGGGCCTTTGCCAGAGAAAGACTCACTCTAGAGCGCAGTCTGAAGGTTCTGGACTCACCAGCGCTGCAGGTGGAGTCCAGTGGTGGCAGCAATGTACAGTGCTGTGGCAAAGATGTTCCTCACATACCCATAGATCTGGTACCTAGGTTCCAAGAGCGGGGTGACATACGTCAGTGGTTAAAGGAATATGAGTGGGCTCTGTTAGAGTGCAGGATCCCTGAGAAGGATTGGGGAATTGACCTAGGGAGCTTTATTCCTGAGGAGGGGAGGGATGCCCTACTGACTCTGGAAGAGAGTAACAGGGAGGGGTACTCCGCTGTAAAGAATGCACTGATTGTGAAGTATGGTTTTTCCCCTGAGGAATACAGAAAAAGGTTTAGGGGTGGTAAGAAACTGTCCCACCAGTCTTGGGAGGAGTTTGTGGAGGATTGCTGCATTGCACTAGATGGATGGGTGAAGGGTAGCACAGTAAACAATTTTGAAGTGCTGTTTAATCTGATTGTCAGAGAGCACCTGCTTCGTTGTTGTTTTTCAGAGTTACGCCAAACACTTGTCAGTGTGTGAGCTCTCTGACCCCAGGGAGCTTGCAAAGGAGGCAGACTTCTGGTTGCGTACCAGAGGGTCTGGTGTGGCATTAGGGGGTGTTCCTAATGAGAGTGGTCTAGGTGTTTCCCAACCAGGTGTGGTGGGAAAGGCTTGTGTCCCAGGTAGGTCCCAGTGTATTGGGGCGGGTAAGGCACCCCATGTCCAGTCTCAGATGAGAGGGAATGGGGTTGGGCTGAGGCCCAGGGTACCCGAGCTCCAGTCCCAGGTCCTGGAGGGTTCCATGAGTGAACGCCAGGAGGTGAGCCTAGCCTGTGCCGTAGGGCCAGCTGTTCAGAAGGATCCCATTTTGTCATTAGGACTTGGGCGGGTGGCTGGTGATAGCGTTCCGCCGGTCCTGGTGTCTGGTAGTCTTGCTCTACAGAGGTGGAGACGGAAATCCAGGCATAGGGTTGAGAGGGGGCTGCAGGCCCCAGTGGAGAACCTGGAGGGTCAGGGGTCAGCTCTGAGAACAGAGCCCCCCAGGAATGACCTTGGTGAGACCATTTCTGGGCTGGGGGGGGATCCAGACTCTGTCAGATTTGCAGAGGTCAGGAGACCTGCGCCAGCCAGACTCTTGTGTGGCCCTTGGGGAAGGTGTTTCCCTGGTGGGGGGTAGGTGTACTCCCCAGGAAGTCCTGGTGCGCTAGGCAATGATTCAACCGCAGGGTGGTGACTCTGGGTTGGATGATCAGGTTCAGGGGGTAAACTCTGACCTGATGGGGAGTAGATGTGCTCCCAAGGAAGTCCTGGTGTGCCAGGCAGTGGTTCAACCGCAGGGTAGTGACTCTGGGTTGGATTGCCAGATTCAGGGGGTAAGCTCTGATCTGGTAGGGGGTAGGTGTGCTCCCAAGGAAGTCCTGGTTCGCTGGGCAATGGTCCAGTCTAAGGGTGTCGTCCCTGGACTAGATAGACAGGTTCAGGGGGTAAACTCTGACCTGGTTGGGGGGGCGGTTAGTGTTCTCACCCCGTGTGAAACTTCTGGTGGCTTCTCCCGAGGTGGGGAGACGCAGGACTCTGGAAGTGGGGTTCAGGGAGGGGGAAGCCCGCCCGGACCCCGGTGCAACCCAAGGGTGTCGTCCCTATGTTGGGTGGTCAGTCGCCAGGAAGTGATCCTGGGCTGGTGAGAGAGTTGTGCAGGGCTGCTGTACCCAGCACCCTGGCAAGTGTGAATTCTGGTGATACCCCTCCTAGGAGAGGAGGGTGGGATCCTAGATGGACGGTTAGAGGGAGGAGCGCCTCGCCTCTAGCCCCTGTAGAACCTATCGGTGCAGACCCTAGGTTTGTGGATCAGTGGCGGGGTAGAGCCCCTGAAATTATTGGAAGTGGAGTGGAGACAGGATGCTTTGCACCTGGGGCTACCGCCCCCCACTCATTATGGTTTCAGAGGCTCCTAGATGGCCAGGGGCCTGGTTCTGGCCATTGGCAGCTAGAAAACCCCTGTGGGTTGGTCTAGGCTGCCTGGGAAGCATTGACAGAGAGATCCAAGTGGAGTCAGGAAGGCGTAGAACTGGAACATGCCCCTGCTGTTGTGGGCCTGGGTCCTTGTTCTATCGCCCCAATCAGGGAAGTACATCAAGGTATTGATTGCTCTCCCCAGGCTTTTGGCTGGTAGGTGGTTGTGTTGGACTTTTTGCCTTATGCAGGGTCATCCCCAGTCTTTTTGCGTCCTTCCTCCTGGTTTTTCTGACCTCTCGCTGTTGGCTCTAGGACTCTGAGCACTTTATCACTGCTGACCAGTGCTAAAGTGCAGGTGCTCTCCCATCTAAAGTTGGTATGATTGGCTTATACCTAATTGGCATATTTAATTTACCTATAAGTCCCTTGTACAGTGGTATCTCTATACCCAGGGCCTGTAAATTAAATACTACTAGTGGGCCTGCAGCGCTGCTTGCGCCACCCACTGAAGTGGACTTTTAAACCTGTCTCAGGCCTGCTAGCGCAGGGCCTGTGTGCGCAGTGTTCTGCCACAGGGACCTGGCATCTAAAGTTACTTGCCAGGCCCAGAATTCCCCTTTTACTACATGTAAGTCACCCCTAAGGTATGCCCTAGCTAGCCCTATGGGCAGGGTGCCATGTATGTAGAAAGGCAGAACATGTGCCATATTGCATGGCCTGTCCTGGTAGTGACAAACAGTCTAACTTGGTGTCTCAATGCTGTGAGTGCTACCTTCTCCTAGGATTGCATTAGAAATGCCCTGCCTTATGTGTAAGGGGTATTGTCTGATTTAGGAGGGGTAGCATAAGCGTGTTTCGTATGGTTGTGATGGTGATAATAAATGCTGCCTAATGGTGTGGGTGTATTGTTTATTACTATCACAGAAATGCCACTTCTAGAAAGTGCGCATTTATCTGTGCTTATGACTCTGGTGTTTTGCAGCTTGACTCCAATCCACGTCTGGGCAGAGTGACAGTTGGGGCTTTGTGCATACTTTTCAGACAGCCTGTACACGGGGAGGGTTGTGGTTCTAAAAATTCTGGACCCATGTAATTTACTTTGCCACAGCAGTACGATTTTAGTATCAAAAGACCGATAATGACTAATACACTAAGCATGAGCATTTTCGCTCAATTCCAGCAGCGTTTTCACCTCAAAATCGCCATTTTCGCCCTGCACTCGTGGCTCCCATTTTATACACTGCAGCCATTTTTAAAAGTTGCCCTCACATAGGCTTATAATACAGTCAGATTTGATTCCAAGGACACGTACACCTTGATTGACTTTTCTCTGGCCTGGGCAAGCTGGAACCATTGCCCCAGGCCAAACCTGTTTGGTCAGTCCCTCTCCCAGTGGCCGAATCAGATAGCATCAAGGCACACCATGCCATAAAACCCTTATTATCGCTCACACACCCTGCCTAATCTTGCTCACACCTGCACCTGCTCTTTTCTTCTTCTTACTTTACGAGGGGGAGGTGCCCTTTTTTATTGGGGGTCCACACTTATCTGATGTAAAATACTAGGCCTTGCCGGGTAATTTATTATGGGTTCGATGACATGAAATATGAGGTTTCATCATGACACTGTTTTTTCCTTTGTTGTGAAAACATGTGAATGACCAACCAAAATGTCAAGAATGTTTGCCTGAAGCTTAAAAAACTGTATATAAGGAAACCTGACTTTGCATTGAAACACAGTCTCCTGAGAACATACAAACCGTGCTGTTGTACTTCTAGGACGCTTGTTACTTGGCTGCAGCCAATAAATTCGATCTTTGACTTCACCTAGAAGACTCTGAGTTTCTGTGGTCTGAATCAGGAAAGTACCCGAGGTCTTTGGGTGTACCCTGGCACCGCTGGGTTACCGGAGTGTTTTCTGTTTATATCTGAAATGAGCTCAATGTGTGTTTGTGGGTCTTCTTGATGTTAACAGTTTGTTAAGTAAAATGTTGGTTAATTAATATTAAGTAGAAACTTAGAAAAAATCCAGAAATGAACCATGTGATGTGCTAACATAGCTATATGTTGCTCTTTAATTTATAGAATGAGCAATTGTGCACATATACAAAACTGCCGTTAAATGCTTAATAAATTAGAAAACACATTCAATAGATATAAATAGGGCCCCCCAAAAAAACTAAATTATCTATTTTTGCAAAAAAAAAAAAAAAAATTTACAGCATTTTTCTTAGATGCATTGTATTAGATGTTCACAGGCAAACTTTTCAGCTGCAGTATATTTGATAGGAATGTTCAATTCAGCCAGCACTTTCCCAGTTAAACATGGGTGGAATTTTGCATAACCTTCCTTTTAAATGAAAGTGGCGCAAAAATGTGACGCATTTCAAGTTAGGCTTATGCGCTTAGGCTTGTGAGTTAATGTATCCCAAATAATAGGCAAGGGATCAGATTGCTTTTATATGTGGAATTATCACAAAAAAAGAATAATTGGGTTTTTATTTTTTTTTTTAAAGAAAATTATTAATTATGGAAAAATTATTAAAAAAAATAAGTGCCTTTCAAAATCGTTTTTTAATATTTATAAAGCTTAATACCTATACTATGACCTCCTAACATTAAAATTTAATTTAAGTTATGTTGCACCGCTAAAATGACATTTGTATGTGCAATTTTCCCTTGGCGCAGGAGCAAACAAGCTCATTTCTATAAAGTATAAGTTAATATTTTCTATGGCTGACTCATGGATTGTGTAATAGATATTCTGGTAATGCATATTATGCAAGAAAATTGTAGGATATTGATTTTTTAATGCCTAAAATATCAAAGTCGATTTTGGGCAAAAGCACTGTTTAAACTGCATTTTCTTTCATTCAGAGTACTTTTTAAAGTGTCTCAGGCTTCAGTAAATGCATACATTTAGGTTTGATATATATTTGCAGGTTGTGCCTTCTTATGATTCAATGAGTCAATGTGCCAGTACAAAGGCTTGTTTTAATATCAAGGTTGAAGGTTCTAACTTCAGCTGGGCCTACTGAGACGTTCATTCATTCAAGGTTGATGAAATATGTACCATTGCATGGGATTGCAACAAGCATTTATTCTAACAACTGGTATGTGTGTTATTAAGGTTTGTGAATTATTCACAGTAAATGTAGTTTAATAATCTGGAAATAGAGATAATTTTTTTAGCGCCTAAAAAGGAAAAAATATTTTTTTAAAATAGAGTGAATTATTGCAGGTTAGAAGGAAAATAGGAAGGCCTACTGTCTTTGACAGATTCAGAGTGGCAGAAGCTAGGAGAGCTACAGAGGCTGGCTCAAGTCACGCTGCTGAGATGCTATCTTTAGTTTTCCCATAAACAATGGAGGAGGCTGTCATGTTGACACTTGTGACCTTTTAAATTAGGGCCTTGTCTCTGTGAAATGCAGAATGACCCTACGGGCCTCTAAAAGTGGGATTTCTGGTTTCTCCAGAAGAACATCAATACAATTAAAGAACTTAATTCCAAAGGGAAAATATTAAAAAAAGGGGTTTCTTCGAAAGTCCCAACATCATGTTAAATGCTCTGCAGAACAGATACATTTGTGTCTCCGCTCTAAAAAAATAAAATGATGCCTGCTAGTTGCTTTTATTTGACAGAAAACGAAGTGTTGCATTAAGTCTTAGACAGAAAATAAGATGCAGCCCTTTTCTAAAATTTTGAAGGCTACATGCCTTAATGAGAACGATTTGCCAATTAAGACTTATTTTTCACAGTGGAAATTGTAGGTGCCAAATTAATATGGAGTGTCAGTGTAACAATTTTTACTTTTAGAAAGGTAAAACTAAGGTGTCTTGATGTTGCGAAGTAACTGACAAGAGGGTAACAGTTAAGTAATGGAAATTTATTTTCATGTATTTGGTCCTATCATGAATTGTTCTTGCTGGTCCTGTATGTTAGAAGAGAAACAGTAAAGTTATATTTGACAGCAGATTTCCATTGCCTGGTGATCTACTGTCAAAAGGAGGGTAAGGATTTTAAACCAGACAAATTAAACAGGCCCAAATATTGGGTTTTGGGCTGCAGGTTTACAGTGCATAAAGTACATGACATGGTGTTGTGTGTCACCGCTTATTCACACATGCTATTGTTTTGTCTATGCTTTTTGTGCTTGATACACAGCAAGTATATCTGATGGCTTGACGTTTTGTGCGTTTTTATTATTTTCTATTTGTTTTTTGCATGTTTGTTGCTGCTTTTGATATTATTACAAGCTCCCCTGTGTTGTGAGGGGATGGTCATGACGATGCCCATCGCTACGCAACAGTTGGTTGAACTTGTTCTGTTTACTAAATTCCACAGATAATGATATTTCATGCTGTGAACATAAAGAGACAACACTTCACCAGTGCATGTCTATTTGGCTATAATGGTATTGAAGGAAAATAAAAAGAGATATACAGGCTCAAAGTGTATCACCTGCAGTTAGTCACGTTACTGCCCCTTCCCTTAAAGGAACAGGCAGCCCTACATTTATGTAGCCTTGATTGGACCTAAGGATGAAATTATAGATCTGTGACTCAAGGTGGCCTAATTTCTATATTACATTAGTTAATGATGTTCTGTTTCCTAAGTAGCATATTGCTTTTGTTCCTTAAAAGAAAACCAGGTTTTCATTTTTTCCTGAACAAGGAACTGAAACATTAGCTAGGAGTACCGTATATGGTGTAGTCGCCAACGGTAGAGTTAAAATTTGTGTAACTTTGGCCTTTGTGTATCACCCGTACTCTCGGTGTTGTGTCACATGCCTGACTATCACCCAAATAATTTTTTTTGTTCTTCCTATAGATTTTTTCTTTTGTTACTTCCCCTGACCAATGTCGCATCATGCTTAGTTATTGAGATTTTAGCTATGTCCTAGTCCCATTTCTCTTTTTCGAATTCCTTTCACCAGTCAGCCCTTTTATTATTATTGATGTATTGTTCAGGTTCACATTTCCAGACTGCAGTGATGTACCAGGAACCCCCATGTTATGTATAATTCCCTTTGGTATGACCAGACTGGTTTTCAAGAATTTGCCTGCTTCAATGTTTTCCAGCCTGACTGTCAGGGTAGCGATAGACTGGTTAACTGACTCAATATTATAGTAAGACAAGTTTTCCATTTCAATAGGAGATATCTTATGTTTACCTTTTTTGAACATGACGAATTTTCAATGTCTATTTTAATTTGGTTTTCGGTTCCCTTCTGTTCCTGCTACTTTAATTTTTGGTGGGATCAGATGTGTCCTAATCATGCAAATATCAGGACCCTCTAGTTCTTGTCTTTTTGTTTGCACATTTGACTATTAGCCTGTGTATTGCATAGTGCACCTGATGCACAGTTTTTAAAGGAAGGTTTCTACATGTCCCTGATAATCGGTATCATGTGATTTCTCTATTGAGATGTTCTAAGGTAAGGAGGAACACCTAGACTTAATCATTGAGGAAAATATGTGTTTACCCCATTAGACAATGCCACTGTGTGAGGAAATCCATTCAGATAGAATTCTCATGTAGCTATAGATGGCAGAGAATAATGGAGAGAACCCAATTAAAGATGCTAGAGACCCTGTTTTGCCCTTCTGCCTTTGTCTTTGTATTTTATGCCCATGGTGTATGGCTACTCCTTTGAAGATTGCAGACCACCTGCTTGCAGTCCCCTTGCTAAAAACCATAAACTGTTTTTTTTACTAAATTGAAGGAAACTAACAACTGTGGCACATTTCCTACGTCACTAGATTCTGCGGGTATCAAGTCATAATAACCTGCAGGACATTGATTTAAGCCTAATTCCCATCAGTGACAGCTACAGATGAAAGACGGACGTCTTGGCCCTACAGTCTCAGCACCCAGAAAGTAGCAAAGCTGGACAGCGATCGCCAGCGCATGGTATCGTACTTGCTCCATCAGACGGCGTTGGACATCACAAAACCAAAGTTTCAGTGTAAAAGAGCTAAAGAGAAGGATTCCTGTTGTTGATAGCAGAGCTGTTTTGAGGTTTCATTTCTCTACCTGTCATGTGCTGGTAACCTCTGACAGTGTGCAATCCCTTGAGCCCCTTGGCCTGAGTTTTGGACACACCCCCCCTTTTCTTTTTCCAACGGAAGAAGGGCAGTGCACCGGAGATTTCAAGTTTGGAAAAAGGCACTATATTGTGGTGCCCATGAAAGAGCAGCTTGAGCGTCCTCTGACACTAAATAATGGGTGTTGGAGTCTGAAAGTGCTGCTGAGCTTGAGCTATTTCCCAATTAATGGTGCTTGGGTCTGCACGAGATGATTTGTGCCCTTGATCAATGAAGAGCACATTGTTTGTAGTGTCTGCCACAGAGGAGAGACACTGGTGCATTGCTTTAAGACATTGAGACTTTAGAGTGAGCTGTGGGTGTTTGCCAGGAGGGCACTCCAACTAAGCAGTACTTTTCTCACGAAGAGGCCTGAATTGAGAGGCCCATGCGAAAGAAAACAACAAAAGAAAATTTAATGGACAATAGAAGCCTGCCAGAGAGGCTTTTTGAACGGACTCTGGGCATAGTTGGTTTCACAAGAGGTTTCCGTGTGATTGTATAGACTAGGTGTTAGGAGACTGATTGTTTTGCTGGCATTGGTTTAAAGTACTATTCTGTTTAGTAAAAGCAGAATAAAGTCAATTTTCTGTGGAAAGAGTACCCCCTTTTCACCTCAGAGCATTGATGAGAGTCACCACTGTTCCACCTGAACATACAAAAATTACTGAAATGCAGAGGAGCCCTAAAAATGTTACTAGATAATTTTAGGATTTGCTTTTTGGTTAGGGTTGTGAAAAATTATTATTTCATTTGTAATAGTGGTCACTACTTTCTCCCGTTGTCTATATGTTCTTAATAACGTGTTTTCTAGTGTCTTTTAAACATGACGTTGTCATTTATGGGTGGGATTGTTTTTCTCTACTCAATTGACTTCTGCACCCACTTCCCAACCTATGTCTTTTCCCACTATTGTTTCTTTGCACTCTTTTCACCCTTTTCCTGAACATGAGCAGGTTAGAAGATCAGAATTCGTAAGCAATTCTTTTGTACAGCTTCTGCATCAACACTAGTTAGTAGTGAACATCACTAATTGTTGGGTGTGTGATCTTATGCCACCTACTGCAGATAGAGGTATTCCTTATTTTGTCCTGCCATATGTGGCCTTTTGTGCTACTTCATGTTCGAGGAGACCTGTCCAGAGAGAGTTACCAAGTACTAGGATTTTGCTCCAGCAACATCTCCATGGCCTTATAAACATAGACCTGGACTCAGATTAGCATGAGAATAGGTTTATTGCCTATGTAATGGCAAAAGGAGGGTTTGTGGTTCTAAAAATTCTGGACCCATGTAATTTACTTTGCCACAGCAGTACGATTTTAGTATCAAAAGACCTATAATGACTAGTACACTAAGCATGAGCATTTTCGCTCAATTCCAGCAGCGTTTTCACCTCAAAATCGCCATTTTCGTCCTGCACTCGTGGCTCCCATTTTATACACAGCAGCCATTTTTAAAAGTTGCCCTCACATAGGCTTATAATACAGTCAGATTTGATTCCAAGGACACGTACACCTTGATTGACTTTTCTCTGGCCTGGGCAAGCTGGAACCATTGCCCCAGGCCAAACCTGTTTGGTCAGTCCCTCTCCCAGTGGCCGAATCAGATAGCATCAAGGCACACCATGCCATAAAACCCTTATTATCGCTCACACACCCTGCCTAATCTTGCTCACACCTGCACCTGCTCTTTTCTTCTTCTTACTTTACGAGGGGGAGGTGCCCTTTTTTATTGGGGGTCCACACTTATCTGATGTAAAATACTAGGCCTTGCCGGGTAATTTATTATGGGTTGGATGACATGAAATATGAGGTTTCATCATGACACTGTTTTTTCCTTTGTAGTGATAACATGTGAATGACCAACCAAAATGTCAAGAATGTTTGCCTGAAGCTTAAAAAACTGTATATAAGGAAACCTGACTTTGCATTGAAACACAGTCTCCTGAGAACATACAAACCGTGCTGTTGTACTTCTAGGACGCTTGTTACTTGGCTGCAGCCAATAAATTCGATCTTTGACTTCACCTAGAAGACTCTGAGTTTCTGTGGTCTGAATCAGGAAAGTACCCGAGGTCTTTGGGTGTACCCTGGCACCGCTGGGTTACCGGATCAGTACCGGTTCTGAAAAACCCAGTACCTCAGGGTGGAGGTGTCACAGAGGTGCATCTGCATACTGAATAGTCTTCCTGGGCTGAGAGAAGGGAGAGGCGGGGCACACCTTGTAGGAAAGTACCATCTTGCCTGGCATCTTACCCCCATATTTCACTGTATATATGTTGTTTTAGTTGTATGTGTCACTGGGACCCTGCCAGCCAGGGCCCCAGTGCTCATAAGTGTGCCCTGTATGTGTTCCCTGTGTGATGACTAAATGTCTCACTGAGGCTCTGCTTACCAGAACCTCAGTGGTTATGCTCTCTCTTTGCTTTCCAAATTCTCACTAACAGGCTAGTGACCAATTTCACCAATTCACATTGGCATACTGAAACACCCTTATAATTCCCCAGTATATGGTACTGAGGTACCCAGGGTATTGGGGTTCCAGGAGATCACTATGGGCTGCAGCATTTCTTTTGCCACCCATAGGGAGCTCTGACAATTCTTACACAGGCCTGCCACTGCAGCCTGAGTGAAATAACGTCCATGTTATTTCACAGCCATTTACCACTGCACTTTAGTAACTTATAAGTCACCTATATGTCTAACCTTTACCTGGTAAAGGTTGGGTGCTAAGTTACTTAGTATGTGAGCACCCTGGCACTAGCCAAGGTGCCCCCACATCGCCCAGGGCAAATTCCCCGGACTTTGTGTGTGCGGGGACACCGTTACACGCGTGCACTATACATAGGTCACTACCTATGTATAGCGTCACAATGGTAACTATGAACATGGCCATGTAACATGTCTAAGATCATGGAATTGTCACCCCAATGCCACTCTGGCATTGGGGAGACAATTCCATGATCCCCCGAGTCTCTAGCACAGACCCGGGTACTGCCAAACTACTTTTCCCGGGGTTTCACTGCAGCTGCTGCTGCTGCCAACCCCTCAGACAGGTTTCTGCCCTCCTGGGGTCCAGCCAGGCTTGGCCCAGGAAGGCAGAACAAAGGACTTCCTCAGAGAGATGGTGCTACACCCTCTCCCTTTGGAAAAAAGTGTCAGGGCTGGGGAGGAGTAGCCTCCCCCAGCCTCTGGAAATGCTTTGATGGGCACAGATGGTGCCCATCTCTGCATAAGCCAGTCTACACCGGTTCAGGGATCCCCCAGCCCTGCTCTGGCGCGAAACTGGACAAAGTAAAGGGGAGTGACCACTCCCCTGACCTGCACCTCCCAGGGGAGGTGCCCAGAGCTCCTCCAGTGTGCTCCAGACCTCTGCCATCTTGGAAACAGAGGTGCTGCTGGCACACTGGACTGCTCTGAGTGGCCAGTGCCACCAGGTGACGTCAGAGACTCCTTCTGATAGGCTCCTTCAGGTGTTAGTAGCCTATCCTCTCTCCTAGGTAGCCAAACCCTCTTTTCTGGCTATTTAGGGTCTCTGTCTCTGGGGAGGTGACGTCAGAGACCCCTTCTGATAGGCTCTTACCTGTGTTGCTAGCCTATCCTCCTTCCTAGGAAGCCAAACCTCCTTTTCTGGCTATTTAGTGTCTCTGCTTTGGGGAATTCTTTAAATAACGAATGCAAGAGCTCATCAGAGTTCCTCTGCATCTCTCTCTTCACCTTCTGCCAAGGAATCGACCGCTGACTGCTCAGGACGCCTGCAAAACATCAACAAAGTAGCAAAGACGACTACTGCAACCTTGTATCGCTGATCCTGCCGCCTTCTCGACTGTTTTCCTGGTGGTGCATGCTGTGGGGGTAGTCTGCCTCCTATCTGCACTAGAAGCTCCAAATAAATCTCCAGTGGGACGACGGAATCCTCCCCCTGCAACCACAGGCACCAAAAGAACTGCAACACCGGTCCTCTGGGTCCCATCTCAGCACGACGAGCGTGGTCCCTGGAACTTAGCAACTCTGTCCAAGTGACTCCCACAGTCCAGTGACTCTTCAGTCCAAGTTTGGTGGAGGTAAGTCCTTGCCTCCCCACGCTAGACTGCATTGCTGGGTACCGCGTGATTTGCAGCTGCTCCGGCTCCTGTGCACTCTTCCAGGATTTCCTTCGTGCACAGCCAAGCCTGGGTCCCGACACTCTAACCTGCAGTGCACAACCTTCTGAGTTGTCCTCCGGTGTCGTGGGACTCCCTTTTCTGACTTTGGGTGGACTCCGGTTCACTCCTCTTCCAAGTGCCTGTTCCAGTACTTCTGCTGGTGCTGCCTGCTTCTGTGAGGGCTCCCTGACTTGCTGGGCAACCCTCTGTCTCCTCATCCAAGTGGCGACATCCTGGTCCCTCCTGGCCCACAGCAGCATCCAAAAACCCTAACCGTGACCCTTGCAGCTAGCAAGGATTGTTTGTGGTCTTTCTGCATTGGAACACCTCTGCAAGCTTCTTCACGACGTGTGACATCCATCCTCCAAAGGGGAAGTTCCTAGTCCTCTTCGTTCTTGCAAAACACCAAGCTTCTTCTATCTGGTGGCAGCTCCTTTGCACCCTCAGGTGGCATTTCCTGGGCATCTAGCCACTCTCGACACTGGACCCCTTGTCTTACAGGTACTCAGGTCCTGAAATCCACTGTTGTTGCTTTGCTGGTGTTGGTTTTCCTTGCAGAATCCCCCTATCACAACTTCTGTGCTCTCTGGGGGTTGTAGGTGTACTTTACACCTATCTTATAGGGTCTTGGGGTGGGCTATTTTTCTAACCCTCACTGTTTTCTTACAGTCCCAGCGACCCTCTACAAGCTCACATAGGTTTGGGGTCCATTCATGGTTCGCATTCCACTTTTGGAGTATATGGTTTGTGTTGCCCCTATACCTATGTGCTCCTATTGCAATCTACTGTAACTTTACACTGCTTGCATTACTTCCTTTTGCAATTACTGCATATTTTTGGTATTGTGTACATATATCTTGTGTATATTTGGCATCCTCATACTGAGGGTACTCACTGAGATACTTTTAGCATATTGTCATAAAAATAAAGGGCCATATTTATACTTTTTGACGCAAAGCTGCGCCGGCACAGTTTTGCGTCAAAAACTTTACCGCCGGCTAACGCCCTTTCGATGCGCCGTGCGGGCGTCAAATTTATACTTTGACGCACGGCGGCGCAACCAACAGGTGGGAGTAATTTTTTTTGGACGCACACAGCGGCGTCAAGTCGTAAAGGAAAACAACGTTAACGCGACGTAAATGACTGTGGGTCGATTTACGACATCGCAACCCGGAAAACGCCGTTTTTTTTTGACGCAATAGCGTCAAATTTACCTGCGAACACTGCCCTTTCAGCAGAGGAGAGCCAAAATGGATCCCAGATGCCACTACAGACCCCAGGAAGATGACAGCAGACCAGGAACCAGCCAGGATGATCCATACAGGAATCAGGACATATATAGAAAAAAAAGAAAGTGTCGCTTCAGTGCAGAGGAGCAGGAAATCTTGGTTAAAGAGGTGATGGAACACCAGCACCAACTGTTCATCACCTCTAATTTGCCAATCAGCAGGAGAGAGGCCATATGGCAACAAATTGTTGACAAGATCAACAGTGTGGCAGAAGTACGCAGGACAGTCACCGAGTGTAAGAAACGCTGGCATGACTGCAAACGTAGGACAAAGGAAAAAATGGCCAGAAACAGGAAGGCAGCACTGCAGACTGGAGGGGGGAGTCCAGCACACCAGGAGGCCCTGGACCACATGGAGGAGATGGTCTCAGCCGTCATCCCTGAGGAGATCGTCACAGGGATTCAAGGACAGGACAGCGCAGACTACCACGAGACAACGCACATGCAGGGTAAGTCGCATGGGGAATTATAATGCAATAATGTTAACTGCAACCGGGGGGGGGGGGGAATCTCTAATACACAATGCATGTAAGTCAGCATATATATGGAGTGGCATGGGTAAAGGGGCACGGCAGGGGGGCTTGCCCAGCACAGACAGAAGCTGTGGCACAACATAACACAGCACCAACAACAGTCCTTTGGGGGCATCCTGTCATGACAACAATGGAGCTAAGGGAAAGCCTCAACAGGTGGGAAGGCCACTACGTCAAACTTACATCCTGGCACTCGTCAGTCAAAATATATCCTACATCAACTAGGTCCCTATCAGTAATCCAGTAGCCAAAACAACAACTGCAATGTAACTGCAACAACAGTTGACACTAACACCTCTGATCTCTGTGCAGCTATAGTAGCCAATGGCAGTAACCTCCCCATGGAACATACATACCTAAATTAGGGGGTGAGGATGACATCTGCAACAATCTCCAGAAATAAGACAAAGGCACCAGTAAACTCAAATGTCAATGCCCATAGTTGACACATACATCAGCCAAAGTAAACAGCAATAGGAGCCACACAGCACTAAGGACACACACATGCTGCATATGTCAGGGTCCTTCACGTGCCTGGCTAACAAGGCAACATCACTAATGTCATACTGCTCAGACAACAGCATTCAGGAGGGGACACATGCAACTGGTCACTGAAATACACCTGCACAGTCAGAGGACCAAATAGGACATTGAAACGATAAACAGGGCAATCCAATTAAACACACATTACCCAACATCAGCTGGAAACATCAACAATGTCTACATCCATATCACATCGTAACATTGCCATGCATAGGATATGCCACATTACAATTACAATTAGGTCAATGTGAACAAACAGATTTTGGGGCAGGTCCTGAGAGGCAAGTGTGCTGCCAGGGCAATCACAACACCCACAGCCAGTGAAAGGTCTCACCATAAGAATAGATATACACGGAGGGTCGAGTAGGACAAAAAGATGGCTATTCCCTAATTGGTACAAAGCAACACCTAGAGGCGATTAGGCAGACAAGTCTGATAACTCTATATCATACATGTGACACAGAGGTGGGACATAGGCCTATAACAATGCCCATATGAAGGACAGCAGATACCAATACCAAACAAGATCACAAAGTAAAGTCATCAAAAGGCTTGCATGTTACGTCAAAATTGTCACAACACAGACACACTTATTGTATCCTGTTTCATTGCAGAGGAACATGGATCTCCTGCCGATATGCCTGTCCCTGAGTTCCCTGATGACATGGATGACGAGCCCATAAACATTCACCAGGAGACCATCCAAAAGGTCCTTGAAACCCTCCAGACCCCACCTTCAGTCACAAGGAGGAGCACAGAACAAGCAGCCATCACAGAAGAATCACCCACCACCCCAATTGTAAGACCTGCCAGCTCCAATACAGCTGAGGACTCTGACGACACTGGCACCAGCTTTGACAGAACTGTAGTTGGTTCGGGTGGGGATGCAAAATATGGCAGCCAGCCTTGAGGGGGTGCGCTCGTGCATGACGTCATTTGCAGATCAGGCAGCTGCTATGCAAGCCCTAACATCTATCTTGCAGGAACTGCAGAAAACACAGAAGGAAATCAGCTGACCCAACACCTACAACTGCAATCCTGTCAACGCGTGCACGAATGCAACATTGAACCCCTCAGGGCCGACCTGGCTGCCTACCATCGTGATGTGGCTGCTATTCTCAAAAACCAGCAGGCCCTCCTTGCAGCAGTACTGCCCTTAAGAACTTCACAGGGAGCAGCCCCCGGGATGTCTGACTCCACGTCTTCTAACACTGAGGTGTGTGTTGCCCCTTCACAACCAACAACAACAAGGACGAAGCAGGCAACACACACATCAGAAGAAGAAGACATGGAACAGATCACATTCTCACGGAAGAGTACCCGGAAGCACTAGTCCCTGCACCATGGCCTACTTTGACCAAGGTCCTACGTTTTGTCAAATGCCAGTCTCACTACAACTACACTCAATGACTGTTCTGCTAACCACTGTATGACTTGTCACCATTGCCAGTGAATGTCTCTCTCCTACTATTCGGCAAATCCTGTCCCTCTGCACTGTCTGTTACATCACCCCAGCATGTCAGGAGCATCATCCACACCCCTTCTGTAGGATCACCATGTAAGAATGCACCAGAACGGACTCAGCAAACATGGATAATGTACATTTTGCACTACAGCACCTATCAATAAATAGCACTTGCACACCTAATATGTCTCTGTGTTATTTGACACATGAACTGTGCAATAGATAACTCTAAAGTGCCTGTGTGACAACCATGTAGCTTGTCAATACTACTGTCCTGACATCATGTAGTCTGCTACATCTGTGCAGTGGCCAGGATTGCATCATAGCCTGACCATCCTGAGGAGAATAACTGATGATGGGACAAACCACACACAATTATGCTGTGTGGGACAGAATAATGCTCCATCTATAGCAATTCAAGTCAACTAATGGTGGCTGATAAATGTAGGCACCATGCAATACTAAAACATGAATTTATGCAGCATAATCTAAGCAAACACAACTAAACACTGCATCAATCAACCTTTCTGAGTATACTTCCATGAAGGGAAGTCATGCTGAATTTTTACACACATGATCTATGTCAGCAATGAAGGCAACAAGACAAGAGTGTTAACAACACCTCATCTACAAAGATCTCCCTAAACATCACACTGTAGTCCGACCTAATAAATTTCCCACAATACCAAGTCTGGAAGCACACTTTGTGATGTAGAATACCTACTCATCAACACAAATCCTTGGTGATCGATGTAAACTACCAATGGTAGGTCTACCAAATGGTGGATACTTACCAAGTTAGCACACGTGTAGCTGCCATGTTAAAGCTCCATGTTCTGTGGTGTGTAGCATAGGACACAAATGTCATAGAAAAACATTCACCTACACTGATGTCAAGGCCATGATCAAGTAGCAGTTAACGCATAATGCAAAGGGTTAACTATATGTTTATTCCTATGTCTTCACACCAGAGGCAACTAAGGGAAAAGTCATACCTACACTAATCTAACCTGACTACTCCTAACCCACAACTGTCCCTAACTAACCTAAGCTAAACTTACTCTACACATATAACGAATCGATCTAAACATCAACCCCCCACCCACCATTATGAGACAGGACACATGCAGGACAACACATACTAACCTACACACATACTATACTATCCTAAACAATCATATATTTTTTTGTAATTTTTTTATTTTATTTTATTTTTATATATTTTTTTGTTTTTTTTGTTTTTTTTATAAACAAACAGGAATCCCAACACTGACCCCCACCCACCCACCCACACAAAAATGAAAAATAGAAAGAATAAGGACCCCCCACCCTCCTCCCTAACACTAACTAAGCTAACAACCTACACTAACCTAACACTAATCCCCAAAACCCAACTATCATTACAAAAAGGAAAGAGGAGAGAGGGGAGGGATAAATGTAAAACAAGCAATAAAGTCCTAGATGTTGGCCCTCCGTAGGGTCCGCCTGATGGACTGAACCCTTTTCTTAATATATGCCACATCCTGGCTTCGCTTGTCCACCTTTGAAATAAATTTGTCAATTTTCCGGTTTAATGCCAGGAATGCCGCTGTGTCAATAGGAGGGGTTGCTGCAGTCTGTGTGCTGGCCGAGGTGCACGGTGTGGGAGTAGTTGTTTGCCCACTGGACTGTCCTGCAGCTCGGAAATTGCTGGGTCCAGGTCGTGCTGACGAGGCAGGGTCAACTGTCCCCGCCGTTGCTGGGGCCGCTTGGGGAGACCTGGTGGATGTGGTGGTGGTGGTGGCTGTTGTGGGCAATGTAGGGCCACCCTGTGGTGAGGCCCACCATGGTCCGGAGGCCCGATCCGCTTGGTATTTTCGGGCCATCCTTCTGAACCCCGACTGCACCTGCAGGATGTGCCGGTATCTCATTGCACGCCTTTCGAACTGATGTCTCTGAGCGGCACTCATGTTTGCAGCTGTGAAGAGATATGGCAACTATTTACCATAGGAAATGCATTGGGCGTAATAGCACAATGGGTCAATTGCACATTACTTGTACTGTATTTGTAACAGGGAATTTTCACAACATAGATCATTGAAAGTCTCAGAGGAAGTACATGGGAAGCCTGCATACAAAAGGGCATCTCACACCTAGCATATCCATGTCTCAACATGATGGGTGACATCAGCCTAAACTTGTCATCCAAATAATGGGTAATGCAGCTGACATTATGGCTGAACCTCTTCTGCATACTGACTTCACTACATATGTCACTCTATGTGATACCAATCACAACCCTCAATCAATGCCATTTGTAAATGTTTTTTGCAAATATTGAACAACCAACAATCCCAGATTCAATGCACACCCAGGAGTGTATAGAAAGCTCAACAAGTATTTGCCTCCACACACAACACCAATGAAGGGCTAGCAACAAATTGGAGTCAGCCAAACCTTGTCCTATCCAAGGTCCACACATGTCAAAATGTACTGACTTAGGCCAACATCACATACTACCAGTGAGGCATATTTTACCACACACACAGAGGAGCAAGAACACCCATGATCATGAGTAGAATGAACACCTAGGCCATTGCACTCTAGTCCCACACACTTCTAGTTCAACTTGTGGAAGTACATGCCCCCGGAAGATCCAACCTACAGTGTACTCAGTCCATCCTCAACTAGGGAAGCTGCATATTTAAGACAAGCCTTTTGCAGAAGCTATCTGGGAGAATGTCAGTCTGAAATGTAGACTCAGTCCAAGCCAAGTCCCAGAGCAACTCTTACATTAACCAGTGTATTCCACATGACTCATCCCATTCCCCATAGCGGGGCCGACTGGAATGACCTACAGCCCCTAAATCTGAGAGATGGATAAGCATTGGTCTACTGAAATTGAAGTGATATTTTAAATCCCACTAATGCAACAATACCAATGAATGGGAAGCGCATCAAACCTTGAATTCTGTTGAACACACAGTAGTCCATCATGCATCACTAGCAAACAATAAAAATAGGACTCATGCCACACTCACTGTAGGTGTCGGGGTCCTCAAAATTAGCCACCTCTCCCACGGTGTACGGTGCAGGTCCACCTGTAAAGCATGGAAGGAAGAATATACTCAGACTCCATGCACTGACAAACAATTGCAGTTACAAAGACAATGTGAGAATATGAAATGCGTAATGAAACACTTTCACACATGCTCATACTGCATGGAAGAATTCTTAATCAACTTTTACATTGGATGAGTCTCCTGCTACAGTTACACACCCTACTACACACATGCAGTGGCCAGGACAGTCATGTGGTGTCAAAGATACACCTCCATTAGTATGCCCCAACAATATCGGGGTGCATTCATCTCATCATGTGCATCCCAGAGAGACATCCAAAAGCTGGTTACTTGAGGACTGCATGACCCCTCAAACTCAAACAGCCTATGTGGTCATTTTCAACACACACCAACCAGACACACATGTGACATATGTGTGGACAACATAGCTAACTTCAATTGACGTGAAGGCACCACTCATTTATAGCATCATATTGGGTTTACAAATTTCTGTCTAGCTATGGTGTCTACATATGTAGGTATGATGTTTCAACATCCATTTTTCACTGGCTATTATGACCTGTAGAGTTCAAATAGAGGCATTAACGTGTCGCTTGTCTGACACAAAGCCAACACTACATTACATACAGCTACAGGCAACCGGTATGTGTAGAAAACATGAGCTACCTGACTGCTAGCATTTGTCTTCCTACACATTGTGCAACAATTACCCAGTAGGTTTCCCTAGCATTACACACAGTCAGCTACTTATCTAGCAGATTGGGTAACAATCATCACATGTCCCCACACCGCTTTCAATTATTCACATGTAATTGATTTGTACTCACCAACATGGCCACCAATCCTGATTCCCAGGTGGTCCAGCAGATCCTGCTCCCTGGATATCAGATCAGCCCAGCGGTGCTTGAGTTGATGGTCATTCCTCAGGCTACCATAGACACGGACCAAGTGATGGCGCACCTTCCCCCACCGGACTTTACGTGCCTCTGTGTGATACCCCTGTATCACACGGCCCCCAGCCTCCAGCATGAGTGGGAGGAAATGGCAAACAAGCCATATAAATCCCCCCCAATTCCTCCTCACCCATCCTGGCAAGCCGTGGCCTACCTGACATCTCTGCACTTACAAAGGTGAAAAAGTTGGACAAAAAGGAAAAGGGGGAAATGGGGAAAGGTAGAGTAGTGAAAAAAAAAGAAAACTTAAGAATAAGAACCCAACTAACCCCAAAATTACACTACCCAGAACAGACTCCCACAGACAATAAAAGAAACACTGGACTTGACAAAAGTATACAAAACAGACTCAGACAGTATTCAACAACAAGACAATGATCACAAAAGCACAATAGAGAAGGTACACTGGACACAAAAGCACTAAAACACAGGACAACACTTTCCACACAGCCACACAGTCTAGAATAATCTGAGACTGCAAAGTGAAAGTGAAAGTACACCCACAGTACAGAATCTGTAAACAGGATATCCTATTATTGGCCGCCGTCTTTATTTTTCCGTTATGCGTCATATTTTCACGCATACAGATTGTGCGTCATATTTTTTGACGCATAAGAGTGCACATAATGCAGAGTCAAAAATGTTTTCGTCCTTGTTCCCTTATATTTGTGTGAGGCTTATTTTACAGTTCTAGAGTTGAAATTTAAGCCGCTGGCAAATATGATGACCAGATATGAAAATTTATTTTGACTCTGCATTATGTGCACTCCTGTACGTCAAAAAATTATGACGTCCAAGCTGTATGTGTGGAAATATGACGCATCATAGAAAATATGGTGGCCATGTAATGCTGCTTATTAATATATTAATTTTAAAATGATATTTTTTGACTCTGCATTATGTGCACTCCTGTACGTCAAAAAATTATGACGCACAAGCTGTATGCGTGGAAATATGACGCATCATAGAAAATATGGTGGCCATGTAATGCTGGTTATTATTATATTAACTTTAAAATGATATTTTTTTACTCTGCATTATGTGCACTCCTGTGCGTCAAAATTTATGACGCACAAGCTGTATGCGTGGAAATATGACGCATTTTGATAAATATGTCTTTATTTTGTCAAATTGTGAAAAGAATTTTGTCATGACCAAACGGTGCTAAGTGATACACATTTGGGGTTAGCTATGGCACATGTCCCTTATAGGATGTATAGAAGGCATTCACAGTGTAATAGTAATAATTGCTCAAAATGGTTATTACCCATAATTGTACACAAATTTTGGGTAATTGCTGATGGCTAATTTCAAATGATGAATGGGATACCAGGATGTATTCCTTAGCAACAATGTGTCCACATTTATCACGGTAATCCAATTATCTATAGGCCAAACAGGTAGTGCAATTGTCACTTACACTTTTTATGGGAGTAGCCATGTCCTAATTATGAATTTGTGTATCTTATATGTGTTTTACTTTTGACATGTAGGCCACACATGCGCCTTATGCATGTGTGTACTTCACATGTGCATATTTCATGTATATTTGGGGGGCGGTAGAGGTTGACTTAGGCCCCCAGCACCCTAGGGTTTGCCCTTCCAGATTTGCTAATTTATCCAAGGGTTTCATTTATTCAGTAATGCTAAACCTACAGCAGCAGGCTCATGGAAGCCCATAGGGTATGATTCACTGTTTGCCATTCAATAATCCCATTTGCCCATTTGACGTTTCCCCTATTGATTCTTTGGAGCAATCTGACATACCATTTTGCATTGATATTTTTTGCTAAATCTCGGCGTTCCTCATGTGCTGATGACAAATAGGTTGTTGATGTATGTGGCCCTTTATGCATTACCTGGTTTTGTGGCATGTTTCATTCTTCCTGCTAGGTTCCAACTGGGACACTACTGTGATCGGCTGCTTGCAAATATTTGGTTGATTGGATGGCACATGTTTATATGTGTGGTCCAATGTAGATCCACTATCAACTGTCTGGGTGTATGTTGTCACTGTAACTTCCAGGTCTCCTCATGAGTTAGTGGCAGCTCATCTTGTTCCAATTGGGCATTGTTTGTAGCAAAAATGGAGAGAAGCCATTGAGGACATGGTCACCTACACATGGATGGTCCCACCCTGTCACTGAACACGTGTAATGAGACTTTCGAATGGGCAACCTTTTAGTGCTGAGTGAGAGAATGTCTCAGGTGTCTGGATCTGGCATGTGTCATTGCCACATTTGTACTCCAGTTGGCCTCTGTGGATGGTAATGTATCATGAAACATCATAGCCTCTGTGCAGAAGTAAATGGCTGGTATTCAACACACGACTCATCTTTATCATTTGAAAAAGTGTTACTCAGCGTTTAGAACAGTCAGGGTCCTCCTATGTGTTGACTTTTCATGGACATTATCTGAGGTTGCTGGTTTTGATGGAGGCCATTTGCACCATCATACACTATGGTCCTGGTCCACTGTCACACTTTTAAGTTTAGGCATTAATGAAGGTCAGACAACGGAAGGGCCAAGATTTGGCTATTCATGGGCACTGTCACAAATCTGATGCAAATGACAGTCAGATGATGCACTACTATGTATTAGAGTATACATTGATGATGGTAATGACAAATTATTGTCTGAGGTACAAAAGGTATTGGACAGCATGTGTGGTCCATTGGTGGACCCAGGTATCTGTAGAGTGACCCACTGACAGGTGCCAGTCAGGCTGACAGGATGCTGGGTCAATCAGGTGCAGGCTCTTTCAGTAATCACATGATCACGTGCTCTGACTAGGACTGGTCAGAGGGAGCATTAGACAGTTGAGATGTCACACTGTGTATGTCCTGTGTTGCCTTGAAGATGACACATTAACCCTGATAAAGTGTTACACTGCAACATTAGTGTCAAAGCTTAATGATGTAATGGCTCACATTCAAACATGTATGCAGTAGGAGGCATCTGCAGGGGCAGGGCATGTACATTTGGGTGGTGTGCATGGAGGGGATCACAGGTGTGGCCTCCATCTGTGTCTCACTAGTCCTGTCAGATGGGATTAGCTGATAAATAGCCTACAGTACCTTTCACAGAAGAATCAATCTACAGGTGATACCAGGCCTCATAAACTCCAAGCCAGTGTATTATATGAGCTAAGTTCCATGCAGTGAGATGGTAGTATGACAATGGTAGGCATAGTAAAGGGTGTGGCACACTGGATGACTTTTGTGAGTGTGTGTGTGTAGATGAGGGAATCTGAGTGTACACAAATCGGCATTCCAGGGACCTCTTCAGACAGGTGGGGTGTGAGCAGCTGCAAGTGTGTGTATTGTTTTTAGAAAAGGGCTGACATGTAGATGGGATGTGATGTGCTGGATGCTTGTCATAGGTGTAGCACTTGTGCTGTGTATGTTCTGCTTATGTGTAACTCTAGTGACAGATAGTCATTGCAATGATAGTAAGTAGTTGGAATTACTGTTGGCAAGAGTCTAGTACTACATTCCTGTTCCTGAAGCATTAGCATGTGAACTGCCTGATGTATGAGGCCTGTTTTCCCCTAGTTGAGTGATGGTGTTTTAGTTGTGTGCCATCTGCTGCGATGATCCTTGTTTCCTACATGTATGTGAGTGATATGTGTGGTCCTCAGCTATTGCCCTTCAAAGGTGAACTGTATAGGATGTCTGTCATTTACATGGTGTGTGTATTTGACCATTGTATGGTGGCCATTACATTTGTGGTGTATATTTTTTGTGTGATGATTGTTATGTCATTATTGCTCAATGAGACGACATTCTTCTTCAGCAATTTCAAACTAAAGGTGGGCAGAAATTAATAGGCCAAACCATGATGTGGTGTTTGTTATCTGTGTTTATTTACAATTGTACATTAAGTGGTGATAGTAAAAATTAAGAAAATAAATTATTTACAATGTGTTGGCGCCTACGCACTCCAGCAGCCGTGTTTGGTTGTTCCCCCTCCTGTTGCAGGCCAGCAGTCTCCTCTTCGTCGTCTTCTGGCATGTGTGGGTCTGGTTCCAGGAGGGGAATGTTCATTTTTACACACATGTTGTGCAATATGGCACAAGTGAGTATGATCCTACAGACCATCTCTGGGGAATATAGTAGGCTACCGCCAGTGATGTCAAGGCAGCGGAACCTTGACTTTAGGATCCCAAAGGTGCGCTCGACAATGCTGCGTGTCCTCTTATGGGCGTCATTGTATGCCCGCTCTGCAGCAGTAGTCGGGTTCCCAAATGGTGTCATTAGCCACAGCTGGATGCCATACCCCTGATCAGCTGAAAGAAAAACACAGAATGGGATCATGTTGATGTAGATGGCACTATTGAAAAGACCTTTAATGGCAGTAGTTGTCTTGTGTTGTCTGTGACTCTTTTGTGTACTAATCTGACAACCTATACTTGTAGGCTATACCTTCTGCATTGTGTTTTTTCCTTGGCTGAGCAAGTGTTTGTCTGCTAACCGTTTGTCAGCAGTATGTTTTGGGAATTGCAATAGAGTGTGTCCTCCCTAGCATAGTGACTTGTGATACAGGTGTCCGTGTGTCTTCACTGGAGGTGAGATGATAGTTCCATGCAGAGTTAAAATTGAAAGTGTTGTTAACACGTTCATATCAAAGTACCCTGGACATCCCATCCCTTGAAACTTATGCTATGTATTAATGTAAAGGTTATTGTGACACTTACAATTTGCAAGGTGACATCTAGGCAACCACACTCATTAATGTCTTCACATTAAGCTGTACCGTAATTTACAATGTGTGACAGGTTCAATGGTGAGTTAAGAAACATGGCTAGTGATGTGAGGACCTCAGTGTGTTCCTGTCTAGGTATTGCTGTTGTGGTGTATGTGTTGTGTATCCTAGAGGGTTGCTGTGCAGTGTGTATATAAGTAGGTTTCTGTACTTACCAACAAGTAGTCCATTGCCATACCGTCCATCCTGGAAGTGTTGGTTGATGGTGCTGTGACGGATGATGAATGCGTCATGGACACTCCCAGGATATTTAGCAACGATGTTGCTGATCAATCCCTGGTGATCGACTATGGCCTGCACGTTGATTGAATGTGTGTGCTTTCTGTTGCGGTAGAGGTGTTCTATTGCAGCAGGTGGCACAAGGCGTACTTGTGTGCAGTCGATTGCACCAAGGACGTGAGGGAAGCCACTGATGGCGTAGAACCCCTGTTTTGTTTCCTGCTGCTTCAGAAGTGTGTTAGGGAAGCAGATGTGGAGGGATGTCATGCGAATGATCGCATCCAGTACTTTTGGCAGAAATGCAGAGAATGATGGTTGTGATATTCCGCTAACCAGGGCACCAGTTGTTTGGAAGGAGCCACTTGCCAGCAGGTGAAGTACGGCAAGCAGCTTTGTTTCTGTTGGGATAGTGCGGGGTGTCACCAAAGTGGGGGCCAACTGCTGTTCAATGTTTCGCAGCAGCTGCTGAATGGCCTGCCAGTTCAACCGGTACCTCTGGATGATGTCGTGTTCCCTGAGGCCATGCAGGGTTGTTCTTGGGCGGAATATCCTCTCCTGCCTTCTGCGCTGCCTTTGGGGTCCCTGCTGTTGTTGTTGTAGCTGCTGTTGTTGCTGCAGGGCTCTGCGTCTACGTGCACGCTGGATAAAAATCACCTCCATGTCTCGCTGTTGCTGCTCTGTTGTTTGTTCTGTGTGTTCTGATTAAATACGGGTGTGTTTGCCCCATTTTAACGCCTGCCCTGACCCAGGCGTTAAATTTTGACGCAAATCGGGCTTTGCGTCATTTTTTTGCTCCGCCTCCCGGCCGAGAGTCATTTTTGCCCGGAAGCATAAATACGACGCACGGCCGTGTGCGTCGTTTTTTGGATGGGAACGCCTACCCTGCATATAATTAACGCAGGGCAGGTTGCCGCATCCAGAAAATGACGCACACTGTGGATTTCTGTCGTCCGCGGGCTCGGGTGTCAGGGTTTAAATATGGGGCAACGTTTGCGCTGATTGTGCGTCAAATTTTTAGTATAACTGTGTATTGTGTTTTCTTATGATATTGTGCAAGTGACACTTGTGGTACTGTAGGAGCTTCACTCGTCTCCTAGTTCAGCCTAAGCTGCTCTGCTAAGCTACCATTATCTATCAGCCTATGCTGCTAGACACCCTATACACTAATAAGGGATAACTGGGCCTGGTGCAAGGTGCAAGTACCCCTTGGTACTCACTACAAGGCAGTCCAGCCTCCTACATTGGTTGTGCAGCGGTGGGATAAGTGCTTTGAGACTACTTACCACTCTTGTCATTGTACTTTTCATAAGAGAAAAATATACAAAACAAGTTCAGTGTGTGTACACATTGCTAAAAAGTTTTGCATTTCCTCTTTTCACTCTTTTCTAAGTTCTGAAAAGTACTTCTAAAACTTTCTAAAAAGTTCTAAAAAGTTAAAAAAGTTTTTTTCTGTCTTTCTAAAAGTTCTGAAAACTTTTTTCTCTTATTTTATCACTTTAACTCTCTCTAAAAATGTCTGGCACAGGCCAAAATGTTGATCTGTCCAAGATTGCATATGATCACCTTAGCTGGAAAGGAGCAAGGAGTCTCTGCATAGAGAGAGGTTTGAGTGTAGGAAAGAATCCTTCCTTGGAATTGTTACTTAACATGCTTAGTGTAGGAAAGTACCATCTTGCCTGGCATGTTACCCCCATTTTTCACTGTATATATGTTGTTTTAGTTGTATGTGTCACTGGGACCCTGGTAACCCAGGGCCCCAGTGCTCATAAGTGTGCCTGAATGTGTTACCTGTGTAGTGACCAACTGTCTCACTGAGGCTCTGCTAAACAGAACCTCGGTGGTTATGCTCTCTCATTTCTTTCCAAATTGTCACTAACAGGCTAGTGACCATTTTTACCAATTTACATTGGCTTACTGGAACACCCTTATAATTCCCTAGTATATGGTACTGAGGTACCCAGGGTATTGGGGTTCCAGGAGATCCCTATGGGCTGCAGCATTTCTTTTGCCACCCATAGGGAGCTCTGACAATTCTTACACAGGCCTGCCACTGCAGCCTGAGTGAAATAACGTCCACGTTATTTCACAGCCATTTTACACTGCACTTAAGTAACTTATAAGTCACCTATATGTCTAACCTTTACCTGGTAAAGGTTAGGTGCAAAGTTACTTAGTGTGAGGGCACCCTGGCACTAGCCAAGGTGCCCCCACATTGTTCAGAGCCAATTCCCTGAACTTTGTGAGTGTGGGGACACCATTACACGCGTGCACTACATATAGGTCACTACCTATATGTAGCTTCACAATGGTAACTCCGAATATGGCCATGTAACATGTCTATGATCATGGAATTGCCCCCTCTATGCCATCCTGGCATTGTTGGTACAATTCCATGATCCCAGTGGTCTGTAGCACAGACCCTGGTACTGCCAAACTGCCCTTCCTGGGGTTTCACTGCAGCTGCTGCTGCTGCCAACCCCTCAGACAGGCATCTGCCCTCCTGGGGTCCAGCCAAGCCTGGCCCAGGATGGCAGAACAAAGAACTTCCTCTGAGAGAGGGTGTGACACCCTCTCCCTTTGGAAAATGGTGTGAAGGCAGGGGAGGAGTAGCCTTCCCCAGCCTCTGGAAATGCTTTGTTGGGCACAGATGTGCCCAATTCTGCATAAGCCAGTCTACACCGGTTCAGGGGACCCCTTAGCCCTGCTCTGGCGCGAAACTGGACAAAGGAAAGGGGATCGACTACTCCCCTGACCTGCACCTCCCCTGGGAGGTGTCTAGAGCTCCTCCAGTGTGCTCCAGACCTCTGCCATCTTGGAAACAGAGGTGCTGCTGGCACACTGGACTGCTCTGAGTGGCCAGTGCCACCAGGTGACGTCAGAAACTCCTTCTGATAGGCTCCTTCAGGTGTTAGTAGCCTATCCTCTCTCCTAGGTAGCCAAACCCTCTTTTCTGGCTATTTAGGGTCTCTGTCTCTGGGGAAACTTTAGATAACGAATGCAAGAGCTCATCCGAGTTCCTCTGCATCTCTCTCTTCACCTTCTGATAAGGAATCGACTGCTGACCGCGCTGGAAGCCTGCAAACCTGCAACATAGTAGCAAAGACGACTACTGCAACTCTGTAACGCTGATCCTGCCGCCTTCTCGACTGTTTTCCTGCTTGTGCATGCTGTGGGGGTAGTCTGCCTCCTCTCTGCACCAGAAGCTCCGAAGAAATCTCCAGTGGGTCGACGGAATCTTCCCCCTGCAACCGCAGGCACCAAAAAGCTGCATTACCGGTCCCTTGGGTCTCCTCTCAGCACAACGAGCGAGGTCCCTCGAATCCAGCGACTCTGTCCAAGTGACCCCCACAGTCCAGTGACTCTTCAGTCCAAGTTTGGTGGAGCTAAGTCCTTGCCTCACCTCGCTGGGCTGCATTGCTGGGAACCGCGACTTTCCAGCTACTCCGGCCCCTGTGCACTTCCGGCGGAAATCCTTTGTGCACAGCCAAGCCTGGGTCCACGGCACTCTAACCTGCATTGCACGACTTTCTAAGTTGGTGTCCGGCGACGTGGGACTCCTTTGTGCAACTTCGGCGAGCACCGTTTCACGCATCCTCGTAGTGCTGGTTTCTGGCACTTCTTCGGGTGCTACCTGCTTCAGAGAGGGCTCCTTGTCTTGCTCGACGTCCCCTCTCTCTGCTGGTCCAATTTGCGACCTCCTGGTCCCTCCTGGGCCTCAGTAGCTTCCGAAAACGCTAACCGCACAATTTGCAGCTTGCAAAGCTTGTTGGCATTCTTTCGGCGGGAAAACACTTCTGCACAACTCTCCACGGCGAGTGGGATTTGTCCACCAAAGGGGAAGTCTCTAGCCCTTTTTCTTCGTGCAGAAACCTCAGCTTCTTCTGTCCAGTAGAAGCTTCTTTGCACCCGCAGCTGGCATTTCCTGGGCATTTGCCCATCTCCGACTTGTTTGTGACTTTTGGACTTGGTCCCCTTGTTCCACAGGTACCCTAGATTGGAAATCCACAGTTGTTGCATTGTTGGTTTGTGTCTTTCCTGCATTATTCCTCTAACACGACTTTTTTGTCCTTAGGGGAACTTTAGTGCACTTTGCACTCACTTTTCAGGGTCTTGGGGAGGGTTATTTTTCTAACTCTCACTATTTTCTAATAGTCCCAGCGACCCTCTACAAGGTCACATAGGTTTGGGGTCCATTCGTGGTTCGCATTCCACTTTTGGAGTATATGGTTTTTGTTGCCCCTATCCCTATGTTTCCCCATTGCATCCTATTATAACTATACATTGTTTGCACTGTTTTCTAAGACTATACTGCATATTTTTGCTATTGTGTATATATATCTTGTGTATATTTCCTATCCTCTCACTGAGGGTACACTCTAAGATACTTTGGCATATTGTCATAAAAATAAAGTACCTTTATTTTTAGTATAACTGTGTATTGTGTTTTCTTATGATATTGTGCATATGACACTAGGTGGTACTGTAGTAGCTTCACACGTCTCCTAGTTCAGCCTAAGCTGCTCTGCTAAGCTACCATTATCTATCAGCCTAAGCTGCTAGACACCCTATACACTAATAAGGGATAACTGGGCCTGGTGCAAGGTGCAAGTACCCCTTGGTACTCACTACAAGCCAGTCCAGCCTCCTACATTGGTTGTGCAGTGGTGGGATAAGTGCTTTGAGACTACTTACCACTCTTGTCATTGTACTTTTCATAAGAGAAAAATATACAAAACAAGGTCAGTGTATATACACATAACCAAAAAGTTTTGCATTTCCTCTTTTCACTCTTTTCCAAGTGCTGAAAAGTACTTCTAACTTTCTAAAAAGTTCTAAAAAGTTTAAAAAGTTTTTTCTCTGTCTTTCTAAAAGCTCTGACAAACTTTTTATCTTTTACTATCACTTTAACTCTCTCTAAAAATGTCTGGCACAGGCCAAAATGTTGATCCGTCCAAACTTGCATATGATCACCTTAGCTGGAAAGGAGCAAGGAATCTCTGCATAGAGAGAGGTTTGAGTGTAGGGAAGAATCCTTCCTTAGAACTGTTAATTAACATGCTTAGAGTACAGGATAAGGCCATAAGTGCCCAATCTGTAGAAAAAGTAGCTAATGGTTCTCAATCAGATCCAGGGACTCCCCCAGGAAAAGATTCAGGAAAGAAACTTCCTAGCCTGCCCATTACTAGACAGTCTAGCATAGTTGGTAATGATGATGAGCCACACCATATAAATAGTGTTGTCTCACATCATAGCAAAAGCATTTATTCTCACCATACTGGTAGTGATGTTTCTGTTAGCCAAGCTGTTAGGGTGGCTTCCGTAAGGGACAGGTCTCCTTCTGTCCATTCTCACCATACTTCTGTTTCAAGGCATGTCCCTCCCACCCACCCTGATGACAGATTGTTAGAAAGGGAGCTCAATAGATTGAGAGTGGAACAAACCAGACTGAAGCTCAAGAAGCAACAGCTGGATTTGGATAGACAGACTTTAGAAGTAGAGAAGGAGAGACAGAAACTGGGTTTAGAAACCCATGGTGGCAGCAGCAGTATTCCCCATAGTCATCCTGCAAAAGACCATGATTCCAGGAATCTGCACAAGATAGTTCCCCCTTACAAGGAGGGGGATGACATTAACAAGTGGTTTGCTGCACTTGAGAGGGCCTGTGTTGTACAGGATGTCCCTCAAAGGCAGTGGGCTGCTATCCTATGGCTATCATTTAGTGGAAAAGGTAGGGATAGGCTCCTTACTGTGAAAGAAAATGATGCTAATAATTTCCAAGTTCTTAAGAATGCACTCCTGGATGGTTATGGCTTAACCACTGAACAATACAGGATAAAGTTCAGAGAGACCAAAAAGGAGTCTTCACAAGACTGGGTTGATTTCATTGACCATTCAGTGAAGGCCTTGGAGGGGTGGTTACATGGCAGTAAGGTTACTGATTATGACAGCCTGTATAACTTGATCCTGAGAGAGCATATTCTTAATAATTGTGGGGGTTATTCTAACTTTGGAGGAGTGTTAATCCGTCCCAAAAGTGACGGTAAAGTGACGGATATACCACCAGCCGTATTACGAGTTCCATAGGATATAATGGACTCGTAATACGGCTGGTGGTAAATCCGTCACTTTTCCGTCACTTTTGGGACGGATTAACACCTCCTCCAAAGTTAGAATAACCCCCGTGTGTCTGATTTGTTGCACCAGTACTTGGTGGACTCTGATCTGACCTCTCCCCAAGAATTGGGAAAGAAGGCAGACAAATGGGTCAGAACAAGGGTGAACAGAAAAGTTCATACAGGGGGTGACAAAGATGGCAACAAAAAGAAGGATGGTAAGTCTTCTGACAAGGGTGGGGACAAATCTAAAAATGAGTCTTCATCAGGCCCACAAAAACACTCTGGTGGGGGTGGTGGGCCCAAATCCTCTTTTAATCAGAACAAGGAAAATAAACCATGGTGCTATTTATGTAAAATAAAAGGCCATTGGACAACAGATCCCAGTTGTCCAAAGAAAGGCACCAAGCCTCCTACCACTACAACCCCTACTGCTACACCTAGTGTCCCTACTAATAGCAGTGGTGGTGGGAGCAAACCTACTAATAGCCAATCCAAGGGAGTAGCTGGGCTCACTATTGGTAACTTAGTTGGGGTTGGCCTTGTTAGGGAGGCCAGAGAGGCTGTGTTAGTCTCTGAGGGGGCTATTGATTTAGCCACCTTAGTTGCTTGTCCCCTTAATATGGATAAGTACAAGCAGCTACCCCTAATAAATGGTGTTGAGGTTCAGGCCTACAGGGACACTGGTGCCAGTGTGACTATGGTCATAGAGAAACTGGTCCACCCTGAACAACACCTACTTGGTCACCAGTACCAAGTAACCGATGCTCACAACAACACACTTAGCCACCCCATGGCTGTTGTAAATCTCAACTGGGGGGGGGGGTTACTGGTCCAAAGAAAGTTGTGGTAGCTTCAGATTTACCTGTAGACTGTCTATTAGGGAATGATTTGGAGACATCAGCTTGGTCAGATGTGGAGTTGGAGGCCCATGCAGCAATGCTGGGCATCCCAGGGCATATTTTTGCTTTGACTAGGGCTCAGGCCAAAAAGCAAAAAGGACAGGGAAGCTTGGATCCTGGAACAATGGACCAAGTGCTCCCTAAAGCTAGGGCTAGTAGAAGAAAACCACTTCCTACTATCCCTCCCTCTACAGTGGATTCAACTTCTGAGGAAGAAGAATTCCCTCCCTGTGCAGAACCTACACCAGAGGAGCTGGAAGCAGACACTGCTGAGCTTTTGGGTGAAGGGGGGCCTGCCAGAGAGGAGCTGAGTGTGGCACAGCAAACCTGTCCCACATTAGAGGGTCTCAGACAGCAAGCTGTCAAACAGGCTAATGGGGATGTCAGTGACTCTCACAGAGTTTACTGGGAGGACAACCTCTTGTACACTGAGCATAGGGATCCTAAACCTGGAGCTGCCAGGAGATTAGTGATTCCTCAGGAGTACAGAAAGTTCCTCCTAACCCTGGCACATGACATTCCCCTAGCTGGGCACCTGGGTCAAATGAAAACTTGGGACAGACTGGTTCCATTGTTTCATTGGCCTAGGATGTCTGAGGACACAAAGGAATTTTGTAAGTCCTGTGAAACCTGTCAAGCCAGTGGCAAGACAGGTGGCACCCCAAAGGCACCCCTTATCCCACTGCCTGTGGTTGGGGTTCCCTTTGAAAGGGTAGGGGTTGACATAGTTGGCCCCCTTGACCCTCCTACTGCTTCAGGCAATAGGTTTATCTTGGTGGTAGTGGACCATGCCACAAGATATCCTGAAGCTATTCCTTTAAGGACCACTACAGCACCTGCAGTAGCAAAGGCCCTCCTGGGAATATTTTCCAGGGTGGGCTTCCCAAAGGAAGTAGTATCAGACAGGGGAAGCAATTTCATGTATGCATACTTAAAGGCCATGTGGAAGGAGTGTGGTGTAACATACAAGTTCACAACACCCTATCATCCACAAACAAATGGACTGGTGGAGAAATTTAATAAAACTCTCAAAGGCATGATTATGGGTCTCCCTGAAAAACTCCGCAGGAGATGGGATATCCTTCTACCATGCCTCCTTTTTGCCTACAGGGAGGTACCCCAGAAAGGAGTGGGCTTCAGCCCCTTTGAACTTCTTTTTGGACACCCTGTTAGGGGTCCACTCACACTTGTAAAGGAGGGTTGGGAACAACCTTTAAAAGCTCCTAAGCAGGATATTGTGGATTATGTACTTGGCCTCAGATCAAGGATGGCTGAGTACATGAAAAAGGGCAGTAAAAACCTTCAGGCCAGCCAAGAGCTCCAGAAGCAATGGCATGATCAGAAGGCTGTTTTGGTTCAGTACCAACCAGGGCAGAAAGTGTGGGTCTTGGAGCCTGTGGCCCCAAGAGCACTCTAAGATAAATGGAGTGGTCCCCACACAATTGTTGAAAAGAAGGGAGAAGTCACCTATTTAGTTGACTTAGGCACTGCCAGGAGTCCCCTTAGGGTGCTCCATGTCAACCGCCTGAAACCCTACTATGACAGGGCTGATCTCACCCTGCTCATGGCAACTGATGAGGGACAGGAAGAAGACAGTGATCCTCTACCTGATCTCTTCTCTTCCACAGAACAAGATGCTCTTGTGGAAGGTGTAGTTTTGGCTGATTGTCTTACTGCTGAGCAGAAAGATAATTGCATAAATCTCCTAGATCAATTCTCTGAACTCTTCTCTACTGTGCCAGGTACCACTTCTTGGTGTGAGCACACTATAGATACTGGAGACAGCTTGCCTGTCAAAAGTAAGATCTATAGGCAGCCTGACCATGTCAGGGACTGCATAAAGCAAGAAGTCCAGAAGATGTTAGAACTAGGAGTGGTTGAGCACTCTGAAAGTCCATGGGCTTCTCCTGTGGTACTTGTACCAAAACCCCATTCCAAAGATGGCAAGAAGGAAATGCGGTTTTGTGTAGACTATAGAGGTCTCAACTTGGTAACCAACACTGATGCTCACCCTATACCCAGGGCAGATGAGCTCATAGATACACTGGCATCTGCCAAGTATCTAAGCACTTTTGATTTGACTGCAGGGTATTGGCAGATCAAATTGTCAGAAGATGCTAAACCTAAGACTGCATTTTCAACCATTGGAGGACATTACCAGTTTACTGTAATGCCTTTTGGTTTGAAAAATGCACCTGCCACTTTTCAGAGGTTGGTGAACACAGTCCTGCAAGGGCAGGAAGCTTTCAGTGCAGCATATTTGGACGATATAGCTGTCTTTAGCTCCAGCTGGGATGATCACCTGGTCCACCTATGGAAAGTTTTGGAGGCCCTGCAAAAGGCAGGCCTCACTATCAAGGCTTCAAAGTGCCAGATAGGGCAGGGTAAGGTGGTTTATCTGGGACACCTTGTTGGTGGGGAACAGATTGCACCACTTCAGGGGAAAATCCAAACAATTATTGATTGGGTTCCCCCTACCACTCAGACCCGGGTGAGAGCCTTCCTAGGCCTCACTGGGTATTACAGGAGGTTCATTAAGAACTATGGCTCCATTGCAGCCCCTCTTAATGACCTCACATCCAAGAAAATGCCTAAAAAGGTATTATGGACAGCAAACTGTCAGAAAGCTTTTGAGGAGCTGAAGCAGGCCATGTGCTCTGCACCTGTCCTGAAAAGCCCTTGTTACTCTAAAAAATTCTATGTCCAAACTGATGCATCTGAATTAGGAGTAGGGGCAGTCCTATCACAACTTAATTCTGAGGGCCAGGATCAACCTGTTGCTTTTATTAGTAGTAGGTTGTCCCCTAGAGAAAAGCGTTGGTCTGCCATTGAGAGGGAGGCCTTTGCTGTGGTCTGGGCACTGAAGAAGTTGAGGCCATACCTGTTTAGCACTCACTTCATTGTTCAGACAGACCACAAACCTCTACTTTGGCTAAAACAAATGAAAGGTGAAAATCCTAAATTGTTGAGGTGGTCCATATCCCTACAGGGAATGGACTATACAGTGGAACATAGACCTGGGAGTAGCCACTCCAATGCAGATGGACTCTCCAGATATTTCCACTTAGACAATGAAGACTCATCAGGTCATGGCTAGTCTTATTGTCCTTCGTTTGGGGGGGGGGGTTGTGTAGGACAGTACCATCTTGCCTGGCATGTTACCCCCATTTTTCACTGTATATATGTTGTTTTAGTTGTATGTGTCACTGGGACCCTGGTAACCCAGGGCCCCAGTGCTCATAAGTGTGCCTGAATGTGTTACCTGTGTAGTGACTAACTGTCTCACTGAGGCTCTGCTAAACAGAACCTCGGTGGTTATGCTCTCTCATTTCTTTCCAAATTGTCACTAACAGGCTAGTGACCATTTTTACCAATTTACATTGGCTTACTGGAACACCCTTATAATTCCCTAGTATATGGTACTGAGGTACCCAGGGTATTGGGGTTCCAGGAGATCCCTATGGGCTGCAGCATTTCTTTTGCCACCCACAGGGAGCTCTGACAATTCTTACACAGGCCTGCCACTGCAGCCTGAGTGAAATAACGTCCACGTTATTTCACAGCCATTTTACACTGCACTTAAGTAACTTATAAGTCACCTATATGTCTAACCTTTACCTGGTAAAGGTTAGGTGCAAAGTTGCTTAGTGTGAGGGCACCCTGGCACTAGCCAAGGTGCCCCCACATTGTTCAGAGCCATTTCCCTGAACTTTGTGAGTGCGTGGACACCATTACACACGTGCACTACATATAGGTCACTACCTATATGTAGCTTCACAATGGTAACTCCGAATATGGCCATGTAACATGTCTATGATCATGGAATTGCCCCCTCTATGCCATCCTGGCATTGTTGGTACAATTCCATGATCCCAGTGGTCTGTAGCACAGACCCTGGTACTGCCAAACTGCCCTTCCTGGGGTTTCACTGCAGCTGCTGCTGCTGCCAACCCCTCAGACAGGCATCTGCCCTCCTGGGGTCCAGCCAGGCCTGGCCCAGGATGGCAGAACAAAGAACTTCCTCTGAGAGAGGGTGTGACACCCTCTCCCTTTGGAAAATGGTGTGAAGGCAGGGGAGGAGTAGCCTCCCCCAGCCTCTGGAAATGCTTTGTTGGGCACAGATGTGCCCAATTCTGCATAAGCCAGTCTACACCGGTTCAGGGGACCCCTTAGCCCTGCTCTGGCGCGAAACTGGACAAAGGAAAGGGGAGTGACCACTCCCCTGACCTGCACCTCCCCTGGGAGGTGTCCAGAGCTCCTCCAGTGTGCTCCAGACCTCTGCCATCTTGGAAACAGAGGTGCTGCTGGCACACTGGACTGCTCTGAGTGGCCAGTGCCACCAGGTGACGTCAGAGACTCCTTCTGATAGGCTCCTTCAGGTGTTAGTAGCCTATCCTCTCTCCTAGGTAGCCAAACCCTCTTTTCTGGCTATTTAGGGTCTCTGTCTCTGGGGAAACTTTAGATAACGAATGCAAGAGCTCATCCGAGTTCCTCTGCATCTCTCTCTTCACCTTCTGATAAGGAATCGACTGCTGACCGCGCTGGAAGCCTGCAAACCTGCAACATAGTAGCAAAGACGACTACTGCAACTCTGTAACGCTGATCCTGCCGCCTTCTCGACTGTTTTCCTGCTTGTGCATGCTGTGGGGGTAGTCTGCCTCCTCTCTGCACCAGAAGCTCCGAAGAAATCTCCCGTGGGTCGACGGAATCTTCCCCCTGCAACCGCAGGCACCAAAAAGCTGCATTACCATCCCTTGGGTCTCCTCTCAGCACGACGAGCGAGGTCCCTCGAATCCAGCGACTCTGTCCAAGTGACCCCAACAGTCCAGTGACTCTTCAGTCCAAGTTTGGTGGAGGTAAGTCCTTGCCTCACCTCGCTGGGCTGCATTGCTGGGAACCGCAACTTTGCAGCTACTCCGGCCCCTGTGCACTTCCGGCGGAAATCCTTTGTGCACAGCCAAGCCTGGGTCCACGGCACTCTAACCTGCATTGCACGACTTTCTAAGTTGGTCTCCGGCGACGTGGGACTCCTTTGTGCAACTTCGGCGAGCACCGTTTCATGCATCCTCGTAGTGCCTGTTTCTGGCACTTGTCCGGGAGCTACTTGCTTCAGAGAGGGCTCTTTGTGTTGCGCGACGTCCCCTCTCTCAGCTGGTCCAATTTGCGACCTCCTGGTCCCTCCTGGGCCTCAGCAGCGTCCAAAAATGTTAACCCCACGATTTGCAGCTAGCAAGGCTTGTTGGCGTTCTTTCGGCAGGAAAACACTTCTGCACGACTTTGCACGGCAAGAGGTATCCGACCACCAAATGGGAAGTCTCTAGACCTTTTCGTTCCTGCAGAAACCTCAGCTTCTTCTGTCCAGTACAAGCTTCTTTGCACCCGCAGCTGGCATTTCATGGGCATTTGCCCATCTCCGACTTGCTTGTGACTTTTGGACTTGGTCCCCTTGTTCCACAGGTACCCTAGATTGGAAATCCACAGTTGTTGCATTGTTGGTTTGTGTCTTTCCTGCATTATTCCTCTAACACGACTTCTTTGTCCTTAGGGGAACTTTAGTGCACTTTGCACTCACTTTTCAGGGTCTTGGGGAGGGTTATTTTTCTAACTCTCACTATTTTCTAATAGTCCCAGCGACCCTCTACAAGGTCACATAGGTTTGGGGTCCATTCGTGGTTCGCATTCCACTTTTGGAGTATATGGTTTGTGTTGCCCCTATCCCTATGTTTCCCCATTGCATCCTATTGTAACTATACATTGTTTGCACTGTTTTCTAAGACTATACTGCATATTTTTGCTATTGTGTATATATATCTTGTGTATATTTCCTATCCTCTCACTGAGGGTACACTCTAAGATACTTTGGCATATTGTCATAAAAATAAAGTACCTTTATTTTTAGTATAACTGTGTATTGTGTTTTCTTATGATATTGTGCATATGACACTAGGTGGTACTGTAGTAGCTTCACATGTCTCCTAGTTCAGCCTAAGCTGCTCTGCTAAGCTACCATTATCTATCAGCCTAAGCTGCTAGACACCCTATACACTAATAAGGGATAACTGGGCCTGGTGCAAGGTGCAAGTACCCCTTGGTACTCACTACAAGCCAGTCCAGCCTCCTACACTTAGAGAACAAGATAAGGCTAAAAGTGCCCCATCTGTTGAAAAAGTAGCTAATGGTTCCCAATCTGATCCAGGGACTCCCCCAGGAAAAGGTTCAGGAAAGAAACTTCTTAGCCTGCCCATTACTAGACAGTCTAGCATAGTTGGTACTGAGGTGGAGTCACATCATACAGATGATGTGCTCTCACATTACACTGTCAGCCAAGCTGTTAGGGTGACCTCTGTAAGGGACAGGTCTCCTTCTGTCCATTCTCACCATACTTCTGTGTCTAGGAATGTCCCTCCCACCCACCCTGAAGACAGATTGTTAGAAAGGGAGCTCAATAGATTGAGAGTGGAACAAACCAGACTGAAGCTCAAGAAGCAACAGCTGGATTTGGAAAGACAGACCTTAGAAGTAGAGAAGGAAAGACAGAAGTTGGGTTTAGAAACCCATGGTGGCAGCAGCAGTATTCCCCATATTCATCCTGCAAAAGAGCATGATTCCAGGAATCTGCACAAGATAGTTCCCCCTTAAAAGGAGGGGGATGACATTAACAAGTGGTTTGCTGCACTTGAGAGGGCCTGTGTTGTACAGGATGTCCCTCAAAGGCAGTGGGCTGTTATCCTATGGCTATCATTTAGTGGAAAAGGTAGGGATAGGCTCCTTACTGTGAAAGAAAGTGATGCCAATAATTTTACAGTTCTTAAGAATGCACTCCTGGATGGTTATGGCTTAACCACTGAACAACACAGGATAAAGTTCAGAGAGACCAAAAAGGAGTCTTCACAAGACTGGGTTGATTTAATTGACCATTCAGTGAAGGCCTTGGAGGGGTGGTTACATGGCAGTAAAGTTACTGATTTTGAAAGCCTGTATAACTTGATCCTGAGAGAGCATATTCTTAATAATTGTGTGTCTGATTTGTTGCACCAGTACTTGGTGGACTCTGATCTGACCTCTCCCCAAGAATTGGGAAAGAAGGCAGAAAAATGGGTCGAACAAGGGTGAACAGAAAAGTTCATACAGGGGGTGACAAAGATGGCAACAAAAAGAAGGATGGTAAGTCTTCTGACAAGGGTGGGGACAAATCTAAAAATGAGTCTTCATCAGGCCCACAAAAACACTCTGGTGGGGGTGGTGGGCCCAAATCCTCTTTTAATCAAAACAAAGAAAAGAAACCATGGTGCTATTTATGTAAAGTAAAAGGCCATTGGACAACAGATCCCAGTTGTCCAAAGAAAAGCACCAAGCCTCCTACCACTACAACCCCTACTGCTATACCTAGTGTCCCTACTAATAGCAGTGGTGGTGGGAGCAAACCTACTAATAGCCAATCCAAGGGAGTAGCTGGGGTCACTATTGGTAACTTAGTTGGGGTTGGTCTTGTTAGGGAGACCACAGAGGCTGTGTTAGTCTCTGAGGGGCTATTGATTTAGCCACCTTAGTTGCTTGTCCCCTTAATATGGATAAGTACAAGCAGCTACCCCTAATAAAGGGTGTTGAGGTTCAGGCCTACAGGGACACTGGAGCCAGTGTGACTATGGTCATAGAGAAACTGGTCCACCCTGAACAACACCTACTTGGTCACTGTAGGAGGCTGGACTGGCTTGTAGTGAGTACCAAGGGGTACTTACACCTTGCACCAGGCCCAGTTATCCCTTATTAGTGTATAGGGTGTCTAGCAGCTTAGGCTGATAGATAATGGTAGCTTAGCAGAGCAGCTTAGGCTGAACTAGGAGACGTGTGAAGCTACTACAGTACCACTTAGTGTCTTATGCACAATATCATAAGAAAACACAATACACAGTTATACTAAAAATAAAGGTACTTTATTTTTATGACAATATGCCAAAGTATCTTAGAGTGTACCCTCAGTGAGAGGATAGAAAATATACACAAAATATATATACACAATAGCAAAAAATATGCAGTATAGTCTTAGAAAACAGTGCAAACAATGTATAGTTACAATAAGATGCAATGGGGAAACATAGGGATAGGGGCAACACAAACCATATACTCCAAAAGTGGAATGCGAACCACGAATGGACCCCAAACCTATGTGACCTTGTAGAGGGTCGCTGGGACTATTAGAAAATAGTGAGAGTTAGAAAAATAACCCTCCCCAAGACCCTGAAAAGTGAGTGCAAAGTGCACTAAAGTTCCCCTAAGGACAAAAGAGTTGTGTTAGAGGAATAATGCAGGAAAGACACAAACCAGCAATGCAACAACTGTGGATTTCCAATCTAGGGTACCTGTGGAACAAGGGGACCAAGTCTAAAAGTCACAAGCAAGTCGGAGATGGGCAGATGCCCAGGAAATGCCAGCTGCGGGTGCAAAGAAGCTTCGACTGGACAGAAGAAGCTGAGGTTTCTGCAGGAACGAAAAGGGCTAGAGACTTCCCCTTTGGTGGACGGATCCACCTCGCCTTGGAGAGTCGTGCAGAAGTGTTTTCCCGCCGGAAGGACGCCAACAACCTTGCTACACGCAAATTGTGCGTTTGGCGTTTTTGGACGCTGCTGGGGCCCAGGAGGGACCAGGAGGTCGCAAATTGGACCTGAAGAGAGAGGGGACGTCGAGCAAGACAAAGAGCCCTCAGTGAAGCAGGTAGCAGCCGGAGAAGTGCCAGAAACAGGCACTACGAGGATGCGTGAAACGGTGCTCACCGAAGTTGCACAAAGGAGTCCCACGTCGCCGGAGACCAACTTAGAAAGTCGTGCAATGCAGGTTAGAGTGCCGTGGACCCAGGCTTGGCTGTGCACGAAGGATTTCCGCCGGAAGTGCACAGGGGCCGGAGTAGCTGCAAAGTCGCGGTTCCCAGCAATGCAGCCCAGCGAGGTGAGGCAAGGACTTACCTCCACCAAACTTGGGCTGAAGAGTCACTGGACTGTGGGGGTCACTTGGACGGCGTCGCTGGATTCGAGGGACCTCGCTCGTCGTGCTGAGAGGAGACCCAAGGGACCGGTAATGCAGCTTTTTGGTGCCTGCGGTTGCAGGGGGAAGATTCCGTCGACCCACGGGAGATTTCTTCGGAGCTTCTGGTGCAGAGAGGAGGCAGGCTACCCCCACAGCATGCACAAGCAGGAAAACAGTCGAGAAGGCGGCAGGATCAGCGTTACAGAGTTGCAGTAGTCATCTTTGCTACTATGTTGCAGGTTTGCAGGCTTCCAGCGCGGTCAGCGGTCGATTCCTTATCAGAAGGTGAAGAGAGAGATGCAGAGGAACTCGGCTGAGCTCATGCATTCGTTATCTAAAGTTTCCCCAGAGACAGAGACCCTAAATAGCCAGAAAAGAGGGTTTGGCTACCTAGGAGAGAGGAAAGGCTACTAACACCTGAAGGAGCCTATCAGCAGGAGTCTCTGACATCACCTGGTGGCACTGGCCACTCAGAGCAGTCCAGTGTGCCAGCAGCACCTCTGTTTCCAAGATGGCAGAGGTCTGGAGCACACTGGAGGAGCTCTGGACACCTCCCAGGGGAGGTGCAGGTCAGTGGAGTGGTCACTCCCCTTTCCTTTGTCCAGTTTCGCGCCAGAGCAGGGGCTAAGGGGTCCCTGAACCGGTGTAGACTGGCTTATGCAGAATTGGGCACATCTGTGCCCAACAAAGCATTTCCAGAGGCTGGGGGAGGCTACTCCTCCCCTGCCTTCACACCATTTTCCAAAGGGAGAGGGTGTCACACCCTCTCTCAGAGGAAGTTCTTTGTTCTGCCATCCTGGGCCAGGCCTGGCTGGACCCCAGGAGGGCAGCTGCCTGTCTGAGGGGTTGGCAGCAGCAGCAGCTGCAGTGAAACCCCAGGAAGGGCAGTCTGGCAGTACCAGGGTCTGTGCTACAGACCACTGGGATCATGGAATTGTACCAAAAATGCCAGGATGGCATAGAGGGGGCAATTCCATGATCATAGACATGTTACATGGCCATATTCGGAGTTACCATGGTGAAGCTACATATAGGTAGTGACCTATATGTAGTGCACGCGTGTAATGGTGTCCCCGCACTCACAAAGTTCAGTGAATTGGCTCTGAACAATGTGGGGGCACCTTGGCTAGTGCCAGGGTGCCCTCACACTAAGTAACTTTGCACCTAACCTTTACCAGGTAAAGGTTAGACATATAGGTGACTTATAAGTTACTTAAGTGCAGTGTAAAATGGCTGTGAAATAACGTGGACGTTATTTCACTCAGGCTGCAGTGGCAGGCCTGTGTAAGAATTGTCAGAGCTCCCTATGGGTGGCAAAAGAAATGCTGCAGCCCATAGGGATCTCCTGGAACCCCAATACCCTGGGTACCTCAGTACCATATACTAGGGAATTATAAGGGTGTTCCAGTAAGCCAATGTAAATTGGTAAAAATGGTCACTAGCCTGTTAGTGACAATTTAAAAGTAATGAGAGAGCATAACAACTGAGGTTCTGGTTAGCAGAGCCTCAGTGAGACAGTTAGGCACCACACAGGGAACATATACATACACACCTATGAGCACTGGGGCCCTGTGTGACAGGGTCCCAGTGACACATACATATAGGCCACAAACCTATGAGCACTGGGGTCCTGACCAGCAGGATCCCAGTGACACATAACAAACATACTGAAAACATAGTGTTTTCACTATGAGCACTGAGGCCTGGCTATCAGGATCCCAGTGAGACAGTGAAAACAGTGACAAACACCCAGACATACACTCACAAACAGGCCAAAAGTGGGGGTAACAAGGCTAGAAAGAGGCTACCTTCTCACACAACCCCCCCCAAACGAAGGACAATAAGGCTAACCTTGGCCAGTTGAGACTTTATTGTCTAAGTGGTGATAAGTAGAGAGTAGCTCTGCAATAGACTGGTTACTCCCTTTATCATCCACTATATGGTTACTTCCCTGTGGGGATGTAAACCACCCTGTTTGAAGTTTTTTAGCTAAGCAACAATGCGAAGATGTATTTTCAGAGTTTCTATCAGTAAGTTTTAGTTTAGAGCAGTGGGAATTGTCCACTGAACCTATTTGTAGTGATGGAAATGCCAGACAGGGATGCTGTCTCAGAAAAGCCATAGCAGGGCAAAAACTTTGTCCATATGGCTGGAAGAGAGAACAGGGATGCTGTTTCTCTTGGGTTGGAGCAGGGCAGGGATGCTGTCCTATCAGCTCCACACTAGGGCAGGGATGCTGTCCTAAGTGTTGTGAGGCAGTGCAGAGTTTCTGCACTAAAGTTTCTCTGGGAGGGTTGGAGGGATGCTCCATGTTAACTAAAATGGTGCTCTTTTTCTCACCAATGTTAGTTATCCCACAGAGAGGTACTTCCACCTCAGGGAGTACAGTTTTGCCAACTGATGATTCCCTTGGAACAGGTGCCACCCCAGGAGAGGTTTCTCCCACCACAGGAATGGTATCCTGAATGGTAGGGTGGTTAGGGGATACTGTGATACCCTTTTTACCTGTTGATGGAGAGGGATCCTGAGTTTTCAGGCCTTCTCTCCTTTGCTTTTTCATTTTAGTAGAAATGAGAGGGAACAATTCCTCAGGGATGCCCAGCATGGCTGCATGGGCATAAAACTCTACATCAGCCCAACCTGAGGCCTCTAGGTCATTACCTAAGAGACAGTCTACAGGTAAGCTAGGTGATACCACCACCTGCTTAGGGCCAGTAACTCCACCCCAACTAAACTGAATTATAGCTAAGGGAAGAAACTTAGTGGAGTTATGGACATCAATAATCTTATACTGTTGTCCAATGATGTGTTGATCAGGGTGCACTAGGTTTTCAGTCACCAAAGTGAAACTGGCACCTGTGTCCCTGTAGGCCAAGGCCTCAACACCATTTATTGAAACTGTCTGCCTGTACTTATCCATTGTAAGGGGACAAGCAGCCAGTGTGGCAAGGCCAATGCCACTAGGTGTGACAGAAACTGTCTTGGGACTGATTACATCAGTTTCCACTATGGACCCATAAGTGAACCCAACTACACCCTTTGCTTGACTGTTGCCAGCAGTCCCACCACTAGTACCACTACTGCTAGGGGCACTAGAGCTTGATGTATTAGTGGTGGTAGGCTCAGGGGGTTTACCTGGACAGGACTTATCCCCTGGCCTATGGCCTCTATTTTTACACACAAAGCACCAAGGCTTTTTAATGTGTGCAGGTTGGGAAGAAGAGGAAGAATTTGTTTTATCCCCACCCTCTGAAGAGTGTTTAAGATTTGAAGTGGGATCTTTGGTTTTACCCTTATCCCCATGCTTATCTTGAGATTTTTCACCATCTTTCTTCTTATTGCCATCTGTCACCCCCTGTATGAACTTTTCTGTTCACCCTTGTTCTGACCCATTTGTCTGCCTTCTTTCCCAATTCTTGGGGAGAGGTCAGATCAGAGTCTACCAGGTACTGGTGCAACAAATCAGACACACAATTATTAAGTATATGCTCTCTCAGGATTGTGTTATACAGGCTTTCATAATCAGTAACTTTACTGCCATGTAACCACCCCTCCAAGGCCTTCACTGAATGGTCAATGAAATCAACCCAGTCTTGTGAAGACTCCTTTTTGGTCTCTCTGAACTTTATCCTGTACTGTTCAGTGGTTAAGCCATAACCATCCAGGAGTGCATTCTTAAGAACTGTAAAATTATTGGCATCATTTTCTTTCACAGTAAGGAGCCTATCCCTACCTTTTCCACTAAATGATAGCCATAGGATAGCAGCCCACTGCCTTTGAGGGACATCCTGTACAGCACAGGCCCTCTCAAGTGCAGCAAACCACTTGTTAATGTCATCCCCCTCCTTATAAGGGGGAACTATCTTGTGCAGATTCCTGGAATCATGCTCTTTTGCAGGATGACTATGGGGAATACTGCTGCTGCCACCATGGGTATCTAAACCCAACTTCTGTCTTTCCTTCTCTAATTCTAAAGACTGTCTATCCAAATCCAGCTGTTGCTTCTTGAGCTTCAGTCTGGGTTGTTCCACTCTCAATCTATTGAGCTCCCTTTCTAACAATCTGTCATCAGGGTGGGTGGGAGGGACATTTCTAGATACAGAGGTATGATGGGAATGAACAGAAGGAGACCTGTCCCTTACAGAGGGCACCCTAACAGCTTGGCTACCAGTATAATGTGAGAGCACACCATCAGTATGATGTGATTCAACCTCTGTACCAACTATGCTAGACTGTCTAGTAATGGGCAGGCTGAGAAGTTTCTTTCCTGAACCTTTTCCTGGGGGAGTCCCTGGATCAGATTGAGAACCATTAGCTACTTTTTCACCAGATTTGGCACTCATGGCCTTATCCTGTACTCTAAGCATATTAATTAACAGTTCTAAGGAAGGATTCTTCCCTACACTCAAACCTCTCTCTATGCAGAGACTCCTTGCTCCTTTCCAGCTAAGGTGATCATATGCAAGTTTGGACAGTTCAACATTTTTTCCTGTGCCAGACATTTTTTAGAGAGAGTTAAAGTGATAGAAAAAGAAAAAAAAGTTTTCAGAACTTTTTGGAAAGACAGAAAAAACTTTTTAAACTTTTAAGAACTTTTTGAAAGTTTTAGAAGTACTTTTCAGCACTTAGAAAAGAGTGAAAAGAGGAAATGCAAAACTTTTTGGCTATGTGTATATACACTGACCTTGTTTTGTATATTTTTCTCTTATGAAAAGTACAATGACAAGAGTGGTAAGTAGTCTCAAGCACTTATCCCACCACTGCACAACCAATGTAGGAGGCTGGACTGGCTTGTAGTGAGTACCAAGGGGTACTTACACCTTGCACCAGTCCCAGTTATCCCTTATTAGTGTATAGGGTGTCTAGCAGCTTAGGCTGATAGATAATGGTAGCTTAGCAGAGCAGCTTAGGCTGAACTAGGAGACGTGTGAAGCTACTACAGTACCACTTAGTGTCATATGCACAATATCATAAGAAAACACAATACACAGTTATACTAAAAATAAAGGTACTTTATTTTTATGACAATATGCCAAAGTATCTTAGAGTGTACCCTCAGTGAGAGGATAGGAAATATACACAAGATATATATACACAATAGCAAAAAATATGCAGTATAGTCTTAGAAAACAGTGCAAACAATGTATAGTTACAATAGGATGCAATGGGGAAACATAGGGATAGGGGCAACACAAACCATATACTCCAAAAGTGGAATGCGAACCACGAATGGACCCCAAACCTATGTGACCTTGTAGAGGGTCGCTGGGACTATTAGAAAATAGTGAGAGTTAGAAAAATAACCCTCCCCAAGACCCTGAAAAGTGAGTGCAAAGTGCACTAAAGTTCCCCTAAGGACAAAAGAGTCGTGTTAGAGGAATAATGCAGGAAAGACACAAACCAGCAATGCAACAACTGTGGATTTCCAATCTAGGGTACCTGTGGAACAAGGGGACCAAGTCCAAAAGTCACAAGCAAGTCGGAGATGGGCAGATGCCCAGGAAATGCCAGCTGCGGGTGCAAAGAAGCTTCGACTGGACAGAAGAAGCTGAGGTTTCTGCAGGAACAAAAAGGGCTAGAGACTTCCCTTTTGGTGGACGGATCCCTCTCGCCTTGGAGAGTCGTGCAGAAGTGTTTTCCTGCCGGAAGGACGCCAACAAGCCTTGCTACACGCAAATCGTGCGTTTGGCGTTTTTGGAGGCTGCTGGGGCCCAGGAGGGACCAGGAGGTCGCAAATTGGACCTGAAGAGAGAAGGGACGTCGAGCAAGACAAAGAGCCCTCACTGAAGCAGGTAGCACCCGGAGAAGAGCCAGAAACAGGCACTACGAGGATGCGTGAAACGGTGCTCGCCGAAGTTGCACAAAGGAGTCCCACGTCGCCGGAGACCAACTTAGAAAGTCGTGCAATGCAGGTTAGAGTGCCGTGGACCCAGGCTTGGCTGTGCATGAAGGATTTCCGCCGGAAGTGCACAGGGGCCGGAGTAGCTGCAAAGTCGCGGTTCCCAGCAATGCAGCCCAGCGAGGTGAGGCAAGGACTTACCTCCACCAAACTTGGGCTGAAGAGTCACTGGACTGTGGGAGTCACTTGGACGGCGTCGCTGGATTCGAGGGACCTCGCTCGTCGTGCTGAGAGGAGACCCAAGGGACCGGTAATGCAGCTTTTTGGTGCCTGCGGTTGCAGGGGGAAGATTCCGTCGACCCACGGGAGATTTCTTCGGAGCTTCTGGTGCAGAGAGGAGGCAGGCTACCCCCACAGCATGCACAAGCAGGAAAACAGTCGAGAAGGCGGCAGGATCAGCGTTACAGAGTTGCAGTAGTCGTCTTTGCTACTATGTTGCAGGTTTGCAGGCTTCCAGCGCGGTCAGCGGTCGATTCCTTATCAGAAGGTGAAGAGAGAGATGCAGAGGAACTCGGCTGAGCTCATGCATTCGTTATCTAAAGTTTCCATAGAGACAGAGACCCTAAATAGCCAGAAAAGAGGGTTTGGCTACCTAGGAGAGAGGAAAGGCTACTAACACCTGAAGGAGCCTATCAGCAGGAGTCTCTGACGTCACCTGGTGGCACTGGACACTCAGAGCAGTCCAGTGTGCCAGCAGCACCTCTGTTTCCAAGATGGCAGAGGTTTGGAGCACACTGGAGGAGCTCTGGACACCTCCCAGGGGAGGTGCAGGTCAGGGGAGTGGTCACTCCCCTTTCCTTTGTCCAGTTTCGCGCCAGAGCAGGGGCTAAGGGGTCCCTGAACCGGTGTAGACTGGCTTATGCAGAATTGGGCACATCTGTGCCCAACAAAGCATTTCCAGAGGCTGGGGGAGGCTACTCCTCCCCTCCCTTCACACCATTTTCCAAAGGGAGAGGGTGTCACACCCTCTCTCAGAGGAAGTTCTTTGTTCTGCCATCCTGGGCCAGGCCTGGCTGGACCCCAGGAGGGCAGCTGCCTGTCTGAGGGGTTGGCAGCAGCAGCAGCTGCAGTGAAACCCCAGGAAGGGCAGTCTGGCAGTACCAGGGTCTGTGCTACAGAACACTGGGATCATGGAATTGTACCATAAATGCCAGGATGGCATAGAGGGGGCAATTCCATGATCATAGACATGTTACATGGCCATATTCGGAGTTACCATGGTGAAGCTACATATAGGTAGTGACCTATATGTAGTGCACGCGTGTAATGGTGTCCCCGCACTCACAAAGTTCAGTGAATTGGCTCTGAACAATGTGGGGGCACCTTGGCTAGTGCCAGGGTGCCCTCACACTAAGTAACTTTGCACCTAACCTTTACCAGGTAAAGGTTAGACATATAGGTGACTTATAAGTTACTTAAGTGCAGTGTAAAATGGCTGTGAAATAACGTGGACGTTATTTCACTCAGGCTGCAGTGGCAGGCCTGTGTAAGAATTGTCAGAGCTCCCTATGGGTGGCAAAAGAAATGCTGCAGCCCATAGGGATCTCCTGGAACCCCAATTCCCTGGGTACCTCAGTACCATATACTAGGGAATTATAAGGGTGTTCCAGTAAGCCAATGTAAATTGGTAAAAATGGTCACTAGCCTGTTAGTGACAATTTAAAAGTAATGAGAGAGCATAACCACTGAGGTTCTGGTTAGCAGAGCCTCAGTGAGACAGTTAGGCACCACACAGGGAACATATACATGCACACCTATGAGCACTGGGGCCCTGTGTGACAGGGTCCCAGTGACACATACATATAGGCCACAAACCTATGAGCACTGGGGTCCTGACCAGCAGGATCCCAGTGACACATAACAAACATACTGAAAACATAGTGTTTTCACTATGAGCACTGAGGCCTGGCTATCAGGATCCCAGTGAGACAGTGAAAACAGTGACAAACACCCTGACATACACTCACAAACAGGCCAAAAGTGGGGGTAACAAGGCTAGAAAGAGGCTACCTTCTCACAGTCACCAGTACCAAGTAACCGATGCTCACAACAACACACTTAGCCACCCCGTGGCTGTTGTAAATCTCAACTGGGGGGGGGGTTACTGGTCCAAAGAAAGTTGTGGTAGCCACAGATTTACCTGTAGACTGTCTACTAGGAAATGATTTGGAGACATCAGCTTGGTCAGATGTGGAGTTGGAGGCCCATGCAGCAATGCTGGGCATCCCAGGGCATATTTTTGCTTTAACCAGGGCTCAGGCCAAAAAGCAAAAAGGACAGGGAAGCTTGGATCCTGGAACAATGGACCAAGTGCTCCCTAAAGCTAGGGCTATTAGAAGCAAACCACTTTCTACTATCCCTCCCTCTACAGTGGATTCTACTTAGGAAGAAGAATTCCCTCCCTGTGCAGAACCTACACCAGAGGAGCTGGAAGCAGACACTGCTGAGCTTTTGGGTGAAGGGGGGCCTGCCAGGGAGGAGCTGAGTGTGGCACAGCAAACCTGTCCCACATTAGAGGGTCTCAGACAGCAAGCTGTCAAACAGGCTAATGGGGATGTCAGTGACTCACACAGAGTTTACTGGGAGGACAACCTCTTGTACACTGAGCATAGGGATCCTAAACCTGGAGCTGCCAGGAGATTAGTGATTCCTCAGGAGTACAGAAAGTTCCTCCTAACACTGGCACATGACATTCCCTTAGCTGGGCACCTGGGTCAAATGAAAACTTGGGACAGATTGGTACCATTGTTTCATTGGCCTAGGATGTCTGAGGACACAAAAGAATTTTGTAAGTCCTGTGAAACCTGTCAAGCCAGTGGCAAGACAGGTGGCACTCCAAAGGCACCCCTTATCCCACTGCCTGTGGTTGGGGTTCCCTTTGAAAGGGTAGGGGTTGACATAGTTGGCCCCCTTGACCCTCCTACTGCTTCAGGCAATAGGTTTATCTTGGTGGTAGTGGACCATGCCACAAGATATCCTGAAGCTATTCCTTTAAGGACCACTACAGCTCCTGCAGTGGCAAAGGCCCTCCTGGGAATATTTTCCAGGGTAGGCTTCCCAAAGGAAGTAGTATCAGACAGGGGAAGCAATTTCATGTCTGCATACTTAAAGGCCATGTGGAAGGAGTGTGGTGTAACTTACAAGTTCACAACACCCTATCATCCACAAACTAATGGACTGGGGGAGAGATTTAACAAAACTCTCAAAGGCATGATTATGGGTCTCCCTGAAAAACTCCGCAGGAGATGGGATATCCTTCTACCATGCCTCCTTTTTGCCTACAGGGAGGTACCCCAGAAAGGAGTGGGCTTTAGCCCCTTTGAACGTCTTTTTGGACACCCTGTTAGGGGTCCACTCACACTTGTAAAGGAGGGTTGGGAACAACCTTTAAAAGCTCCTAAGCAGGATATTGTGGATTATGTACTTGGCCTCAGATCAAGGATGGCTGAGTATATGAAAAAGGCCAGTAAAAACCTTCAGGCCAGCCAAGAGCTCCAGAAGCAATGGCATGATCAGAAGGCTGTTTTGGTTCAGTACCAACCAGGGCAGAAAGTGTGGGTCTTGGAGCCTGTGGCCCCAAGAGCACTCCAAGATAAATGGAGTGGACCCCACACAATTGTTGAGAAAAAGGGTGAAGTCACCTACTTGGTTGACTTAGGCACTGCCAGGAGTCCCCTTAGGGTGCTCCATGTCAACCGCCTGAAACCCTACTATGACAGGGCTGATCTCACCCTGCTCATGGCAACAGATGAGGGACAGGAAGAAGACAGTGATCCTCTACCTGATCTCTTCTCTTCCACAGAACAAGATGCTCTTGTGGAAGGTGTAGTTTTGGCTGATTGTCTTACTGCTGAGCAGAAAGATAATTGCATAAATCTCCTAGGACAATTTTCAGAACTCTTCTCCATTGTGCCAGGCACCACTTCTTGGTGTGAGCACACTATAGATACTGGAGACAGTTTACCTGTCAAAAGTAAGATCTATAGGCAGCCTGACCATGTCAGGGACTGCATAAAGCAAGAAGTTCAGAAGATGTTGGAACTAGGAGTGGTTGAGCACTCTGACAGTCCATGGGCTTCTCCTGTGGTACTGGTACCAAAACCCAATTCTAAAGATGGAAAGAAGGAAATGAGGTTTTGTGTAGACTATAGAGGTCTCAACTTGGTAACCAAAACTGATGCTCACCCTATACCCAGGGCAGATGAGCTAACAGATACACTGGCATCTGCCAAGTATCTAAGCACTTTTGATTTGACTGCAGGGTATTGGCAGATCAAATTGTCAGAAGATGCTAAACCTAAAACTGCATTTTCTACCATTGGAGGACATTACCAGTTTACTGTAATGCCTTTTGGTTTGAAAAATGCACCTGCCACTTTTCAGAGGTTGGTGAACACAGTCCTGCAAGGGCTGGAAGCTTTCAGTGCAGCATATTTGGATGATATAGCTGTCTTTAGCTCCACCTGGGATGATCACCTGGTCCACCTATGGTAAGTTTTGGAGGCCCTGCAAAAGGCAGGCCTCACTATCAAGGCTTCAAAGTGCCAGATAGGGCAGGGTAAGGTGGTTTATCTGGGACACCTTGTCGGTGGGGAACAGATTGCACCACTACAGGGGAAAATCCAAACAATTATTGATTGGGTTCCCCCTACTACACAGACTCAGGTGAGAGCCTTCCTAGGCCTCACTGGGTATTACAGGAGATTCATTAAGAACTATGGCTCCATTGCAGCCCCTCTTAATGACCTCACATCCAAGAAAATGCCTAAAAAGGTATTATGGAAAGCAAACTGTCAGAAAGCTTTTGAGGAGCTGAAGCAGGCCATGTGCTCTGCACCTGTCCTGAAAAGCCCTTGTTACTCTAAAAAATTCTATGTCCAAACTGATGCATCTGAATTAGGAGTAGGGGCAGTCCTATCACAACTTAATTCTGAGGGCCAGGATCAACCTGTTGCTTTTATTAGTAGGAGGTTGACCCCTAGAGAAAAGCGTGGGTCTACCATTGAGAGGGAGGCCTTTGCTGTGGTCTGGGCACTGAAGAAGTTGAGGCCATACCTGTTTGGCACTCACTTCATTGTTCAGACAGACCACAAGCCTCTACTTTGGCTAAAACAAATGAAAGGTGAAAATCCTAAATTGTTGAGGTGGTCCATATCCCTTCAGGGGATGGACTATACAGTGGAACATAGACCCGGCAGTAGCCACTCCAATGCAGATGGACTCTCCAGATATTTCCACTTAGACAATGAAGACTCATCAGGTCATGGCTAGTCTTATTGTCCTTCGTTTGGGGGGGGTGTGTAGGAAAGTACCATCTTGCCTGGCATGTTACCCCCATTTTTCACTGTATATATGTTGTTTTAGTTGTATGTGTCACTGGGACCCTGTTCTCCAGGGCCCCAGTGCTCATAAGTGTGCCTGAATGTGTTACCTGTGTAGTGACTAACTGTCTCACTGAGGCTCTGCTAATCAGAACCTCAGTGGTTATGCTCTCTCATTTCTTTCAAATTGTCACTAACAGGCTAGTGACCAATTTTACCAATTTACATTGGCTTACTGGAACACCCTTATAATTCCCTAGTATATGGTACTAAGGTGCCCGGGGTATTGGGGTTCCAGGAGATCCCTATGGGCTGCAGCATTTCTTTTGCCACCCATAGGGAGCTCTGACAATTCTTACACAGGCCTGCCACTGCAGCCTGAGTGAAATAACGACCACGTTATTTCACAGCCATTTTACACTGCACTTAAGTAACTTATAAGTCACCTATATGTCTAACCTTTACCTGGTAAAGGTTAGGTGCAAAGTTACTTAGTGTGAGGGCACCCTGGCACTAGCCAAGGTGCCCCCACATTGTTCAGGGCCAATTCCCCGGACTTTGTGAGTGCGGGGACACCAATACACGCGTGCACTACATATAGGTCACTACCTATATGTAGCTTCACAATGGTAACTCCGAATATGGCCATGTAACATGTCTAAGATCATGGAATTGCCCCCTCTATGCCATCCTGGCATTGTTGGCACAATTCCATGATCCCAGTGGTCAGTAGCACAGACCCTGGTACTGCCAAACTGCATTTCCTGGTGTTTCACTGCAGCTGCTGCTGCTGCCAACCCCTCAGACAGGTTTCTGCCCCCCTGGGGTCAAGCCAGGCTTGTCCCAGGATGGCAAAACAAAGGACTTCCTCTGAGAGAGGGTGTTACACCCTCTCCCTTTGGAAAATGGTGTAAAGGCAGGGGAGGAGTAGCCTCCCCCAGCCTCTGGAAATGCTTTCATGGGCACAGATATGCCCAATTCTGCATAAGCCAGTCTACACCGGTTCAGGGGACCCCTTAGCCCTGCTCTGGCGTTAAACTGGACAAAGGAAAGGGGAGTGACCACTCCCCTGACCTGCACCTCCCCTGGGAGGTGTCCAGAGCTCCTCCAGTGTGCTCCAGACCTCTGCCATCTTGGAAACAGAGGTGCTGCTGGCACACTGGACTGCTCTCAGTGGCCAGTGCCACCAGGTGACGTCAGAGACTCCTTCTGATAGGCTCCTTCAGGTGTTAGTAGCCTATCCTCTCTCCTAGGTAGCCAAACCCTCTTTTCTGGCTATTTAGGGTCTCTGTCTCTGGGGAAACTTTAGATAACGAATGCAAGAGCTCATCAGAGTTCCTCTGCATCTCTCTCTTCACCTTCTGCCAAGGAATCGACTGCTGACCGCGCTGGAAGCCTGCAAACCTGCAACAAAGTAGCTAAGACGACAACTGCAACTCTGTAACGCTGATCCTGCCGCCTTCTCGACTGTTTCCCTGGTGGTGCATGCTGTGGGGGTAGTCTGCCTCCTCTCTGCACTAGAAGCTCCGAAGAAATCTCCCGTGGGTCGACGGAATCTTCCCCCTGCAACCGCAGGCACCAAAAAGCTGCATTACCGGTCCCTTGGGTCTCCTCTCAGCACGACGAGCGAGGTTCCTTGAATCCAGCAACTCTGTCCAAGTGACTCCCACAGTCCAGTGACTCTTCAGTCCAAGTTTGGTGGAGGTAAGTCCTTGCCTCCCCATGCCAGACTGCATTGTTGGAAACCACGTCTTTTGCAACTACTCTGGCTCCTGTGCACTTCCGGCTGCAATCCTTTGTGCACAGCCAAGCCTGGGTCCACGGCACTCTAACCTGCATTGCACGACTTTCTAAGTTGGTCTCCGGCGACGTGGGACTCCTTTGTGTAACTACGGGTGAGCACTGTTTCACGCCTCCTCGTAGTGCCTGTTTCTGGCACCTCTCCGGGTGCTACCTGCTGCTGAGAGAGCTCCTTGTCTTGCCCGACATCCCCTCTCTCTCCTGACGCAATTTGAGACATGCTTGTCCCTCCTGGACCACAGCAGCGTCCAAAAATGCTAACCGGACGTATTTGCAGCTAGCAAGGCTTATTGGCGTTCTTTCGGCGGGAAAATACTTCTGCACGACTTTCCTCCTCGAGAGGGATCCGTCCAGCAAAGGGGAAGTCTCTAGCCCTTTTTGTTCCTGCAGAAATCTCAGCTTCTTCTGTCCAGTAGAAGCTTCTTTGCACCCACAGCTGGCATTTCCTGGGCATATGCCCATCTCCGACTTGCTTGTGACTTTTGGACTTGGTCCCCTTGTTCCACAGGTACCCTAGATTGGAAATCCACAGTTGTTGCATTGTTGGTTTGTGTCTTTCCTGCATTATTCCTCTATCACGACTTCTTTGTCTTTGGGGGAACTTTAGTGCACTTTGCACTCACTTTTCAGGGTCTTGGGGAGGGCTAATTTTCTAACTCTCACTATTTTCTAATAGTCCCAGCGACCCTCTACAAGGTCACATAGGTTTGGGGTCCATTCGTGGTTCGCATTCCACTTTTGGAGTATATGGTTTGTGTTGCCCCTATCCCTATGTGTTCCCATTGCATCCTATTGTAACTATTCATTGTTTGCACTGTTTTCTAAGACTATACTGCATATTTGTAGTACTGTGTAAATATAACTTGTGTATATTTGCTATCCTCACTCTGAGGGTACACTCTGAGATACTGTGACATATTGTCATAAAAATAAAGTACCTTTATTTTTAGTATAACTGTGTATTGTGTTTTCTTATGATATTGTGCATATGACACTTGTGGTACTGTAGTAGCTTCACACGTCTCCTAGTTCAGCCTAAACTGCTCTGCTAAGCTACCATTATCTATCAGCCTAAGCTGCTAGACACCCTATACACTAATAAGGGATAACTGGGCCTGGTGCAAGGTGCAAGTACCCCTTGGTACTCAATACAAGCCCGTCCAGCCTCCTACAGCCAGGAGTTTGGTCATTCCCCTGCACTACAGAGAGTTCCTCCTAACTCTGGCACATGACATTCCTTTGGTTGGGCAATTGGGTCAGATTAAAACATGGGAAAGGCTTATCCCCCTGTTTCACTGGCCTAGGATGTCAGAGGACACAAAAGATTTTTGTAAGTCTTGCGTGACCTGCCAAGCCAGTGGCAAGACTGGCGGCATTTCAAAGGCTCCACTTATTCCACTACCTGTGGTTGCGGTTCCCTTTGTAAGGGTAGAGGTTGACATAGTTGCCCCCCTTGACCCTCCTACTGCTTCAGGCAATAGGTTTATCTTGGTGGTAGTGGACCATGCCACAAGATATCCTGAAGCTATTCCTCTAAGGACCACTACAGCTCCTGCAGTGGCAAAAGCCCTCCTGGGAATCTTTCCCAGGGTGGGTTTCCCAAAAGAGGTTGTATCAGACAGGGGTAGCAACTTTATGTCTGCATACTTGAAGGCCATGTGGAAGGAATGTGGTGTAACATACAAATTCACCACACCTTATCATCCACATACAAATGGACTAGTAGAGAGGTTTAACAAAACTCTCAAAGGAATGATAATGGGACTCCCTGAAAAACTCAGGATGAGATGGGATGTCCTGTTACCTTTCCTCCTTTTTGCATACAGGGAGGTACCCCAGAAAGGAGTGGGCTTCAGCTCCTTTGAACTCCTATTTGGGCACCCTGTAAGAGGTCCTCTAACACTTGTGAAGGAGGGTTGAGAACAACCTTTAAAAACTCCCAAACAAGACATAGTGGATTATGTACTCGGCCTAAGATCCAGAATGGCTGAGTACATGAAAAAGGCCAGTAAAAACCTTTAGGCCAGCCAAGAGCTACAAAAGCAATGGCATGACCAGAAGGCTGTTCTGATTCAGTACCAAACAGGACAGAAGGTATGGGTATTGGAGCCTGTGACTGTAGGAAAGTACCATCTTGCCTGGCATCTTACCCCCATATTTCACTGTATATATGTTGTTTTAGTTTAAGTGTCACTGGGACCCTGCCAGCCAGGGCCCCAGTGCTCATAAGTATGCCCTGTATGTGTTCCCTGTGTGAAGACTAACTGTCTCACTGAGGCTCTGCTAATCTGAACCTCAGTGGTTATGCTCTCTCTGCTTTGTAAATTGTCACTAACAGGCTAGTGACCAATTTCACCAATTCACATTGGCATACTCAAACACCCTTATAATTCCCTTGTATATGGTACTTAGGTACCCAGGGTATTGGGGTTCCAGGAGATCCCTATGGGCTTCAGCATTTCTTTGGCCACCCATAGGGAGCTCTGACAATTCTTACACAGGCCTGCCACTGCAGCCTGAGTGAAATAACGTCCACGTTATTTCACAGCCATTTACCACTGCACTTAAGTAACTTATAAGTCACCTATATGTCTAACCTTCACCTGGTGAAGGTTGGGTGCTAAGTTACTTAGTGTGTGGGCACCCTGGCACTATCCAAGGTGCCCCCACATCGTTCAGGGCAAATTACCCGGACTTTGTGAGTGCGGGGACACCATTACACGCGTGCACTATACATAGGTCACTACCTATGTATAGCGTCACAATGGTAACTCCGAACATGGACATGTAACATGTCTAAGATCATGGAATTGTCACCCCAATGCCATTCTGGCATTGGGGAGACAATTCCATGATCCCCCGAGTCTCTTGCACAGACCGGGGTACTGCCAAACTACCTGTCTCGGGGTTTCACTGCAGCTGCTGCTGCTGCCAACCCCTCAGACAGGTTTCTGCCCTCCTGGGTTCCAGCCAGGCTTGGCCCAGGAAGGCAGAACAAAGGACTTCCTCAGAGAGAGGGTGTTACACCCTCTTCCTTTGGAAAAAGGTGTCAGGGCTGGGGAGGAGTAGCCTCCCCCAGCCTCTGGAAATGCTTTCATGGGCACAGATGGTGCCCATTTCTGCATAAGCCAGTCTACACCAGTTCAGGGATCCCCCAGCCCTGCTCTGGCACGAAACTGAACAAAGGAAAGGGGAGTGACCACTCCCCTGACCTGCACCTCCCAGGGGAGGTGCCCAGAGCTCCTCCAGTGTGCTCCAGACCTCTGCCATCTTGGAAACAGAGGTGCTGCTGGCACACTGGACTGCTCTGAGTGGCCAGTGCCTGCAGGTGACTTCACAGACTCCTTCTCATAGGCTCTTACCTGTGTTGCTAGCCTATCCTCCTTCCTAGGTAGCCAAACCTCCTTTTCTGGCTATTTAGGGTCTCTGCTTTGGGGAATTCTTTAGATAATGAATGCAAGAGCTCATCAGAGTTCCTCTGCATCTCTCTATTCACCTTCTGCCAAGGAATCGACTGCTGACCGCGCTGGAAGCCTGCAAAACTGCAACAAAGTAGCGAAGACGACTACTGCAACTCTGTAACGCTGATCCTGCTGCTTTCTTGCCTGTTTCCTGGTGGTGCATGCTCTGGCGGCAGCCTGCCTCCTTTCTGCACCAGGAGCTCTGAAGAAATCTCACGTGGGTCGACGGAATCGTTCCCCTGCAACCGCAGGCAACAAAAGACTGCATCACAGGTCCTCTGGGTCCCCTCTCAGCACGATGAGCATGGTACCTGGAACTCAGCAACTCTGTCCAAGTGACTCCCACAATCCAGTGACTCTTCAGTCCAGGTTTGGTGGAGGTAAGTCCTTGCCTCCCCACGCTAGACTGCATTGCTGGGTACTGCGTGATTTGCAGCTGCTCCGGCTCCTGTGCACTCTCCTAGGATTTCCTTTGTGCACAGCCAAGCCTGGGTCCCCAACACTCTAACCTGCAGTGCACAACCTACTGAGTTGTCCTCCGGCATCGTGGGACTCCCTTTTGTGTCTTCGGATGAGCTCCGGTTCACTCCTCTTCCAAGTGCCTGTTCTGGTACTTCCGCGGGTGCTGCCTGCTTCTGTGAGGGGTCCCTGACTTGCTGGGTGCCCCCTCTGTCTCCTCCTCCCAGTGGCGACATCCTGGTCCCTCCTGGGCCACAGCAGCATCCAAAAACCCTAAATGCGACCCTTGCAGCTAGCAAGGTTTGTTTGCAGTCTTCCTGCATGGGAACACCTCTGCAAGCTTCTTCATGACGTGGGACATCTATCTTCTAAAGGGGAAGTTTCTAGCCCTCTTCGTTCTTGCAGAATCCACAGCTTCTACCATCCAGTGGCAGCTTCTTTGCACCCTCAGCTGGCATTTCCTGGGCATCGGCCCACTCTTGACTTTGTCACGTCTCTTGGACTTGGTCCCCTTGTTCCACAGGTACTCTCGTCTGGAAATCCATTTTGGTTGCATTGCTGGTGTTGGTCTTCCTTGCAGAATTCCCCTATCACGACTTCTGTGATCTCTGGGGAATATAGGTGCCCTTTACACCTACTTTTCAGGGTCTTGGGGTGGACTATTTTTCTAACCCTCACTGTTTTCTTACAGTCCCAGCGACCCTCTACAAGCTCACATAGGTTTGGGGTCCATTCGTGGTTCGCATTCCACTTTTGGAGTATATGGTTTGTATTGCCCCTATACCTTTGTGCTCCTATTACAATCTACTGTAACTTTACACTGCTTGCATTACTTCCTTTTGCTATTACTGCATATTTTTGGTATGTGTACATATATCTTGTGTATATTTGGCATCCTCATACTGAGGGTACTCACTGAGATACTTTTGGCATATTGTCATAAAAATAAAGTACCTTTATTTTTAGTATATCTGTGTATTGTGTTTTCTTATGATATTGTGCAGATGACATCAGTGGTATAGTAGGAGCTTTGCATGTCTCCTAGTTCAGCCTAAGCTGCTCTGCTATAGCTACCTTCTATCAGCCTAAGCTGCTAGAAACACCTCTTGTACACTAATAAGGGATAACTGGACCTGGTACAGAGTGTAAGTACCCCTTGGTACCCGCTACAAGCCAGGCCAGCCTCCTACATTGGTTGTGCAGCGGTGGGATAAGTACTTGCAACTACTTACCACTTTGTCATTGTGTACTTTTCATAAGAAAATAATATACAAAACAAGTTCAGTGTATGTACACCTAACCAAAAAGTTTTGCTTTTCTTCTCTTACACTATTTGCTAAGTGCTGAAAAGTACCTCTAAACTTTCAAAAAGTTTCTAAAAAGTTGAAAAAAGGTTTTTTCTCTTTCCTTAAAAAGTCCTGAAACTTTTTCTCTCTTTTATCTGTCCCTAAACCTTTTCTATCATGTCTGATGTAGGAACTTCTACTAACTTGGTCAGCTCAGCTTATGACCACCTCAACTGGAAGGGTTTAAGGAGTCTCTGCATTGATAGAGGTTTAGGAGTGGGAAAGAATCCCTCTAGAGAATTATTGTTTAACATGCTTATTGAAAATGATAAGGCCTTAGCTGGCACTTCAATTGAGAAGTTAAGAGATCGTTCACACTCTGACTCAGGGGAGCCCCCAATAAGAGTGTTAGAAGGTGACCTTACATTACTACCTAGCATAGCTGGTAGTAATGTAAGCTCACATCACAGTAGGGATAATTTTATTCCTGCAGGCCAGGTTGCTAGAGTGCCAACTGTTAGGGACAGGTCTCCCTCTGCTCATTCACATCATTCTTCTGTGTCAAAACATTCCCAACCCACCCACCCTGATGACAGACTGTTAGAAAGGGAGCTCAATAGATTGAGAGTGGAAGAGTCCAGGCTGAAGCTTAAACAGCAACAGCTGGCTCTAGACAGGGAATCTCTAGACTTAAAAAAAGAGAGACAGAGGTTGGGGTTAGGACCCCATGGTGGCAGCAACAGTATTCCAGATAGTAATCCTGTGAAAGAGCATGATTCTAGGAATCTGCATAAGATAGTTCCCCCTTACAATGAGGGGGATGACATTATAAGTGGGTTGCTGCACTTGAGAGGGCCTGTATTGTACAAAGGCAGTGGGCTGCTATCCTATGGCTATCTTTCAGTGGAAAGGGTAGGGATAGGCTCCTTACTGTGAAGGAAAGTGATGCCAATAATTGTACAGTTTTGAAGAATGCACTCTTGGATGGATTTGGCTTAACTACTGAACAATACAGGATTAAGGTCAGAGAAACCAGAAAAGAGTCCTCAGAAGACTGGGTAGACTTTGTTGACTATTCAGTGAAGGCCTTGGAGGGGTGGTTACATGGCAGTAAAGTTTCTGACTATGAAAGCCTGTACAATCTAATCTTGAGAGAGCATATTCTGAATAACTGTGTGTCTGATTTGTTACACCAATATCTAGTGGACTCAGATCTGACCTCTCCCCAAGAATTGGGAAAGAAGGCAGACAAATGGGTCAGAACAAGAGTGATCAGAAAAAGTTCATACAGGTGGTGACAAGGATGGCAAGAAGAAAGATGGTGAGAAATCTCAGGATAAGCATGGGGACAAGGGTAAAACCAAAGATCCTTCTTCAAATCCTAAACACTCTTCAGGGGGTGGGGATAAAACAAATTCTTCCTCTTCTTCACAACCTGCACACATTAAAAAGCCCTGGTGCTTTGTGTGTAAAAACAGAGGCCATAGGCCAGGGGATAAGTCCTGTCCAGGTAAACCCCCTGAGCCTACCACCACTGATACATCAAGCTCTAGTGCCCCTAGTAGTAGTGGTAATAGTGGTGGGACTGCTGTCAACAGTCAAACTAAGGTTGTAGTTGGGTTCACTTATGGGCCCATCATATAAACTGGGGTAGTCAGTCCCAAGACAGTTTCTGTCACACCTAGTGGCATTGTCCTTGCCACACTGGCTGCTTGTCCCCTTACAATGGATAAGTACAGGCAGACAGTTTCAATAAATGGTGTTGAGGCCCAGGCCTACAGGGACACAGGTGCCAGTATCACTTTGGTGACTGAAAACCTAGTGGCTCCTGAACAACACATCATTGGACAACAGTATAAAATTATTGATGTCCATAACTCCACTAAGTTTCTTCCCTTAGCTATAGTTAAGCTTAGTTGGGGTGGAGTTACTGGCCCTAAGCAGGTGGTAGTATCACCTAGGTTACCTGTAGATTGTCTCTTAGGTAATGAGCTAGAGGCCTCAGGTTGGGCTGATGTAGAGTTTTATACCCATGCAGCCATGCTGGGTATCCCTGAGGAATTGTTCCCTCTCATTTCTACTGAAATGAAAAAGCAAAGGAGAGAAGGTCTGAAAACTCAGGATCCCTCTCCAACAACAGGTAAAAAGGGTATCACAGTATCCCCTAACCACCCTGCCATTCAGGATACCATTCCTGTGGTGGGAGAAACCTCTCCTAGGGTGGCACCTGTTCCAAAGGAATCATCAGCTGGCATAGCTGTACTCCCTGAGGTGGAAGTACCTCTCTGTGGGATAACTCATATTGGTGAGAAAAAGAACACCATTTTAGTTAACATGGAGCATCCCTCCAACCCTCCCAGAGAAACTTTAGTGCAGAAACTCTGCACTGCCTCACAACACTTAGGACAGCATCCCTGACCTAGTGTGGAGCTCATAGGACAGCATCCCTGCCCTGCTCCAACTCAAGAGAAACAGCATCCCTGTTCTCTCTTCCAGCCATATGTACAAAGTTTTTGCCCAGCTATGGCTTTACTGAGACAGCATCCCTGTTTGGCATTCTCATCACTAGAAATAGGTTCAGTGGATAATTCCCACTGCTCTAAACTAAAACTTACTGATAGAAACTCTGAAAATATATCTTCATATTGTTGCTTAGCTAAAAAACTTCAAACAGGGTGGTTTACATCCCCACAGGGAAGTAACCATATAGTAGATGATAAAGGGAGTAACCAATCTATTGCAGAGCTACTCTCTACTTATCACCACTTAAACAATAAAGTCTCAACTGGCCAAGGTTAGCCTTATTGTCCTTCGTTTGGGGTGGGGTTGTGTGAGAAAGTAGCCTCTTTCTAGCCTTGTTACCCACACTTTTGGCCTGTTTGTGAGTGTATGTCAGGGTGTTTTCACTGTCTCAATCGGATCCTGCCAGCCTGGGCCCAGTGCTCATAGTGAAAACCCTATGTTTTCAGTATGTTTGTTATGTGTCACTGGGACCCTGCTAGCCAGGACCGCAGTGCTCATAAGTTTGTGACCTATAAGTATGTGTTCCCTGTGTGATGCCTAACTGTCTCACTGAGGCTCTGCTATCCAGAACCTCAGTGGTTATGCTCTCTCATTACTTTCTAAATTGTCACTAACAGGCTAGTGACCAATTTCACCGAATTCACATTGGCACACTGGAACACCCTTATAATTCCCTTGTATATGGTACTTAGGTACCCAGGGTATTGGGGTTCCAGGAGATCCCTATGGGCTGCAGCATTTCTTTTGCCACCCATAGGGAGCTCAGACAATTCCTACACAGGCCTGCCACTGCAGCTTGAGTGAAATAACATCCACATTATTTCACAGCCAATTTTCACTGCACATAAGTAACTTATAAGTCACCTATATGTCTAACCTTCACTTGGTGAAGGTTGGGTGGCAAGTTACTTAGTGTGTGGGCACCCTAGCACTAGCCAAGGTGCCCCCACATCGTTCAGGGCAAATTCCCCGAGCTTTGTGAGTGCGGGGACACCATTACACGCGTGCACTATACATAGGTCACTACCTATGTATAGCATCACAATGGTAACTCCGAACATGGCCATGTAACATGTCTAAGATGAATGGAATTGTCACCCCCATACCATTCTGGTATTGGGGGGACAATTCCATGATCCCCCGGGTCTCTAGCACAGACCCCGGGACCTGCCAAACTGCCTTTCCAGGGTCTCCACTGCAGCTGCTGCTGCTGCCAACCCCTCAGACAGGTTTCTGCCCTCCTGGGGTCTGGCCAGCCCCAGCCCAGGAAGGCAGAACAAAGGATTTCCTCTGAGAGAGGGTGTTACACCATCTCCCTTTGGAAATAGGTGTGAAGGGCTGGGAAGGAGTAGCCTCCCCCAGCCTCTGGAAATGTTATGATGGGCACAGATGGTGCCCAACTCTGTATAAGCCAGTCTACACTGGTTCAGGGATCCCCCAGCCCTGCTCTGGCTCGAAACTGGACAAAGGAAAGGGGAGTGACCACTCCCCTGACCAGTACCTCCGAGGGGAGGTGCCCAGAGCTCCTCCAGTGTGTCCCAGACCTCTGCCATCTTGGAAACAGAGGTGTTGGGGGCACACTGGACTGCTCTGAGTGGCCAGTGCCAGCAGGTGACGTCAGAGACCCCTCTGACAGGCTCTTACCATTCTTGGTAGCCAATCCTCCTTTCTTGGTAGGCAAACTTCCTTTTCTGGCTATTTAGGGTCTCTGCTTTGGGGAATTCTTTAGATAACAAATGCAAGAGCTCACCAGAGTTCCTCTGCATCTCCCTCTTCACCTTCTACCAAAGGATCGACCGCTGACTGCTCCAGGACGCCTGCAAAACCGCAACAAAGTAGCAATACGACTACCAGCAACATTGTAGCGCTTAATCCTGACGGCTTTCTCAACTGTTTCCTGGTGGTGCATGCTCTAGGGGCCATCTGCCTTCACCCGGCACTGGAAGCCAAGAAGAAATCTCCCGTGGGTCGAAGGAATCTTCCCCTGCTAATGCAGGCCCCCAAAGATTGTATCACCGGTCCTCTGGGCCCCCTCTCATCCTCACGAGTGTGGTCCCTGGAACAAAGGAACTCTATCCAAGTGACCCTCACAGTCCAGTGATCCTTCAGTCCAAGTTTGGTGGAGGTAAGTCCTTGCCTCCCCACGCTAGACTGAAAACCTGTGGACTGCGTGATTTGCAGCTGCTCCGGCTTCTGTGCACTCCTCCAAGGATTCCTTCGTGCACAGCCTAGCCTGGGTCCCCAGCACTCCGTCCTGCAGTGCTCAACCCTCTGAGTTGGACTCAGACGTCGTGGGACCCTCCTTAATGACTCTGAGCCAGCTCCAGTTCACAAATCTTCTAAGTGCCTGCTCCAGTACTTCTGTGGGTGCCGCCTGCTTCTGTGGGGGCTCTCTGAGTTGCTGAGCACCCCCTCTGTCTCCTCCTCCAAGGGGCGACATTCTGGTCCTTCCGGTCCCCAGCAGCACCCAAAAACCTCTACCGCAACCCTTGCAGCTAGCAAGGCTTGTTTTCGGTATTTATTCGGCAACCTCCAGCACGCCGCGAGACATCTTCCATCCAAAGGAGAAGTTCCTATCTCTCTTCGTTGCTGCAGAATCCTAAGCTTCTTCCATCCAAAGGCAGCCTTCTTGCACCTTTATCCGGGGTTTCCTGGGCTCCTGCCCCGACCGGACACTATTGCGACTCTTGGACTTTGTCCCCTTGCCTTGCAGGTACTCAGGTCCAGGAATTCGTCTTCAGTGCTTTGCTGGTGTTTGCGGTTCTTACAGAATCCCCCCATCATGACTATTGTGTCCTTTTAGGGCAGTAGGGGTACTTTACTCCTACTTTTCAAGGTCTTGGGGTGGGGTATCTTGGACACCCTGACTGTTTTCTTACAGTCTCAGTGACCCTCTACAAGCTCCCATAGGTCTGGGGTCCACTTGTGATTCGCATTCCACTTTTATAGTATATGGTTTGTGTTGCCCCTAGACCTATGTTTGCCTTTTGCACCCTAGTGTAATTCTACACTGTTTGCATTACTTTTCTTACTATTACTTACCTGTTTTGGGTTTGTGTACATATGACTTGTGTATATTAGTTACCTTCCATCTGAGGGTACTCACTGAGATATTTGTGGCATATTGTCATAAATATAAAGTACCTTTATTTTTAGCAACTCTGAGTATCGTGTTTTCTTATGATATTGTGCTATATGATATAAGTGGTATAGTAGGAGCTATGCATGTCTCCTAGTTCAGCCTAAGCTGCTTTGCCATAGCTACCTTCTATCAGCCTAAGCTGCTAGAAACACCTCAATTCTACTAGTAAGGGATAACTGGAGCTGGCACAGGGTGTAATTACCACAAAGTACCCAATATAAGAAAGGCCAGCTGTAGGAGGCTGGACTGGCTTGTAGTGAGTACCAAGGGGTACTTGCACCTTGCACCAGGCCCAGTTATCCCTTATTAGTGTATAGGGTGTCTAGCAGCATAGGCTGATAGATAATGGTAGCTTAGCAGAGCAGCTTAGGCTGAACTAGGAGACGTGTGAAGCTACTACAGTACCACAAGTGCCACTTGCACAATATCATAAGAAAACACAATACACAGTTATACTAAAAATAAAGGTACTTTATTTTTATGACAATATGCCAAAGTATCTTAGAGTGTACCCTCAGTGAGAGGATAGGAAATATACACAAGATATATGTACACAATACCAAAAATATGCAGTATAGTCTTAGAAAACAGTGCAAACAATGTATAGTTACAATAGGATGCAATGGGGACACATAGGGATGGGGCAACACAAACCATATACTCCAAAAGTGGAATGCGAACCACGAATGGACCCCAAACCTATGTGACCTTGTAGAGGGTCGCTGGGACTATTAGAAAATAGTGAGAGTTAGAAAAATAGCCCTCCCCAAGACCCTGAAAAGTGAGTGCAAAGTGCACTAAAGTTACCCCAAAGACTAAGAAGTTGTGATAGAGGAATAATGCAGGAAAGACACAAACCAACAATGCAACAACGGTGGATTTCCAATCTAGGGTACCTGTGGAACAAGGGGATCAAGTCCAAAAGTCACAAGCAAGTCGGAGATGGGCATATGCCCAGGAAATGCCAGCTGTGGGTGCAAAGAAGCTTCTACTAGACAGAAGAAGCTGAGGTTTCTGCAGGAACAAAAAGCGCTAGAGACTTCCCCTTTGGTGGACGGTGGAAAGTCGTGCAGAAGTGTTTTCCCGCCAAAAGAACGCCAACAAGCCTTGCTAGCTGCAAATTGTGCGGTTAGTGTTTTTGGACGCTGCTGTGGCTCAGGAGGGACCAGGATGTCGCACATTGCGTCAGGAGAGAGAGGGGACGTCGAGCAAGTCAGGGAGCCCTCTCTAAAGGAGGTAGCACCCGGAAAAGTGCCAGAAACAGGCACTACAAGAATGCGTGAAATGGTGCTCACCCGAAGTTACACAAAGGAGTCCCACGTCGCCGGAGACCAACTTAGAAAGTCGTGCAATGCAGGTTAGAGTGACGTGGACCCAGGCTTGGCTGTGCACAAAGGATTTCCACCGAAAGTGCACGGGAGCCGGAGTAGTTGCAAAAGACACGGTTTCCAACAATGCAGTCTGGCGTGGGGAGGCAAGGACTTACCTCCACCAAACTTGGACTGAAGAGTCACTGGACTGTGGGAGTCACTTGGACAGAGTTGCTGGATTCAAGGGACCTCGCTCGTCGTGCTGAGAGGAGACCCAAGGGACCTGAAATGCAGCTTTTTGGTGCCTGCGGTTGCAGGGGGAAGATTCCGTCGACCCACGGGAGATTTCTTCGGAGCTTCTAGTGCAGAGAGGAGGCAGACTACCCCCACAGCAGGCACCACCAGGAAAACAGTCGAGAAGGCAGCAGGATCAGCGTTACAGAGTTGCAGTAGTCGTCTTTGCTACTATGTTGCAGTTTTGCAGGCTTCCAGCGCGGTCAGCAGTCGATTTCTTGGCAGAAGGTGAAGAGAGAGATGCAGAGGAACTCTGATGAGCTCTTGCATTCGTTATCTAAAGTTTCCCCAGAGACAGAGACCCTAAATAGCCAGAAAAGAGGGTTTGGCTACTTAGGAGAGAGGATAGGCTAGCAACACCTGGAGGAGCCTATCAGAAGGAGTCTCTGACGTCACCTGGTGGCACTGGCCACTCAGAGCAGTCCAGTGTGCCAGCAGCACCTCTGTTTCCAAGATGGCAGAGGTCTGGAGCACACTGGAGGAGCTCTGGACACCTCCCAGGGGAGGTGCAGGTCAGAGGAGTGGTCACTCCCCTTTCCTTTGTCCAGTTTCGCGCCAGAGCAGGGCTAAGGGGTCCCCTGAACCGGTGTAGACTGGCTTATGCAGAATTGGGCACATCTGTGCCCATGAAAGCATTTCCAGAGGCTGGGGGAGGCTACTCCTCCCCTGCCTTCACACCATTTTCCAAAGGGAGAGGGTGTAACACCATCTCTCAGAGGAAGTCCTTTGTTCTGCCATCCTGGGACAAGCCTGGCTTGACCCCAGGGGGGCAGAAACCTGTCTGAGGGGTTGGCAGCAGCTGCAGTGAAACCCCAGGAAAGGCAGTTTGGCAGTACCAGGGTCTGTGCTACAGACCACTGGGATCATGGGATTGTGCCAACTATGCCAGGATGGCATAGAGGGGGCAATTCCATGATCATAGACATGTTACATGGCCATATTCTGAGTTACCATTGTGAAGCTACATATAGGTAGTGACCTATATGTAGTGCACGCGTGTAATGGTGTCCCCGCACTCACAAAGTCCGGGGAATTGGCCCTGAACAATGTGGGGGCACCTTGGCTAGTGCCAGGGTGCCCTCACACTAAGTAACTTTGCACCTAACCTTTACCAGGTAAAGGTTAGACATATAGGTGACTTATAAGTTACTTAAGTGCAGTGTAAAATGGCTGTGAAATAACGTGGACGTTATTTCACTCAGGCTGCAGTGGCAGGCCTGTGTAAGAATTGTCAGAGCTCCGTATGGGTGGCAAAAGAAATGCTGCAGCCCATAAGGGTCTCCTGGAACCCCAATACCCTGGGTACCTCAGTACCATATACTAGAGAATTATAAGGGTGTTCCAGTAGCCAATGTAAATTGGTAAAATTGGTCACTAGCCTGTTAGTGACAATTTGAAAGAAATGAGAGAGCATAACCACTGAGGTTCTGATTAGCAGAGCCTCAGTGAGACAGTTAGTCACTACACAGGTAACACATTCAGGCACACTTATGAGCACTGGGGCCCTGGATGACAGGGTCCCAGTGACACATACAACTAAAACAACATATATAGAGTGAAAAATGGGGGTAACATGCCAGGCAAGATGGTACTTTCCTACACCACCTTAGTTGCTTGTCCCCTTAATATGGATAAGTACAAGCAGCTACCCCTAATAAATGGTGTTGAGGTTCAGGCCTACAGGGACACAGGTGCCAGTGTCACAATGGTGATAGAGAAACTGGTCCACCCTGAACAACACCTACTTGGTCACCAGTACCAAGTAACCGATGCTCACAACAACACACTTAGCCACCCCATGGCTGTTGTAAATCTCAACTGGGGGGGGAGTTACTGGTCCAAAGAAAGTTGTGGTACCCTCAGATTTACCTGTAGACTGTCTACTAGGAAATGATTTGGAGACATCAGCTTGGTCAGATGTGGAGTTGGAGTCCCATGCAGCAATGCTGGGCATCCCAGGGCATATTTTTGCTTTAACCAGGGCTCAGGCCAAAAAGCAAAAAGGACAGGGAAACTTGGATCCTGGAACAATGGACCAAGTGCTCCCTAAAGCTAGGGCTAGTAGAAGCAAACCACTTCCTACTATCCCTCCCTCTACAGTGGATTCTAATTCTGAGGAAGAAGAATTTCCACCCTGTGCAGAACCTACACCAGAGGAGCTTGAAGCAGACAATGCTGAGCTTTTGGGTTAAGGGGGGGCCTGCCAGGGAGGAGCTGAGTGTGGCACAGCAAACCTGTCCCACACTAGAGGGTCTAAGACAGCAAGCTGTCAAACAAGCTAATGGGGATGTCAGTGACTCTCACAGAGTTTACTGGGAGGACAACCTCTTGTACACTGAGGCAAGGGATCATAAACCTGGTGCTGCCAGGAGATTAGTGATTCCTCAGGAGTACAGAAAGTTCCTCCTAACTCTTGCTCACGACATTCCCCTAGCTGGACATTTGGGGCAAATGAAAACTTGGGACAGGCTTGTTCCCTTGTTTCATTGGGCTAGAATGTCTGAGGACACAAAGGAATTTTGTAAGTCCTGTGAAACCTGTCAAGCCAGTGGCAAGACAGGTGGAACTCCAAAGGCACCCCTTATTCCACTGCCTGTGGTTGGGGTTCCCTTTGAAAGGGTAGGGGTTGACATAGTTGGCCCCCTTGACCCTCCTACTGCTTCAGGCAATAGGTTTATCTTGGTGGTAGTGGACCAATCCACAAGATATCCTGAAGCAATTCCTTTAAGGACCACTACAGCACCTGCAGTGGCAAAGGCCCTCCTGGGAATATTTTCCAGGGTGGGCTTCCCAAAGGAAGTAGTATCAGACAGGGGAAGCAATTTCATGTCTGCATACTTAAAGGCCATGTGGAAGGAGTGTGGTGTGACTTACAAGTTCACTACACCCTATCATCCACAAACAAATGGACTGGTGGAGAGATTTAACAAAACTCTCAAAGGCATGATTATGGGTCTCCCTGAAAAACTCTGCAGGAGATGGGATATCCTGTTACCATACTTCCTTTTTGCCTACAGGGAGGTACCCCAGAATTAGTGGGCTTCAGCCCCTTTGAACTCCTCTTTGGACACCCTGTTAGGGGTCCACTAACACTTGTCAAGGAGGGTTGGGAACAACCTTTAAAAGCTCCAAAACAAGATATTGTGGATTATGTACTTGGCCTCAGATCAAGGATGGCTGAGTACATGAAAAACTCCAGTAAAAACCTTCAGGCCAGCCAAGAGCTCCAGAAGCAATGGCATGACCAGAAGGCTGTTTTGGTTCAGTACCAACCAGGGCAGAAAGTGTGGGTCTTGGAGCCTGTGGCCCCAAGAGCACTCCAAGATAAATGGAGTGGACCCCACACGATTGTTGAGAAAAAGGGTGAAGTCACCTACTTAGTTGACTTAGGCACTGCCAGGAGTCCCCTTAGGGTGCTCCATGTCAATCGCCTGAAACCCTACTATGACAGGGCTGATCTCACCCTGCTCATGGCAACTGATGAGGGACAGGAAGAAGACAGTGATCCTCTACCTGATCTCTTCTCCTCCACAGAACAAGATGCTCTAGTGGAAGGTGTAGTTTTGGCAGATTGTCTTCCTGCTGAGCAGAAAGACCATTGCATGATTCTCCTGGGTCAGTTTTCTGAACTCTTCTCTACTGTGCCAGGTACCACTTCTTGGTGTGAGCACACTATAGATACTGGAGACAGCTTCCCTGTCAAAAGTAAGATCTATAGGCAGCCTGACCATGTCAGGGACTGCATAAAGCAAGAGGAGCAGAAAATGCTAGAACTAGGAGTGGTTGAGCACTCTGAAAGTCCATGTGCTTCTCCTGTGATACTTGTACCAAAACCCCATTCCAAAGATGGAAAGAAGGAAATGTGGTTTTGTGTAGACTACAGAGGTCTCAACCAGGTAACCAAAACTGATGCTCACCCTATACCCAGGGCAGATGAGCTCATAGATACACTGGCATCTGCCAAGTATCTAAGCACTTTTGATTTGACTGCAGGGTATTGGCAGATCAAATTATCAGAAGATGCTAAACCTAAAACTGCATTTTCAACCATTGGAGGACATTACCAATTCACAGTAATGCCTTTTGGATTGAAAAAAGCACCTGCCACTTTTCAGAGGTTGGTGAACACAGTCCTGCAAGGGCTGGAAGCTTTCAGTGCAGCATATTTGGACGATATAGCTGTCTTTAGCTCCAGCTGGGATGATCACCTGGTCCACCTATGGAAAGTTTTGGAGGCCCTGCAAAAGGCAGGCCTCACTATCAAGGCTTCAAAGTGCCAGATAGGGCAGGGAAAGGTGGTTTATCTGGGACACCTTGTTGGTGGGGAACAAATTGCACCACTTCAGGGGAATATCCAAACAATTATTGATTGGGTTCCCCCTACTACTCAGACTCAGGTGAGAGCCTTCCTAGGCCTCACTGGGTATTACAGGAGGTTCATTAAGAACTATGGCTCCATTGCAGCCCCTCTTAATGACCTCACATCCAAGAAAATGCCTAAAAAGGTATTATGGACAGCAAACTGTCAGAAAGCTTTTGAGGAGCTGAAGCAGGCCATGTGCTCTGCACCTGTCCTGAAAAGCCCTTGTTACTCTAAAAAATTCTATGTCCAAACTGATGCATCTGAATTAGGAGTAGGGGCAGTCCTATCACAACTTAATTCTGAGGGCCAGGATCAACCTGTTGCTTTTATTAGTAGGAGGTTGACCCCTAGAGAAAAGCGTTGGTCTGCCATTGAGAGGGAGGCCTTTGCTGTGGTCTGGGCACTGAAGAAGTTGAGGCCATACCTGTTTGGCACTCACTTCATTGTTCAGACAGACCACAAACCTCTACTTTGGCTAAAACAAATGAAAGGTGAAAATCCTAAATTGTTGAGGTGGTCCATATCCCTACAGGGAATGGACTATACAGTGGAACATAGACCTGAGAGTAGCCACTCCAATGCAGATGGACTCTCCAGATATTTCCACTTAGACAATGAAGACCCATCAGGGAATGACTAGTCTTATTGTCCTTCGTTTGGGGGGGGGGGGTTGTGTAGGAAAGTTTCATCTTGCCTGGCATGTTACCCCCATTTTTCACTGTATATATGTTGTTTTAGTTGTATGTGTCACTGGGACCCTGCCAGCCAGGGCCCCAGTGCTCATAAGTGTGCCTGACTGTGTTACCTGTGTAGTGACTAACTGTCTCACTGAGGCTCTGCTATCCAGAACCTCAGTGGTTATGCTCTCATTTCTTTCAAATTGTCACTAACAGGCTAGTGACCAATTTTACCAATTTACATTGGCTTACTGGAACACCCTTATAATTCCCTAGTATATGGTACTGAGGTACCCAGGGTATTGGGGTTCCAGGAGATCCCTATGGGCTGCAGCATTTCTTTTGCCACCCATAGGGAGCTCTGACAATTCTTACACAGGCCTGCCACTGCAGCCTGAGTGAAATAACGTCCACGTTATTTCACAGCCATTTACCACTGCACTTAAGTAACTTATAAGTCACCTATATGTCTAACCTTTACCTGATAAAGGTTAGGTGCAAAGTTACTTAGTGTGAGGGCACCCTGGCACTAGCCAAGGTGCCCCCACATTGTTCAGGGCAAATTCCCCGGACTTTGTGAGTGCGGGGACACCATTACACGCGTGCACTACACATAGGTCACTACCTATGTGTAGCTTCACAATGGTAACTCCGAATATGGCCATGTAACATTTCTATGATCATGGAATTGCCCCCTCTATGCCATCCTGGCATAGTTGGCACAATCCCATGATCCCAGTGGTCTGCAGCACAGACCCTGGTACTGCCAAACTGCCTTTTCAGGGGTTTCACTGCAGCTGCTGCTGCTGCCAACCCCTTAGACAGGTTTCTGCCCTCCTGGGGTCAAGCCAGGCTTGTCCCAGGATGGCAGAACAAAGGACTTCCTCTGAGAGAGGGTGTTACACCCTCTCCCTTTGGAAAATGGTGTGAAGGCAGGGGAGGAGTAGCCTCCCCCAGCCTCTGGAAATGCTTTCATGGGCACATTTGGTGCCCATTTCTGTAGAAGCCAGTCTACACCGGTTCAGGGACCCCTTAGCCGTGCTCTGGCGTGAAACTGGACAAAGGAAAGGGGAGTGACCACTCCCCTGACCTGCACCTCCCCTGGGAGGTGTCCAGAGCTCCTCCAGTGTGCTCCAGACCTCTGCCATCTTGGAAACAGAGGTGCTGCTGGCACACTGGACTGCTCTGAGTGGCCAGGGCCAGCAGGTGACGTCAGAGACTCCTTCTGATAGGCTCCTTCAGGTGTTGCTAGCCTATCCTCTCTCCTAAGTAGCCAAACCCTCTTTTCTGGCTATTTAGGGTCTCTGCTTTGGGGATTTCCTTAGATAACGAATGCAAGAGCTCATCAGAGTTCCTCTGCATCTCCCTCTTCACCTTCTGTCAAGGAATTGACTGCTGACCGCGCTGGAAGCCTGCAAAACTGCAACAAAGTAGCAAAGACAACTACTGCAACTCTGAAACGCTGATCCTGCCACCTTCTCGACTGTTTTGCTGGTGGTGCATGCTGTGGGGGTAGTCTGCCTCCTCTCTGCACTAGAAGCTCCGAAGAAATCTCCAGTGGGTCGACGGAATCTTCCCCTTGCAACCGCAGGCACCAAAGAACTGCATTACCGGTACTCTGGGTCTCCTTCGCAGCACGACGAGCGAGGTCCCTTGATTCCAGCAACTCTGTCCAAGTGACTCCGACAGTACAGTGACTCTTCAGTCCAAGTTTGGTGGAGGTAAGTCCTTGCTTCCCCACGCCAGACTGCATTGCTGGGAACCGCGTCTTTTGCAGCTACTCCGGCTTCCGTGCACTTGCGGTGGAAATCCTTTGTGCACAACCAAGCCTGGGTCCACGTCACTCTAACCTGCATTGCACGACTTTCTAAGTTGGTCTCCGGCGACGTGGGACCCCTTTGTGCAACTTCAGGTCAGCACCATTTCACTCTTCTTCGTAGTGCCTTTTCTGGCACTTCTGCGGGTACTGCCTGCTTTTGAGAGGGCTCCTTGTCTTGCGCGATGCCCCCTCTGTCCCCAGACACAATTGGCGATATCCTGGTCCCTCCTGATCCACAGCAGCATCCAAAATCCCTAACCACACGATTTGCAGCTAGCAAGGCTTGTTGGCGGTCTTTTGGCGGGAAAACACTTCTACACGACTCTCCACGGCGTGGGGGATCCATCCTCCAAAGGGGAAGTCTCTATCCCTTGTCGTTCCTGCAGAATCCTCAGCTTCTACTGTCCAGTAGCAGCTTCTTTGCACCCACAGATGGCATTTCCTGGGCATCTGCCCATCTCCGACTTGCTTGTGACTTTTGGACTTGGTCCCCTTGTTCCACAGGTACCCTCGACAAGAAATCCATTGTTGTTGCATTGCTGGTTTGTGTCTTTCCTGCAGAATTCCCCTATCACGACTTCTATGTCCTTTGGGGAACTTTAGTGCACTTTACACTCACTTTTCAGGGTCTTGGGGTGGGCTATTTTTCTAACCCTAACTATTTTCTAACAGTCCCAGCTACCCTCTACAAGGTCACATAGGTTTGGGGTCCATTCGTGGTTCGCATTCCACTTTTGGAGTATATGGTTTGTGTTGCCTCTATCCCTATGTGTCCCCATTGCATCCTATTGTAACTATTCATTGTTTGCACTGTTTTCTAAGACTATACTGCACATTTTTGGTGTTGTGTACATATATCTTGTGTATATTTTCTATCCTCATACTGAGGGTACACTCTGAGATACTTTGGCATATTGTCATAAAAATAAAGTACCTTTATTTTTAGTAGATCTGTGTATTGTGTTTTCTTATGATATTGTGCAAGTGACACTAGTGGTACTGTAGGAGCTTCACTCGTCTCCTAGTTCAGCCTAAGCTGCTCTGCTAAGCTACCATTATCTATCAGCCTATGCTGCTAGACACCCTATACACTAATAAGGGATAACTGGGCCTGGTGCAAGGTGCAAGTACCCCTTGGTACTCACTACAAGCCAGTCCAGCCTCCTACACTGATTTACCTTTGCTACCCCTAGCTTTAGGGATCACTTGGTCCATTCTTCCAGGATCCAAGTCACCCTGTCCTTTTTGATTTTTGGCCTGAGCCCTGGTCAAAGCAAAAATATGCCCTGGAATGCCCAGCATTGCTGCATGAGCCTCCAACTCCACTTCTGCCCAAGCTGATGTCTCTAAAGCATTCCCTAATAGACAGTCTACAGGTAAATCTGAGGCAACCACAACTTTCTTTGGGCCAGTAACCCCCCCCAGTTGAGATTCACAACAGCCATGGGGTGGCTAAGGGTGTTGTTATGAGCATCGGTTACTTGGTACTGGTGACCAAGTAGGTGTTGTTCAGGGTGGACCAGTTTCTCTATTACCATTGTAACACTGGCACCTGTGTCCCTGTAGGCCTGAACCTCAACACCATTTATTAGGGGTAGTTGCTTGTACTTATCCATGTTAAGGGGACAAGCAACCAAAGTGGCTAAATCAATAGCCCCCTCAGAGACTAGCACAGCCTCTGTGGTCTCCCTAATCAGACCAACCCCAACTAAGTTACCAAAAGTGAGCCCAGCTACTCCCTTGGATTGGCTATTAGTAGGTTTGCTCCCACCACCACTGCTATTAGTAGGGACACTAGGTGTAGCAGTAGGGGTTGTAGTGGTAGGAGGCTTGGTGCTTTTCTTTGGACAACTGGGATCTGTTGTCCAATGGCCTTTTATTTTACATAAATAGCACCATGGTTTATTTTCTTTGTTTTGATTTGAAGAGGATTTGGTCCCACCACCCCCACCAGAGTGTTTTTGTGGGCCTGATGAAGACTCATTTTTAGATTTGTCCCCACCCTTGTCAGAAGACTTACCATCCTTCTTCTTGCCATCTTTGTCACCCCCTGTATGAACTTTTCTGTTCACCCTTGTTCTGACCCATTTGTCTGCCTTCTTTCCCAATTCTTGGGGAGAGGTCAGATCAGAGTCTACCAGGTACTGGTGCAACAAATCAGACACACAATTATTAAGAATATGCTCTCTCAGGATTAAGTTACACAGGCTTTCATAATCAGTAACTTTACTGCCATGTAACCACCCCTCCAAGGCCTTCACTGAATGGTCAACAAAGTCTACCCAGTCTTGTGAAGACTCCTTTTTGGTCTCTCTGAACTTCATTCTGTACTGTTCAGTGGTTAAGCCATAACCATGCAGGAGTGCATTCTTAAGAACTGTAAAATTATTGGCATCACTTTCTTTCACAGTAAGGAGCCTATCCCTACCCTTTCCACTAAATGATAGCCATAGGATAGCAGCCCACTGCCTTTCAGGGACATCCTGTACAACACAGGCCCTCTCAAGTGCAGCAAACCACTTGTTAATGTCATCCCCCTCCTTATAAGGGGGAACTATCTTATGCAGATTCCTGGAATCATGCTATCTTGCAGGATGACTATGGGGAATACTGCTGCTGCCACCATGGGTTTCAAACCCAATTTTCTGTCTTTCTCTTTCTATTTCTAAGTACTGTCTATCTAAATCCAGCTGTTGCTTCTTGAGCTTCAGCCTGGATTCTTCCATTCTCAATCTATTGAGCTCCCTTTCTAACTCTCTGTCATTAGGGTGGGTAGGTGGGACATGCCTTGAAACAGAAGTATGGTGAGAATGAACAGAAGGAGACCTGTTCCTAACAGATCGCACCCTAACAACCTGGCTAACAGAAACATCACTTCTACTATGATGAGAATGAATACTCTTACTGTGATGAGAGACAACACTATCAGTAAGATGTGACTCTACATCAGTGCCAGCTATGCTAGGTGTTCTGCTAATGGGCAGGCCAGGAAGTTTCCCTTCTAAATCTTTTGCTAGGGGTGCCCCAGGATCAGATTGGGAACCATCAGCTAACTTTTCAACAGAAGTGCCACCTTTGGCCTTATCCTGTTCAACAAGCATATTCACCAACAGTTCTCTAGAGGGATTCTTCCCTATGTAGGAAAGTACTGTAGGAAAGTACCATCTTGCCTGGCATGTTACCCCCATTTTTCACTGTATATATGTTGTTTTAGTTGTATGTGTCACTGGGATCCTGTTCTCCAGGGCCCCAGTGCTCATAAGTGTTACCTGTGTAGTGACTAACTGTCTCACTGAGGCTCTGCTAATCAGAACCTCAGTGGTTATGCTCTCTCATTTCTTTCAAATTGTCACTAACAGGCTAGTGACCAATTTTACCAATTTACATTGGCTTACTGGAACACCCTTATAATTCCCTAGTATATGGTACTGAGGTACCCAGGGTATTGGGGTTCCAGGAGATCCCTATGGGCTGCAGCATTTCTTTTGCCACTCATAGGGAGCTCTGACAATTCTTACACAGGCCTGCCACTGCAGCCTGAGTGAAATAACGTCCACGTTATTTCACAGCCATTTACCACTGCACTTAAGTAACTTATAAGTCACCTATATGTCTAACCTTTACCTGGTAAAGGTTAGGTGCAAAGTTACTTAGTGTGAGGGCACCCTGGCACTAGCCAAGGTGCCCCCACATTGTTCAGGGCAAATTCCCCGGACTTTGTGAGTGCGGGGACACCATTACACGCGTGCACTACACATAGGTCACTACCTATGTGTAGCTTCACAATGGTAACTCCGAATATGGCCATGTAACATGTCTATGATCATGGAATTGCCCCCTCTATGCCATCCTGGCATAGTTGGCACAATCCCATGATCCCAGTGGTCTGCAGCATAGACCCTGGTACTGCCAAACTGCCTTTTCAGGGGTTTCACTGCAGCTGCTGCTGCTGCCAACCCCTTAGACAGGTTTCTGCCCTCCTGGGGTCAAGCCAGGCTTGTCCCAGGATGGCAGAACAAAGGACTTCCTCTGAGAGAGGGTGTTACACCCTCTCCCTTTGGAAAATGGTGTGAAGGCAGGGGAGGAGTAGCCTCCCCCAGCCTCTGGAAATGCTTTCATGGGCACATTTGGTGTCCATTTCTGTAGAAGCCAGTCTACACCGGTTCAGGGACCCCTTAGCCCTGCTCTGGCGCGAAACTGGACAAAGGAAAGGGGAGTGACCACTCCCCTGACCTGCACCTCCCCTGGGAGGTGTCCAGAGCTCCTCCAGTGTGCTCCAGACCTCTGCCATCTTGGAAACAGAGGTGCTGCTGGCACACTGGACTGCTCTGAGTGGCCAGGGCCAGCAGGTGACGTCAGAGACTCCTTCTGATAGGCTCCTTCAGGTGTTGCTAGCCTATCCTCTCTCCTAAGTAGCCAAACCCTCTTTTCTGGCTATTTTGCGTCTCTGCTTTTGGGATTTCCTTAGATAACGAATGCAAGAGCTCATCAGAGTTCCTCTGCATCTCCCTCTTCACCTTCTGTCAAGGAATTGACTGCTGACCGCGCTGGAAGCCTGCAAAACTGCAACAAAGTAGCAAAGACAACTACTGCAACTCTGAAACGCTGATCCTGCCACCTTCTCGACTGTTTTCCTGGTGGTGCATGCTGTGGGGGTAGTCTGCCTCCTCTCTGCACTAGAAGCTCCGAAGAAATCTCCAGTGGGTCGACGGAATCTTCCCCCTGCAACCGCAGGCACCAAAGAACTGCATTACCGGTACTCTGGGTCTCCTTCGCAGCACAACGAGCGAGGTCCCTTGATTCCAGCAACTCTGTCCAAGTGACTCCGACAGTACAGTGACTCTTCAGTCCAAGTTTGGTGGAGGTAAGTCCTTGCCTCCCCACGCCAGACTGCATTGCTGGGAACCGCGTCTTTTGCAGCTACTCCGGCTTCCGTGCACTTGCGGTGGAAATCCTTTGTGCACAACCAAGCCTGGGTCCACGGCACTCTAACCTGCATTGCACGACTTTCTAAGTTGGTCTCCGGCGACGTGGGACCCCTTTGTGCAACTTCAGGTCAGCACCATTTCACTCTTCTTCGTAGTGCCTGTTCTGGCACTTCTGCGGGTACTGCCTGCTTTTGAGAGGGCTCCTTGTCTTGCGTCATGCCCCCTCTGTCCCCAGACACAATTGGCGATATCCTGGTCCCTCCTGATCCACAGCAACATCCAAAATCCCTAACCACATGATTTGCAGCTAGCAAGGCTTGTTGGCGGTCTTTTGGCGGGAAAACACTTCTACACGACTCTCCACGGCGTGGGGGATCCATCCTCCAAAGGGGAAGTCTCTATCCCTTGTCGTTCCTGCAGAATCCTCAGCTTCTACTGTCCATTAGCAGCTTCTTTGCACCCACAGATGGCATTTCCTGGGCATCTGCCCATCTCCGACTTGCTTGTGACTTTTGGACTTGGTCCCCTTGTTCCACAGGTACCCTCGACAAGAAATCCATTGTTGTTGCATTGCTGGTTTGTGTCTTTCCTGCAGAATTCCCCTATCACGACTTCTATGTCCTTTGGGGAACTTTAGTGCACTTTACACTCACTTTTCAGGGTCTTGGGGTGGGCTATTTTTCTAACCCTAACTATTTTCTAACAGTCCCAGCTACCCTCTACAAGGTCACATAGGTTTGGGGTCCATTCGTGGTTCGCATTCCACTTTTGGAGTATATGGTTTGTGTTGCCTCTATCCCTATGTGTCCCCATTGCATCCTATTGTAACTATTCATTGTTTGCACTGTTTTCTAAGACTATACTGCACATTTTTGGTGTTGTGTACATATATCTTGTGTATATTTTCTATCCTCATACTGAGGGTACACTCTGAGATACTTTGGCATATTGTCATAAAAATAAAGTACCTTTATTTTTAGTAGATCTGTGTATTGTGTTTTCTTATGATATTGTGCAAGTGACACTAGTGGTACTGTAGGAGCTTCACTCGTCTCCTAGTTCAGCCTAAGCTGCTCTGCTAAGCTACCATTATCTATCAGCCTATGCTGCTAGACACCCTATACACTAATAAGGGATAACTGGGCCTGGTGCAAGGTGCAAGTACCCCTTGGTACTCACTACAAGCCAGTCCAGCCTCCTACACTGATTTACCTTTGCTACCCCTAGCTTTAGGGATCACTTGGTCCATTCTTCCAGGATCCAAGTCACCCTGTCCTTTTTGATTTTTGGCCTGAGCCCTGGTCAAAGCAAAAATATGCCCTGGAATGCCCAGCATTGCTGCATGAGCCTCCAACTCCACTTCTGCCCAAGCTGATGTCTCTAAATCATTCCCTAATAGACAGTATTGGGGTTCCAGGAGATCCGTATGGGCTGCAGCATTTCTTTTGCCACCCATAGGGAGCTCTGACAATTCTTACACAGGCCTGCCACTGCAGCCTGAGTAAAATAACGTCCACGTTATTTCACAGCCATTTTACACTGCACTTAAGTAACTTATAAGTCACCTATATGTCTAACCTTTACCTGGTAAAGGTTAGGTGCAAAGTTATTTAGTGTGAGGGCACCCTGGCACTAGCCAAGGTGCCCCCACATTGTTCAGGGCCAATTCCCTGAACTTTGTGAGTGCGGGGACACCATTACACGCGTGTACTACATATAGGTCACTACCTATATGTAGCTTCACAATGGTAACTCCGAATATGGCCATGTAACATGTCTAAGATCATGGAATTGCCCCCTCTATGCCATCCTGGCATTATTGGGACAATTCCATGATCCCAGTGGTCTGTAGCACAGACCCTGGTACTGCCAAACTGCCTTCCCTGGGGTTTCACTGCAGCTGCTGCTGCTGCCAACCCCTCAGACAGGTTTCTGACCCCCTGGGGTCAAGCCAGGCTTGTCCCAGGATGGCAGAACAAAGGACTTCCTCTGAGAGAGGGTGTTACACCCTCTCCCTTTGGAAAATGGTGTGAAGGCAGGGGAGGAGTAGCCTCCCCCAGCCTCTGGAAATGCTTTCATGGGCACATTTGGTGCCCATTTCTGCAGAAGCCAGTCTACACCGGTTCAGGGACCCCTTAGCCCTACTCTGGCGCAAAACTGGACAAAGGAAAGGGGAGTGACCACTCCCCTGACCTGCACCTCCCCTGGGAGGTGTCCAGAGCTCCTCCAGTGTGCTCCAGACCTCTGCCATCTTGGAAACAGAGGTGCTGCTGTCACACTGGACTGCTCTGAGTGGCCAGGGCCAGCAGGTGACGTCAGAGACTCCTTCTGATAGGCTCCTTCAGGTGTCTATCCTCTCTCCTAAGTAGCCAAACCCTCTTTTCTGGCTATTTAGGGTCTCTGCTTTGGGGATTTCCTTAGATAACGAATGCAAGAGCTCATCAGAGTTCCTCTGCATCTCCCTCTTCACCTTCTGCCAAGGAATCGACTGCTGACCGCGCTGGAAGCCTGCAAAACTGCAACAAAGTAACAAAGACAACTACTGCAACTCTGAAACGCTGATCCTGCCGCCTTCTTGACTGTTTTCCTGGTGGTGCATGCTGTGGGGGTAGTCTGCCTCCTCTCTGCACTAGAAGCTCCGAAGAAATCTCCAGTGGGTCGACGGAATCTTCCCCCTGCAACCACAGGCACCAAAGAACTGCATTACCGGTACTCTGGGTCTCCTCTCAGCACGACGAGCGAGGTCCCTTGATTCCAGCAACTCTGTCCAAGTGACTCCGACAGTACAGTGACTCTTCAGTCCAAGTTTGGTGGAGGTAAGTCCTTGCCTCCCCACGCCAGACTGCATTGCTGGGAACCGCGTCTTTTGCAGCTACTCCGGCTTCCGTGCACTTGCGGTGGAAATCCTTTGTGCACAACCAAGCCTGGGTCCACGGCACTCTAACCTGCATTGCACGATTTTCTAAGTTGGTCCCTGGCGACGTGGGACCCCTTTGTGCAACTTCGGGTCAGCACCGTTTCACTCTTCTTCGTAGTGCCTGTTCTGGCACTTCTGCGGGTACTGCCTGCTTTTGAGAGGGCTCCTTGTCTTGCGCGATGCCCCCTCTGTCCCCAGACACAATTGGCGATATCCTGGTCCCTCCTGATACACAGCAGCATCCAAAATCCCTAACCATACGATTTGCAGCTAGCAAGGCTTGTTGGCGGTCTTTTGGCGGGAAAACACTTCTACACGACTCTCCACGGCATGCTGGATCCATCCTCCAAAGGGGAAGTCTCTATCCCTTGTCGTTCCTGCAGAATCCTCAGCTTCTACTGTCCAGTAGCAGCTTCTTTGCACCCACAGCTGGCATTTCCTGGGCATCTGCCCATCTCCGACTTGCTTGTGACTTTTGGACTTGGTCCCCTTGTTCCACAGGTACCCTCGACAAGAAATCCATTGTTGTTGCATTGCTGGTTTGTGTCTTTCCTGCAGAATTCCCCTATCACGACTTCTATGTCCTTTGGGGAACTTTAGTGCACTTTACACTCACTTTTCAGGGTCTTGGGGTGGGCTATTTTTCTAACCCTAACTATTTTCTAACAGTCCCAGCTACCCTCTACAAGGTCACATAGGTTTGGGGTCCATTCGTGGTTCGCATTCCACTTTTGGAGTATATGGTTTGTGTTGCCCCTATCCCTATGTGTCCCCATTGCATCCTATTGTAACTATTCATTGTTTGCACTGTTTTCTAAGACTATACTGCACATTTTTGGTGTTGTGTACATATATCTTGTGTATATTTGCTATCCTCACTCTGAGGGTACACTCTGAGATACTTTGGCATATTGTCATAAAAATAAAGTACCTTTATTTTTAGTATAACTGTGTATTGTGTTTTCTTATGATATTGTGCAAGTGACACTTGTGGTACTGTAGTAGCTTCACACGTCTCCTAGTTCAGCCTAAACTGCTCTGCTAAGCGACCATTATCTATCAGCCTAAGCTGCTAGACACCCTATACACTAATAAGGGATAACTGGGCCTGGTGCAAGGTGCAAGTACCCCTTGGTACTCACTACAAGCCAGTCCAGCCTCCTACATTGGTTGTGCAGTGGTGGGATAAGTGCTTTGAGACTACTTACCACTCTTGTCATTGTACTTTTCATAAGAGAAAAATATACAAAACAAGTTCAGTGTGTGTACACATAGCTAAAAAGTTTTGCATTTCCTCTTTTCACTGTTTTCAAAGTGCTGAAAAGTACTTCTAAACTTTCAAAAAGTTCTTAAAAGTTTACAAAGTTTTTTTCTGTCTTTCTAAAAAGTTCTGAAAACTTTTTTCTCTTTTTCTATCACTTTAACTCTCTCTAAAAATGTCTGGCACAGGTCAAAATGTTGATCTGTCCAAACTTGCATATGATCACCTTAGCTGGAAAGGAGCAAGGAGTCTCTGCATAGAGAGAGGTTTGAGTGTAGGGAAGAATCCTTCCTTGGAACTGTTAATTAACATGCTTAGAGAACAAGATAAGGCTATAAGTGCCCCATTTGTTGAAAAAGTAGCTAATGGTTCCCAATCTTATCCAGGGACTCCCCCAGGAAAAGGTTCAGGAAAGAAACTTCTTAGCCTGCCCATTACTAGACAGTCTAGCATAGTTGGTACTGAGGTGGAGTCACATCATACAGATGATGTGCTCTCACATGTTCTCACATGCTCTCACTATCAGCCAAGCTGTTAGGGTGGCCTCTGTAAGGGACAGGTCTCCTTCTGTTCATTCCCATCATACCTCTGTATCTAGAAATGTCCCTCCCACCAGCCCTGATGACAGATTGTTAGAAAAGGAACTCAATAAGTTGAGGGTGGAACAAACCAGACTGAAGCTTAAAAAGCAACAGCTGGATTTGGATAGACAGTCTTTAGAAATAGAGAAGGAAAGACAGAAGTTGGGTTTAGAAACCCATGGTGGCAGCAGCAGTATTCCAGATAGTCATACTGTAAAAGAGCATGATTCCAGGAATCTGCACAAGATAGTTCCCCCTTATAAGGAGGGGGATGACATTAACAAGTGGTTTGCTGCACTTGAGAGGGCCTGTGTTGTACAGGATGTCCCTCAAAGGCAGTGGGCTGCTATCCTATGGCTATCATTTAGTGGAAAAGGTAGGGATAGGCTCCTTACTGTGAAAGAAAGTGATGCCAATAATTTTACAGTACTTAAGAAGGCACTCCTGGATGGTTATGGCTTAACCACTGAACAATACAGGATAAAGTTCAGAGAAACCAAAAAGAGTCTTCACAAGACTGGGTTGATTTCATTGACCATTCAGTGAAGGCCTTGGAGGGGTGGTTAAATGGCAGTAAGGTTACTGACTTTGAAAGCCTGTATATCTTGATCCTGAGAGAGCATATTCTTAATAATTGTGTGTCTGATTTGTTGCACCAGTACTTGTTGGACTCTGATCTGACCTCTCCCCAAGAATTGGGAAAGAAGGCAGACAAATGGGTCAGAACAAGGGTGAACATAAAAGTTCATACGGGGGTGACAAAGATGGCAACAAAAAGAAGGATGGTAAGTCTTCAGACAAGGGTGGGGACGAATCTAAAAATGAGTCTTCATCAGGCCCACAAAAACACTCTGGTGGGGGTGGTGGGTCCAAATCCTCCTTTAATCAAAACAAAGAAAAGAAACCATGGTGCTATTTATGTAAATTAAAAGGCCATTGAACAACAGACCTCAGTTGTCCAAAGAAAAGCACCAAGCCTCCTACCACTACAACCCCTACTGCTACACCTAGTGCCCCTACTAATAGCAGTGGTGGTGGGAGCAAACCTACTAATAGCCAATCCAAGGGAGTAGCTGGGCTCACTATTGGTAACTTATTTGTGGTTGGCCTGGTTAGGGAGGCCACAGAGGCTGTGTTAGTCTCTGAGGGGGCTATTGATTTAGCCACCTTAGCTGCTTGTCCCCTTAATATGGATAAGTACAAGCAGCTACCCCTAATAAATGGTGTTGAGGTTCAGGCCTACAGGGACACTGGTGCCAGTGTGACTATGGTCATAGAGAAACTGGTCCACCCTGAACAACACCTACTTGGTCACCAGTACCAAGTAACCGATGCTCACAACAACACACTTAGCCACCCCATGGCTGTTGTTAATCTCAACTGGGGGGGTGTTACTGGTCCAAAGAAAGTTGTGGTAGCCACAGATTTATCTGTAGACTGTCTACTAGGAAATGATTTGGAGACATCAGCTTGGTCAGATGTGGAGTTGGAGGCCCATGCAGCAATGCTGGGCATCCCAGGGCATATTTTTGCTTTAACCAGGGCTCAGGCCAAAAAGCAAAAAGGACAGGGAAGCTTGGATCCTGGAACAATGGACCAAGTGCTCCCTAAAGCTAGGGCTAGTAGAAGCAAACCACTTCCTACTATCCCTCCCTCTACAGTGGATTCAACTTCTGAGGAAGAAGAATTCCCTCCCTGTGCAGAACCTACTCCAGAGGAGCTTGAAGCAGACGCTGCTGAGCTTTTGGGTGAAGGGGGGCCTGCCAGAGAGGAGCTGAGTGTGGCACAGGAAACCTGTCCCACATTAGAGGGTCTAAGACAGCAAGCTGTCAAATAGGCTAATGGGGATGTCAGTGACTCTCATAGAGTTTACTGGGAGGACAACATCTTGTACACTGAGCATAGGGATCCTAAACCTGGAGCTGCCAGGAGATTAGTGATTCCTCAGGAGTACAGAAAGTTCCTCCTAACTCTTGCACACAACATTCCCCTAGCTGGGCATCTAGGACAAATGAAAACTTGGGACAGGCTTGTTCCCTTGTTTCATTGGCCTAGGATGTCTGAGGACACAAAAGATTTTTGTAAGTCCTGTGAAACCTGTCAAGCCAGTGGCAAGACAGGTGGCACCCCAAAGGCACCCCTTATTCCACTGCCTGTGGTTGGGGTTCCCTTTGAAAGGGTAGGGGTTGACATAGTTGGCCCCCTTGACCCTCCTACTGCTTCAGGCAATAGATTCATCTTGGTGGTAGTGGACCATGCCACAAGATACCCTGAAGCTATTCCTTTAAGGACCACTACAGCTCCTGCAGTGGCAAAGGCCCTCCTGGAAATATTTTCCAGGGTGGGCTTCCCAAAGGAAGTAGTATCAGACAGGGGAAGCAATTTCATGTCTGCATACTTGAAGGCCATGTGGAAGGAGTGTGGGGTAACTTACAAGTTCATCACACCCTATCATCCACAAACAAATGGACTGGTGGAGAGATTTAACAAAACTCTCAAAGGCATGATTATGGGTCTCCCTGAAAAACTCCGCAGCAGATGGGATATCCTTCTACCATGCCTCCTTTTTGCCTACAGGGAGGTACCCCAGAAAGGAGTGGGCTTCAGCCCCTTTGAACTTCTTTTTGGACACCCTGTTAGGGGTCCACTAACACTTGTGAAGGAGGGTTGGGAACAACCTTTAAAAGCTCCTAAGCAGGATATTGTGGATTATGTACTTGGCCTCAGATCAAGGATGGCTGAGTATATGAAAAAGGCCAGTAAGAACCTTCAGGCCAGCCAAGAGCTCCAGAAGCAATGGCATGATCAGAAGGCTGTTTTGGTTCAGTACCAATCAGGGCAGAAAGTGTGGGTCTTGGAGCCTGTGGCCCCAAGAGCACTCCAAGATAAATGGAGTGGACCCCACACAATTGTTGAGAAAAAGGGTGAAGTCACTTATTTAGTTGACTTAGGCACTGCCAGGAGTCCCCTTAGGGTGCTCCATGTCAACCGCCTAAAACCCTACTATGACAGGGCTGATCTCACCCTGCTCATGGCAACTGATGAGGGACAGGAAGAAGACAGTGATCCTCTACCTGATCTCTTCTCTTCCACAGAACAAGATGCTCTTGTGGAAGGTGTAGTTTTGGCTGATTGTCTTACTGCTGAGCAGAAAGACCATTGCATAAATCTCCTAGATCAATTCTCTGAACTCTTCTCTACTGTGCCAGGTACCACTTCTTGGTGTGAGCACACTATAGATACTGGAGACAGCTTGCCTGTCAAAAGTAAGATCTATAGGCAGCCTGACCATGTCAGGGACTGCATAAAGCAAGAAGTCCAGAAGATGTTAGAACTAGGAGTGGTTGAGCACTCTGAAAGTCCATGGGCTTCTCCTGTGGTACTTGTACCAAAACCCCATTCCAAAGATGGCAAGAAGGAAATGCGGTTTTGTGTAGACTATAGAGGTCTCAACTTGGTAACCAAAACTGATGCTCACCCTATACCCAGGGCAGATGAGCTCATAGATACACTGGCATCTGCCAAGTATCTAAGCACTTCTTACTTGACTGCAGGGTATTGGCAGATCAAATTGTCAGAAGATGCTAAACCTAAAACTGCATTTTCAACCATTGGAGGACATTACCAGTTCACTGTAATGCCCTTTGGATTGAAAAATGCACCTGCCACTTTTCAGAGGTTGGTGAACACAGTCCTGCAAGGGCTGGAAGCTTTCAGTGCAGCATATTTGGACGATATAGCTGTCTTTAGCTCCAGCAGGGATGATCACCTGGTCCACCTTGGAAAGTTTTGGAGGCCCTGCAAAAGGCAGGCCTCACTATCAAGGCTTCAAAGTGCCAGATAGGGCAGGGTAAGGTGGTTTATCTGGGACACCTTGTTGGTGGGGAACAGATTGCACCACTACAGGGGAAAATCCAAACAATTATTGATTGGGTTACCCCTACTACACAGACTCAGGTGAGAGCCTTCCTAGGCCTCACTGGGTATTACAGGAGGTTCATTAAGAACTATGGCTCCATTGCAGCCCCTCTTAATGACCTCAGTTCCAAGAAAATGCCTAAAAAGGTATTATGGACAGCAAACTGTCAGAAAGCTTTTGAGGAGCTGAAGCAGGCCATGTGCTCTGCACCTGTCCTGAAAAGCCCTTGTTACTCTAAAAAATTCTATGTCCAAACTGATGCATCTGAATTAGGAGTAGGGGCAGTCCTATCACAACTTAATTCTAAGGGCCAGGATCAACCTTTTGCTTTTATTAGTAGGAGGTTGACCCCAAGAGAAAAGCGTTGGTCTGCCATAGAGAGGGAGGCCTTTTCTGTGGTCTGGGCACTGAAGAAGTTGAGGCCATACCTGTTTGGCACTCACTTCATTGTTCAGACAGACCACAAACCTCTACTTTGGCTAAAACAAATGAAAGGTGAAAATCCTAAATTGTTGAGGTGGTCCATATCCCTACAGGGAATGGACTATACAGTGGAACATAGACCTGGGAGTAGCCACTCCAATGCAGATGGACTCTCCAGATATTTCCACTTAGACAATGAAGACTCATCAGGTCATGGCTAGTCTTATTGTCCTTCGTTTGGGGGGGGGGGTTGTGTAGGAAAGTACCATCTTGCCTGGCATGTTACCCCCATTTTTCACTGTATATATGTTGTTTTAGTTGTATGTGTCACTGGGACCCTGTTCTCCAGGGCCCCAGTGCTCATAAGTGTTACCTGTGTAGTGACTAACTGTCTCACTGAGGCTCTGCTAATCAGAACCTCAGTGGTTATGCTCTCTCATTTCTTTCAAATTGTCACTAACAGGCTAGTGACCAATTTTACCAATTTACATTGGCTTACTGGAACACCCTTATAATTCCCTAGTATATGGTACTGAGGTACCCAGGGTATTGGGGTTCCAGGAGATCCCTATGGGCTGCAGCATTTCTTTTGCCACCCATAGGGAGCTCTGACAATTCTTACACAGGCCTGCCACTGCAGCCTGAGTAAAATAACGTCCACGTTATTTCACAGCCATTTTACACTGCACTTAAGTAACTTATAAGTCACCTATATGTCTAACCTTTACCTGGTAAAGGTTAGGTGCAAAGTTACTTAGTGTGAGGGCACCCTGGCACTAGCCAAGGTGCCCCCACATTGTTCAGGGCCAATTCCCTGAACTTTGTGAGTGCGGGGACACCATTACACGCGTGTACTACATATAGGTCACTACCTATATGTAGCTTCACAATGGTAACTCCGAATATGGCCATGTAACATGTCTAAGATCATGGAATTGCCCCCTCTATGCCATCCTGGCATTATTGGGACAATTCCATGATCCCAGTGGTCTGTAGCACAGACCCTGGTACTGCCAAACTGCCTTCCCTGGGGTTTCACTGCAGCTGCTGCTGCTGCCAACCCCTCAGACAGGTTTCTGTCCCCCTGGGGTCAAGCCAGGCTTGTCCCAGGATGGCAGAACAAAGGACTTCCTCTGAGAGAGGGTGTTACACCCTCTCCCTTTGGAAAATGGTGTGAAGGCAGGGGAGGAGTAGCCTCCCCCAGCCTCTGGAAATGCTTTCCTTGGCACAGATGTGCCCAATTCTGCATAAGCCCGTCTACACCGGTTCAGGGACCCCTTAGCCCCTGCTCTGGCGCGAAACTGGACAAAGGAAAGGGGAGTGACCACTCCCCTGACCTGCACCTCCCCTGGGAGGTGCCCAGAGCTCCTCCAGTGTGCTCCAGACCTCTGCCATCTTGGAAACAGAGGTGCTTCTGGCACACTAGACTGCTCTGAGTGGCCAGGGCCAGCAGGTGACGTCAGAGACTCCTTCTGATAGGCTCCTTCAGGTGTTGCTAGGCTATCCTCTCTCCTAAGTAACCAAACCCTCTTTTCTGGCTATTTAGGGTCTCTGCTTTGGGGAATTCCTTAGATAACGAATGCAAGAGCTCATCAGAGTTCCTCTGCATCTCTCTGTTCACCTTCTGCCAAGGAATCGACTGCTGACCGCGCTGGAAGCCTGCAAAACTGCAACAAAGTAGCAAAGACGACTACTGCAACTCTGTAACGCTGATCCTGCTGCCTTCTCGACTGTTTTCCTGGTGGTGCATGCTGTGGGGGTAGTCTGCCTCCTCTCTGCACTAGAAGCTCCGAAGAAATCTCCCATGGGTCGACGGAATCTTCCCCCTGCTACCGCAGGCACCAAAGAACTGCATCACCGGTCCCCTGGGTCTCCTCTCAGCACAACGAGCGAGATCCCTTGAATCCAGCAACTCTGTCCAAGTGACTTCTACAGTCCAGTGACTCTTCAGTCCAAGATTGGTGGAGGTAAGTCCTTGCCTCCCCACGCCGGACTGCATTGCTGGGAACCGCGTCTTTTGCAGCTACTCCGGCCTCTGTGCACTTCTGGTGGAATTCCTTTGTGCACAGCCAAGCCTGGGACCACAGCTCTCTAACCTGCATTGCACGACTTTCTAAGTTGTCCTCCGGCGGCGTGGAACTCCTTTGTGCAACTTCGGGTGAGCACCGTTTCACTCCTCTTCATAGTGCCTGTTCCGGCACTTCTGCGGGTGCTGCCTGTTTCTGAGAGAGCTCCTTGTCTTGCTCGACGCCCCCTCTGTCCCCAGACGCAATTGGCGACATCCTGGTCCCTCCTGGGCCACAGCAGCATCCAAAAACACTAACCGCATGATTTGCAGCTAGCAAGGCTTGTTGGCAGTCTTTCTTCAGGAAAACACTTCTGCACGACTCTCCACAGCGTGCGGGATCCATCCTCCAAAGGGGAAGTCTCTAGCCTTTGTCGTTCCTGCAGAATCCTCAGCTTCTTCTGTCCAGCAGCAGCTTCTTTGCACCCACAGCTGGCATTTCCTGGGCATCTGCCCATCTCCGACTTGCTTGTGACTTTTGGAATTGGTCCCCTTGTTCCATAGGTACCCTTGACTGGAAATCCATTGTTGTTGCATTGCTGGTTTGTGTCTTTCCTACAGAATTCCCCTATCACGACTTCTATGTCCTTTGGGGAACTTTAGTGCACTTTGCACTCACTTTTCAGGGTCTTGGGGTGGGCTATTTTTCTAACCCTTACTATTTTCTAATAGTCCCAGCGACCCTCTACAAGGTCACATAGGTTTGGGGTCCATTTGTGGTTCGCATTCCACTTTTGGAGTATATGGTTTGTGTTGCCCCTATCACTATGTGTCCCCATTGCATCCTATTGTAACTATACATTATTTGCACTGTTTTCTAAGACTATACTGCATATTTTTTGTATTGTGTACATATATCTTGTGTATATTTGCTATCCTCATACTGAGGGGACTCACTGAGATACTTTGGCATATTGTCATAAAAATAAAGTACCTTTATTTTTAGTATATCTGTGTATTGTGTTTTCTTATGATATTGTGCAAGTGACACTAGTGGTACCGTAGGAGATTCACTCATCTCCTAGTTCAGCCTAAGCTGCTCTGCTAAGCTACCATTATCTATCAGCCTAAGCTGCTAGACACCCTATACACTAATAAGGGATGCCTGGGCCTGGTGCATGGTGTAAGTACCCCTTGGTACTCACTACAAGCCAGTCCAGCCTCCTACATTGGTTGTGCAGCGGTGGGATAAGTACTTTGCAACTACTTACCACTTTTGTCACTGTACTTTTCATAAGAGAAAAATATACAAAACAAGTTCAGTGTGTGTACACATAACCAAAAAGTTTTGCATGTCCTCTTTTCACTTTTTTCTAAAGTGCTGAAAAGTACCTCTAAACTTTCTAAAAGTTCTTAAAAAGTTTAAAAAGTTTTTTTTCTGTCTTTCAAAAAGTTCTGAAAACCTTTTTATCACTTTTTCTGTCACTTAAACACTTTCTAAAATGTCTGGCACAGGCCAAACTGTTGATCTGTCCAAACTTGCTTATGATCACCTTAGCTGGAAAGGAGCAAGGAGTCTCTGCATAGAAAGAGGTTTGAGTGTAGGTAAGAATCCCCCCAGAGAACTGTTGGTTAACATTCTTATAGAACAGGATAAGGCAAAAGGAGCCCCTTCTGTTGAAAAAGTAGCTAATGGTTCACAATCTGATCCAGGGACTCCCCTAGAAAAAGATTCAGGAAAGAAACTTCCTAGCCTGCCCCCTATCAGACAGCCTAGCATAGTTGGTACTGAAGTAGGGTCACACCATACTGATAGTGTGATCTCACATCATAGCAAGAGTATTTCTTCTCAACACAGTAGAAGTGATTTTTCTGTTAACCAAGCTGTTAGGATGCCATCTGTTAGGAACAGGTCTCCTTCTGTCCATTCTCAGCATACTTCTGTTTCTAGGAATGTCCCTCCCACCCACCCTGATGACAGAATGTTGGAAAGGGAGCTCAATAGATTGAGAGTGGAGCAATCCAGACTGAAGCTCAAACAGGAACAGCTGGATTTAGATAGGCAATCCTTAGAAGTAGAGAAGGAAAGACAGAAATTGGGTTTAGAAACCCATGGTGGCAGCAGCAGTATTTCCCATAGTCATTCTGCAAGAGAGCATGATTCAAGGAATCTGCATAAGATAGTTCCCCCTTATAAGGAGGGGGATGACATTAACCTTTTTGATGCGGGCGTCGGCCACTGGCCGACGCCCACACACCCTCCTTAGTGCGGGTCACGACCAGTGGCCGACACAACGCACCCGAGGATTTTTTTTTTTTTAAACATTCCCCCGGGAGACATGGAAGCTTCCGTGACTCCCCCGCCCCTTTGTGACGTCAGCGCGCCGCGAGGCGCGCTGACGTTTCAAAGGTGTTTTCCCCATCAAAGCAGGAAGCAGCCTTGCGCCCGCTTCCTGCTTTGATGGGGAAAACGGCCTTTCCCACGTTCGGGAAGGCCTCGTAAGAAAGGGGAGAGTCTCCCCTTTCTTACGAGGCCTTCAGAAAGTGTTTCCTGGCCCCCGATCGCAGCACAGCTGCGATCGGGGGCCAGGAAACACCACTAGATGACAGGGATTTCACTTTTGGGGGGCGGCCCCCTCGAAAACGGGCCGCCCCCCCAGCATAATTTAAAAATAAAAAATAAAAAAAAAAATGACAGGGGGTCGCCCGTGGGCAGGGTGACCCACTGTGGGGGCAATATTTTTTTTTAGATGTTGTAGGGTTTCCCTGGGGGCCATGTTGGCCCCCAAGGAAACCATACAACAACTAAAAAAAAATAGATGTATATATAGATCTATATATATCTATGTAGATATATATATCTATGTACATGGATATATCTATAGATATATCTATGTAGATAGATATATATATATATAGAGGTAGATCTATATCAATCAAAGAGATTTATAAAGCGCGCTACTCACCCGTGAGGGTCTCAAGGCGCTGGGGGGGGGGGGGAACAGGGAAAGGGAAAGGGGCTGGGAGGTTCACTGTTCGAAAAGCCAGGTTTTGAGGCCCTTCCTGAAAAGAAGTAGGTTTTGGATCTTGCGAAGGTGGGTTGTGAGGGCGTTACAGGTTTTGAGTGCAAGGTAGGAAAAGGATCTGCCCCCGGTGGTGGTGTGTTTGATGCGGGGGACAGAGGCGAGAGAGAGGTCAGCTGAGCGGACGTTTCGTGTGGGGGTGTGGAAGGTGACTCTCGTTGAGGTAGGCAGGGCCTGTGTTGTGGAGTGATTTGTGTGCAAGGAGGAGGATCTTGAAGGTGATCCTTTTGTCAATGGGGAGCCAGTGGAGGGATTTGAGGTGTGGAGAGATGTGAACGTGTCGGGGGAGGTCGAGGATGAGTCGTGCTGCTGAGTTCTGGATGTGTGTAGTTTGCGCTTGAGTTTTAGAGTGGTTCCGGCGTAGAGGGTGTTTCCGTAATCAAGCCTGCTGCTGATGAGTGCGTGAGTGACAGTTTTTCTGGTCTCTGTGGGGATCCATTTGAATGTTTTTCAGTATACGAGTGTGTTGAAGCATGAGGAGGTGAGTGCGTTGATTTGTTGGGTCATCGAGAGGGAGGAGTCTAGGATGATGCTGAGGTTGCGTGCGTGGTTGGCGGGGGTGGGTGCAGGGCCTAGCGTGGTGGGCCACCATGAGGGGTCCCAGGTGTTTTTGTGTGGGCCAAAGAGGATTATTTCGGTTTTGCTTGAGTTGAGTTTAAGGTGGTTGTCTATCATATATATATCACTTTTGTCAATGTGTGTGGTTTCCCTGGGGGGAAAAGGGTCCGACTTGTCTAGTGGCAGTTTTAGTGCCATAAAGAAGCGCAGAAGGTTTATATGCCTACTGCAAAAAGCAAATCTGTATTTAATGTAAATAGCTGAGTACATTAGTAAAGTCAGCCATTACCTGCGCTATAATACCAATGAAATGTATGTGCGGGGTGGAGGGCGGCTATGGAGAGATGAAGGGCACTTTTTCTGGGTGGTAATGAGGCAATCCGAGGAGGAGGGAGTGGGAGCACCAATAATGATTGTTGGACTGGGCGCAGGAGGTGCTAAAGACTGTGACAAATGGTATGTGACAAAGTGTTTTTTGAGTGTCTTGAAAGTACGTGCTGATTGAGGGAAGAAGCGCAGGTAAGGTGGCCTCTACTGTTGCACGTATCTCACACACACCATCGATTTTGTGACTGTCTACGTAGGCTAGTGTTTTAGAGCAACAGTTTAGCCAATAGCAGAGATGGCATCTTGATGGATGACTGCTGCCTGCACTCGGGTTATAAAGGACCGCTCTGACATAGGATCAGAGACTGAGACATCAGATACTGAGACAGCATCTGAGGGATAGGACAATGGCGCAGACTCTGGGAGTGATTTTTCAGTCAGAGGAGTCCCATTCGATAACTCCTCTTCCAGTACATTATGAGGGAGGTGATGAGGACAGTCCTGCTGTCCCTTCGCAAGCTGTTCGTGCAACTGGGTAATAGTGGGTTAGGCCAACCCAGAGAGCAGGTGAATGCGGCGGCAAGCAGAGAGAGAGAGTGCTCTCTTGGGAGCTCCCCAATTTAGTTCAGCCCCAAATTCCACCACCCAAATCATATTGTGGAGACATCAAAATTATCTATGGCAAAACAAAATGGTTTTGTAAGGCAGGCACCTGTGTTTTTGGTCCTGGATTCGGCGGCCATATAGAGAAACACACTAAACCCAAACATTTCTGGAAACTAGACATTCGGGGGAGTCCACAGAGGTGTGACTTGTGTGGATTCCCCAAAGTTTTCTTACCCAGAATACCCTGCAAAGCTGAAATGTTGAAAAAAAACTCAATTTTTCTCGCATTTCTGTCACACAAATTACAGGAATATGCTGGGATCCACAACATTCCTACCACCCAGTGACTCCTCACCTGTCCTGATAAAAACACTACCCCACTTGAGTGCCTACACCTAGTGCCTGTGTCAGGAATGGATCACCCCAGGGTCAACAGCTGCCTCACGTAAGGACCAACATTGACCGTTGTGTGATCTAGTCCTGTCGCAGGCACCAGGCCTAACCACACAAGTGAGGTATCATATTTATCGGGAGACTTGGGGGAACGCTGGGTGGAAGGAAATTTGTGGCTCCTCTCAGATTCCAGAACTTTCTGTCACTGAAATGTGAGGAAAACGTGTTATTTTAGCCACATTTTGAGGTTTGCAAAGGATTCTGGGTAACAGAACCTGGTCAGAGCCCCACAAGTCACCTCATCTTGGATTCCCCTGGGTTTCTAGTTTTCAAAAATGTGCTGGTTTGCTAGGTTTCCCCAGGTGCCGGCTGAGCTAGAGGCCAAAATCCACAGGTAGGCACTGTTTTCTATGAAAAAATGTGATGTGTCCACGTTGTGTTTTGGGGCATTTCCTGTCGCGGGCGCTAGGCCTACCCACACAAGTGAGGTATCATTTTTATCGGGAGACTTGGGGGAACGCTGGGTGGAAGGAAATTTGTGGCTCCTCTCAGATTCCAGAACTTTCTGTCACCGAAATGTGAGGAAAACTTGTTTTTTTAGCCACTTTTTGAGGTTTGCAAAGGATTCTGGGTAACAGAACCTGGTCCGAGCCCCGCAGGTCACCCCTCCTTGGATTCCCCTAGGTCTCTAGTTTTCAGAAATGCACAGGTTTGGTAGGTTTCCCTAGGTGCCGGCTGAGCTAGAGGCCAAAATCTAGAGGTAGGCACTTTGCAAAAAACACCTCTGTTTTCTTCCAAAAATTTGGATGTGTCCACGTTGCGCTTTGGGGCGTTTCCTGTCGCGGGCGCTAGGCCTACCCACACAAGTGAGGTATCATTATTATCGGGAGACTTGGGGGAACGCTGGGTGGAAGGAAATTTGTGGCTCCTCTCAGATTCCAGAACTTTCTGTCACCTAAATGTGAGGAAAACTTGTTTTTTTAGCCACTTTTTGAGGTTTGCAAAGGATTCTGGGTAACAGAACCTGGTCCGAGCCCCACAAGTCACCCCTCCTTGGATTCCCCTAGGTCTCTAGTTTTCAGAAATGCACAGGTTTGGTAGGTTTCCCGAGGTGCCGGCTGAGCTAGATGCCAAAATCTACAGGTAGGTACTTCGCAAAAAACACCTTTGTTTTCTTCCAAAAATGTGGATGTGTCCACGTTGCGCTTTGGGGTGTTTCCTGTCGCGGGCGCTAGGCCTACCCACACAAGTGAGGTATCATTTTTATTGGGAGACTTGGGGGAACACTGGGTGGAAGGAAATTTGTGGCTCCTCTCAGATTCCAAAACTTTCTGCCACAGAAATGTGAGGAACATGTGTTTTTTTAGCCAAATTTTGAGGTTTGCAAAGGATTCTGGGTAACAGAACCTGGTCCGAGCCCCGCAAGTCACCCCTCCTTGGATTTGCCTAGGTCTCTAGTTTTCAGAAATGCACAGGTGTGGTAGGTTTCACTAGGTGCTGGATGAGCTAGAGGCCAAAATCTACAGGTAGGCACTTCGCAAAAAACACCTCTGTTTAATTCCAAAAATTTGGATGTGTCCACGTTGCGCTTTGGGGCGTTTCCTGTCGCGGGCGCTAGGCCTTCCCACACAAGTGAGGTATCATTTTTATCGGGAGACTTGGGGGAACGCTGGGTGGAAGGAAATTTGTGGCTCCTCTCAGATTCCAGAACTTTCTGTCACCGAAATATGAGGAAAACTTGTTTTTTTAGCCACTTTTTGAGGTTTGCAAAGGATTCTGGGTAACAGAACCTGGTCCGAGCCCCGCAAGTCACCCCTCCTTGGATTCCCCTAGGTCTCTAGTTCTCATAAATGAACAGGTTTGGTAGGTTTCCCTAGGTGCCGGCTGAGCTAGAGGCCAAAATCTACAGGTAGGCACTTCGCAAAAAACACCTCTGTTTTTTTCCCAAAATTTGGATGTGTCCACGTTGCGCTTTGGGGCGTTTCCTGTCGCGGGCGCTAGGCCTACCCACACAAGTGAGGTATCAATTTTATCGGGAGACTTGGGGGAACGCTGGGTGGAAGGAAATTTGAGGCTCCTCTGTGAGAAGGTAGCCTCTTTCTAGCCTTGTTACCCCCACTTTAGGCCTGTTTGTGAGTGTATGTCAGGGTGTTTTCGCTGTCTCACTGGGATCCTGCTAGCCAGGGCCCAGTGCTCATAGTGAAAACCCTATGTTTTCAGTATGTTTGTTATGTGTCACTGGGACCCTGCTAGTCAGGACCCCAGTGCTCATAAGTTTGTGGCCTATATGTATGTGTTCCCTGTGTGGTGCCTAACTGTCTCACTGAGGCTCTGCTATCCAGAACCTCAGTGGTTATGCTCTCTCATTTCTTACAAATTGTCACTAACAGGCTAGTGACCAATTTTACCAATTTACATTGGCTTACTGGAACACCCTTATAATTCCCTAGTATATGGTACTGAGGTACCCAGGGTATTGTGGATCCAGGAGATCCCTATGGGCTGCAGCATTTCTTTTGCCACCCATAGGGAGCTCTGACAATTCTTACACAGGCCTGCCACTGCAGCCTGAGTGAAATAACGTCCACGTTATTTCACAGCCATTTTACACTGCACTTAAGTAACTTATAAGTCACCTATATGTCTAACCTTTACCTGGTAAAGGTTAGGCGCAAAGTTACTTAGTGTGAGGGCACCCTGGCACTAGCCAAGGTGCCCCCACATTGTTCAGAGCCAATTCCCTGAACTTTGTGAGTGCGGGGACACCATTACACGCGTGCACTACATATAGGTCACTACCTATATGTAGCTTCACAATGGTAACTCCGAATATGGCCATGTAACATGTCTATGATCATGGAATTGCCCCCTCTATGCCATCCTGGCATAGTTGGCACAATCCCATGATCCCAGTGGTCTGTAGCACAGACCCTGGTACTGCCAAACTGCCCTTCCTGGGGTTTCACTGCAGCTGCTGCTGCTGCCAACATCTCAGACAGGCATTTGCCCTCCTGGGGTCCAGCCAGGCCTGGCCCAGGATGGCAGAACAAAGAACTTCCTCTGAGAGAGGGTGTGACACCCTCTCCCTTTGGAAAATGGTGTGAAGGCAGGGGAGGAGTAGCCTCCCCCAGCCTCTGTAAATGCTTTGTTGGGCACAGATGTGCCCAATTCTGCATAAGCCAGTCTACACCGGTTCAGGGACCCCTTAGCCCCTGCTCTGGCGCGAAACTGGACAAAGGAAAGGGGAGTGACCACTCCCCTGACCCGCACCTCCCCTGGGAGGTGTCCAGAGCTCCTCCAGTGTGCTCCAGACCTCTGCCATCTTGGAAACAGAGGTGCTGCTGGCACACTGGACTGCTCTGAGTGGCCAGTGCCACCAGGTGACGTCAGAGACTCCTTCTGATAGGCTCCTTCAGGTGTTAGTAGCCTATCCTCACTCCTAGGTAGCCAAACCCTCTTTTCTGGCTATTTAGGGTCTCTGTCTCTGGGGAAACTTCAGATAACGAATGCATGAGCTCAGCCGAGTTCCTCTGCATCTCTCTCTTCACCTTCTGATAAGGAATCGACTGCTGACCGCGCTGGAAGCCTGCAAACCTGCAACATAGTAGCAAAGACGACTACTGCAACTCTGTAACGCTGATCCTGCCGCCTTCTCGACTGTTTTCCTGCTTGTGCATGCTGTGGGGATAGTCTGCCTCCTCTCTGCACCAGAAGCTCCGAAGAAATCTCCCGTGGGTCGACGGAATCTTCCCCCTGCAACCGCAGGCACCAAAAAGCTGCATTACCGGTCCCTTGGGTCTCCTCTCAGCACGACGAGCGAGGTCCCTCGAATCCAGCGACCCTGTCCAAGTGACCCCCACAGTCCAGTGACTCTTCAGTCCAAGTTTGGTGGAGGTAAGTCCTTGCCTCACCTCGCTGGGCTGCATTGCTGGGAACCGCGACTTTGCAGCTACTCCGGCCCCTGTGCACTTCCGGCGGAAATCCTTTGTGCACAGCCAAGCCTGGGTCCACGGCACTCTAACCTGCATTGCACGACTTTCTAAGTTGGTCTCCGGCGACGTGGGACTCCTTTGTGCAACTTCGGCGAGCACCGTTTCACGCATCTTCGTAGTGCCTGTTTCTGGCACTTCTCCGGGTGCTATCTGCTTCAGTGAGGGCTCTTTGTCTTGCTCGACGTCCCTTCTCTCTTCAGGTCCAATTTGCGACCTCCTGGTCCCTCCTGGGCCCCAGCAGCATCCAAAAACGCCAAACGCACAATTAGCGACCAGCAAGGCTTGTTGGCGTCCTTTCAGCGGGAGAACACTTCTGCACGACTCTCCAAGGCGAGCGGAATCCGTCCACCAAAGGGGACGTCTCTAGCCCTTTTCGTTCCTGCAGAAACCTCAGCTTCTTCTGTCCAGTAGAAGCTTCTTTGCACCCGCAGCTGGCATTTCCTGGGCATCTGCCCATCTCCGACTTGCTTGTGACTTTTGGACTTGGTCCCCTTGTTCCACAGGTACCCTAGATTGGAAATCCACAGTTGTTGCATTGCTGGTTTGTGTCTTTCCTGCATTATTCCTCTAACACGACTTCTTTGTCCTTAGGGGAACTTTAGTGCACTTTGCACTCACTTTTCAGGGTCTTGGGAGGGTTATTTTCCTAACTCTCACTATTTTCTAATAGTCCCAGCGACCCTCTACAAGGTCACATAGGTTTGGGGTCCATTCGTGGTTCGCATTCCACTTTTGGAGTATATGGTTTGTGTTGCCCCTATCCATATGTTTCCCCATTGCATCCTATTGTAACTATACATTGTTTGCACTGTTTTCTAAGACTATACTGCATATTTTTGCTATTGTGTATATATATCTTGTGTATATTTCCTATCCTCTCACTGAGGGTACACTCTAAGATACTTTGGCATATTGTCATAAAAATAAAGTACCTTTATTTTTAGTATAACTGTGTATTGTGTTTTCTTATGATATTGTGCATATGACACTAAGTGGTACTGTAGTAGCTTCACACGTCTCCTAGTTCAGCCTAAGCTGCTCTGCTAAGCTACCATTATCTATCAGCCTAAGCTGCTAGACACCCTATACACTAATAAGGGATAACTGGGCCTGGTGCAAGGTGCAAGTACCCCTTGGTACTCACTACAAGCCAGTCCAGCCTCCTACATTGGTTGTGCAGTGGTGGGATAAGTGCTTTGAGACTACTTACCACTCTTGTCATTGTACTTTTCATAAGAGAAAAATATACAAAACAAGGTCAGTGTATATACACATAGCCAAAAAGTTTTGCATTTCCTCTTTTCACTCTTTTCTAAGTGCTGAAAAGTACTTCTACCTTTCTAAAAAGTTCTAAAAAGTTTTAAAAGGTTTTTTTCTCTGTCTTTCTAAAAGCTCTGACAAACTTTTTATCTTTTACTATCACTTTAACTCTCTCTAAAAATGTCTGGCACAGGCCAAAATGTTGATCTGTCCAAACTTGCATATGACAACCTTAGCTGGAAAAGAGCAAGGAGTCTCTGTATAGAGAGAGGTTTGGGTGTAGGGAAGAATCCTTCCTTGGAACTGTTACTTAACATGCTTAGAGAACAGGATAAGGCCATAGGTGCCTCATCTGTTGAAAAAGTACCTAATAGTTCTCAATCTGATTCAGGGACTCCCCCAGGAAAAGATTCAGGAAAGAAACTTCCTAGCCTGCCCATTACTAGACAGTCTAGCATAGTTGGTAATGATGATGAGCCACACCATACAAATAGTGTTGTCTCACATCATAGCAAAAGCATTTTTTCTCACCATACTGGTAGTAATGTTTCTGTTAACCAAGCTGTTAGGGTGGCTTCTGTAAGGGACAGGTCTCCTTCTGTTCATTCCCATCATACCTCTGTTTCTAGGAATGTCCATCCCACCAACCCTGATGACAGAATGTTAGAGAGGGAACTCAATAAGTTGAGGGTGGAACAAACCAGACTGAAGCTTAAAAAGCAACAGCTGGATTTGGATAGACAGTCTTTTGAACTAGAGAAGGAAAGACAGAAGTTGGGTTTAGAAACCCATGGTGGCAGCAGCAGTATTCCCCATAGTCATCCTGCAAAAGAGCATGATTCCAGGAATCTGCACAAGATAGTTCCCCCTTATAAGGAGGGGGATGACATTAACAAGTGGTTTGCTGCACTTGAGAGGGCCTGTATTGTACAGGATGTCCCTCAAAGGCAGTGGGCTGCTATCCTATGGCTATCATTTAGTGGAAAAGGTAGGGATAGGCTCCTTACTGTGAAAGAAAGTGATGCCAATAATTTTACAATTCTTAAGAATGCACTCCTGGATGGTTATGGCTTAACCACTGAACAATACAGGATAAAGTTCAGAGAGACCAAAAAGGAGTCTTCACAAGACTGGGTTGATTTCATTGACCATTCAGTGAAGGCCTTGGAGGGGTGGTTACATGGCAGTAAAGTTACTGATTATGAAAGCCTGTATAACACAATCCTGAGAGAGCATATACTTAATAATTGTGTGTCTGATTTGTTGCACCAGTACCTGGTAGACTCTGATCTGACCTCTCCCCAAGAATTGGGAAAGAAGGCAGACAAATTGGTCAGAACAAGGGTGAACAGAAAAGTTCATACAGGGGGTGACAAAGATGGCAATAAGAAGAAAGATGGTGAAAAATCTCAAGATAAGCATGGGGATAAGGGTAAAATCAAAGATCCCACTTCAAATCTTAAACACTCTTCAGAGGGTGGGGATAAAACTAATTCTCCCTCTTCTTCTCAACCTGCACACATTAAAAAGCCTTGGTGCTTTGTGTGTAAAAACAGAGGCCATAGGCCAGGGTATAAGTCCTGTCCAGGTGAACCCCCTGAGCCTACCACAACTAATACATCAAGCTCTAGTGCCCCTAGCAGTAGTGGTACTAGTGGTGGGACTGCTGGCAACAGTCAAGTTAAGGGTGTATTTGGGTTCACTTATGGGTCCATAATAGAAACTGGGGTAGTCAGTCCCAAGACAGTTTCTGTCACACCTAGTGGCATTGGCCTTGCCACACTGGCTGCTTGTCCCCTTACAATGGATAAGTACAGGCAGACAGTTACAATAAATGGTGTTGAGGCCTTGGCCTACAGGGACACAGGTGCCAGTATCACTTTGGTGACTGAAAACCTAGTGCACCCTGATCAACACATCATTGGACAACAGTATAAGATTATTGATGTCCATAATTCCACTAAGTTTCTTCCCTTAGCTATAATTCAGTTTAGTTGGGGTGGAGTTACTGGCCCTAAGCAGGTGGTGGTATCACCTAGCTTACCTGTAGACTGTCTCTTAGGTAATGACCTAGAGGCCTCAGGTTGGGCTGATGTAGAGTTTTATGCCCATGCAGCCATGCTGGGCATCCCTGAGGAATTGTTCCCTCTCATTTCTAGTGAAATGAAAAAGCAAAGGAGAGAAGGCCTGAACACTCAGGATCCCTCTCCATCAACAGGTAAAAAGGGTATCACAGTATCCCCTAACCACCCTGCCATTCAGGATATCATTCCTGTGGTGGGAGAAACCTCTCCTGGGGTGGCACCTGTTCCAAGGGAATCATCAGCTGGCAAAGCTGTACTCCCTGAGGTAGAAGTACCTCTCTGTGGGATTACTAACATTGGTGACAAAAAGAGCACCATTTTAGTTAACATGGAGCATCCCTCCAACCCTCCCAGAGAAACTTTAGTGCAGAAACTCTGCACTGCCTCACAACACTTAGGACAGCATCCCTGCCCTAGTGTGGAGCTCATAGGACAGCATCCCTGCCCTGCTCCAACCCAAGAGAAACAGCATCCCTGTTCTCTCTTCCAGCCATATGGACAAAGTTTTTGCCCAGCTATGGCTTTTCTGAGACAGCATCCCTGTCTGGCATTTCCATCACTACAAATAGGTTCAGTGGACAATTCCCACTGCTCTAAACTAAAACTTACTGATTGAAACTCTGAAAATACATCTTCACATTGTTGCTTAGCTAAAAAACTTCAAACAGGGTGGTTTACATCCCCACAGGGAAGTAACCAAATAGTGGATGATAAAGGGAGTAACCAGTCTATTGCAGAGCTACTCTCTACTTATCACCACTTAGACAATAAAGTCTCAACTGGCCAAGGTTAGCCTTATTGTCCTTCGTTTGGGGGGGGGTTGTGTGAGAAGGTAGCCTCTTTCTAGCCTTGTTACCCCCACTTTAGGCCTGTTTGTGAGTGTATGTCAGGGTGTTTTCGCTGTCTCACTGGGATCCTGCTAGCCAGGGCCCAGTGCTCATAGTGAAAACCCTATGTTTTCAGTATGTTTGTTATGTGTCACTGGGACCCTGCTAGTCAGGACCCCAGTGCTCATAAGTTTGTGGCCTATATGTATGTGTTCCCTGTGTGGTGCCTAACTGTCTCACTGAGGCTCTGCTAACCAGAACCTCAGTGGTTATGCTCTCTCATTTCTTACAAATTGTCACTAACAGACCAATTTTACCAATTTATATTGGCTTACTGGAACACCCTTATAATTCCCTAGTATATGGTACTGAGGTACCCAGGGTATTGGGGTTCCAGGAGATCCCTATGGGCTGCAGCATTTCTTTTGCCACCCATAGGGAGCTCTGACAATTCTTACACAGGCCTGCCACTGCAGCCTGAGTGAAATAACGTCCACGTTATTTCACAGCCATTTTACACTGCACTTAAGTAACTTATAAGTCACCTATATGTCTAACCTTTACCTGGTAAAGGTTAGGTGCAAAGTTACTTAGTGTGAGGGCACCCTGGCACTAGCCAAGGTGCCCCCACATTGTTCAGAGCCAATTCCCTGAACTTTGTGAGTGCGGGGACACCATTACACGCGTGCACTACATATAGGTCACTACCTATATGTAGCTTCACAATGGTAACTCCGAATATGGCCATGTAACATGTCTATGATCATGGAATTGCCCCCTCTATGCCATCCTGGCATAGTTGGCACAATCCCATGATCCCAGTGGTCTGTAGCACAGACCCTGGTACTGCCAAACTGCCCTTCCTGGGGTTTCACTGCAGCTGCTGCTGCTGCCAACCCCTCAGACAGGCATCTGCCCTCCTGGGGTCCAGCCAGGCCTGGCCCAGGATGGCAGAACAAAGAACTTCCTCTGAGAGAGGGTGTGACACCCTCTCCCTTTGGAAAATGGTGTGAAGGCAGGGGAGGAGTAGCCTCCCCCAGCCTCTGGAAATGCTTTCATGGGCACAGATGTGCCCAATTCTGCATAAGCCAGTCTACACCGGTTCAGGGACCCCTTAGCCCTTGCTCTGGCGCGAAACTGGACAAAGGAAAGGGGAGTGACCACTCCCCTGACCCGCACCTCCCCTGGGAGGTGTCCAGAGCTCCTCCAGTGTGCTCCAGACCTCTGCCATCTTGGAAACAGAGGTGCTGCTGGCACACTGCACTGCTCTGAGTGGCCAGTGCCACCAGGTGACGTCAGAGACTCCTTGTGATAGGCTCCTTCAGGTGTTGCTAGCCTATCCTCTCTCCTAGGTAGCCAAACCCTCTTTTTTGGCTATTTAGGGTCTCTGTCTCTGGGGAAACTTCAGATAACGAATGCATGAGCTCAGCCGAGTTCCTCTGCATCTCTCTCTTCACCTTCTGATAAGGAATCGACTGCTGACCGCGCTGGAAGCCTGCAAACCTGCAACATAGTAGCAAAGACGACTACTGCAACTCTGTAACGCTGATCCTGCCGCCTTCTCGACTGTTTTCCTGCTTGTGCATGCTGTGGGGATAGTCTGCCTCCTCTCTGCACCAGAAGCTCCGAAGAAATCTCCCGTGGGTCGACGGAATCTTCCCCCTGCAACCGCAGGCACCAAAAAGCTGCATTACCGGTCCCTTGGGTCTCCTCTCAGCACGACGAGCGAGGTCCCTCGAATCCAGCGACTCTGTCCAAGTGACCCCCACAGTCCAGTGACTCTTCAGTCCAAGTTTGGTGGAGGTAAGTCCTTGCCTCACCTCGCTGGGCTGCATTGCTGGGAACCGCGACTTTGCAGCTACTCCGGCCCCTGTGCACTTCCGGCGGAAATCCTTTGTGCACAGCCAAGCCTGGGTCCACGGCACTCTAACCTGCATTGCACGACTTTCTAAGTTGGTCTCCGGCGACGTGGGACTCCTTTGTGCAACTTCGGCGAGCACCATTTCACGCATCTTTGTAGTGCCTGTTTCTGGCACTTCTCCGGGTGCTACCTGCTTCAGTGAGGGCTCTTTGTCTTGCTCGACGTCCCTTCTCTCTTCAGGTCCAATTTGCGACCTCCTGGTCCCTCCTGGGCCCCAGCAGCATCCAAAAACGCCAAACGCACAATTAGCGACCAGCAAGGCTTGTTGGCGTCCTTTCAGCGGGAGAACACTTCTGCACGACTCTCCAAGGCGAGCGGAATCCGTCCACCAAAGGGGACGTCTCTAGCCCTTTTCGTTCCTGCAGAAACCTCAGCTTCTTCTGTCCAGTAGAAGCTTCTTTGCACCCGCAGCTGGCATTTCCTGGGCATCTGCCCATCTCCGACTTGCTTGTGACTTTTGGACTTGGTCCCCTTGTTCCACAGGTACCCTAGATTGGAAATCCACAGTTGTTGCATTGCTGGTTTGTGTCTTTCCTGCATTATTCCTCTAACACGACTTCTTTGTCCTTAGGGGAACTTTAGTGCACTTTGCACTCACTTTTCAGGGTCTTGGGGAGGGTTATTTTCCTAACTCTCACTATTTTCTAATAGTCCCAGCGACCCTCTACAAGGTCACATAGGTTTGGGGTCCATTCGTGGTTCGCATTCCACTTTTGGAGTATATGGTTTGTGTTGCCCCTATCCCTATGTTTCCCCATTGCATCCTATTGTAACTATACATTGTTTGCACTGTTTTCTAAGACTATACTGCATATTTTTGCTATTGTGTATATATATCTTGTGTATATTTCCTATCCTCTCACTGAGGGTACACTCTAAGATACTTTGGCATATTGTCATAAAAATAAAGTACCTTTATTTTTAGTATAACTGTGTATTGTGTTTTCTTATGATATTGTGCATATGACACTAAGTGGTACTGTAGTAGCTTCACACGTCTCCTAGTTCAGCCTAAGCTGCTCTGCTAAGCTACCATTATCTATCAGCCTAAGCTGCTAGACACCCTATACACTAATAAGGGATAACTGGGCCTGGTGCAAGGTGCAAGTACCCCTTGGTACTCACTACAAGCCAGTCCAGCTTCCTACATTGGTTGTGCAGTGGTGGGATAAGTGCTTTGAGACTACTTACCACTCTTGTCATTGTACTTTTCATAAGAGAAAAATATACAAAACAAGGTCAGTGTATATACACATAGCCAAAAAGTTTTGCATTTCCTCTTTTCACTCTTTTCTAAGTGCTGAAAAGTACTTCTAACTTTCTAAAAAGTTCTAAAAAGTTTTAAAAGGTTTTTTTCTCTGTCTTTCTAAAAGCTCTGACAAACTTTTTATCTTTTACTATCACTTTAACTCTCTCTAAAAATGTCTGGCACAGGCCAAAATGTTGATCTGTCCAAACTTGCATATGACAACCTTAGCTGGAAAAGAGCAAGGAGTCTCTGTATAGAGAGAGGTTTGGGTGTAGGGAAGAATCCTTCCTTGGAACTGTTACTTAACATGCTTAGAGAACAGGATAAGGCCATAGGTGCCTCATCTGTTGAAAAAGTACCTAATAGTTCTCAATCTGATTCAGGGACTCCCCCAGGAAAAGATTCAGGAAAGAAACTTCCTAGCCTGCCCATTACTAGACAGTCTAGCATAGTTGGTAATGATGATGAGCCACACCATACAAATAGTGTTGTCTCACATCATAGCAAAAGCATTTTTTCTCACCATACTGGTAGTAATGTTTCTGTTAACCAAGCTGTTAGGGTGGCTTCTGTAAGGGACAGGTCTCCTTCTGTTCATTCCCATCATACCTCTGTTTCTAGGAATGTCCATCCCACCAACCCTGATGACAGAATGTTAGAGAGGGAACTCAATAAGTTGAGGGTGGAACAAACCAGACTGAAGCTTAAAAAGCAACAGCTGGATTTGGATAGACAGTCTTTTGAACTAGAGAAGGAAAGACAGAAGTTGGGTTTAGAAACCCATGGTGGCAGCAGCAGTATTCCCCATAGTCATCCTGCAAAAGAGCATGATTCCAGGAATCTGCACAAGATAGTTCCCCCTTATAAGGAGGGGGATGACATTAACAAGTGGTTTGCTGCACTTGAGAGGGCCTGTATTGTACAGGATGTCCCTCAAAGGCAGTGGGCTGCTATCCTATGGCTATCATTTAGTGGAAAAGGTAGGGATAGGCTCCTTACTGTGAAAGAAAGTGATGCCAATAATTTTACAATTCTTAAGAATGCACTCCTGGATGGTTATGGCTTAACCACTGAACAATACAGGATAAAGTTCAGAGAGACCAAAAAGGAGTCTTCACAAGACTGGGTTGATTTCATTGACCATTCAGTGAAGGCCTTGGAGGGGTGGTTACATGGCAGTAAAGTTACTGATTATGAAAGCCTGTATAACACAATCCTGAGAGAGCATATACTTAATAATTGTGTGTCTGATTTGTTGCACCAGTACCTGGTAGACTCTGATCTGACCTCTCCCCAAGAATTGGGAAAGAAGGCAGACAAATTGGTCAGAACAAGGGTGAACAGAAAAGTTCATACAGGGGGTGACAAAGATGGCAATAAGAAGAAAGATGGTGAAAAATCTCAAGATAAGCATGGGGATAAGGGTAAAATCAAAGATCCCACTTCAAATCTTAAACACTCTTCAGAGGGTGGGGATAAAACTAATTCTCCCTCTTCTTCTCAACCTGCACACATTAAAAAGCCTTGGTGCTTTGTGTGTAAAAACAGAGGCCATAGGCCAGGGTATAAGTCCTGTCCAGGTGAACCCCCTGAGCCTACCACAACTAATACATCAAGCTCTAGTGCCCCTAGCAGTAGTGGTACTAGTGGTGGGACTGCTGGCAACAGTCAAGTTAAGGGTGTATTTGGGTTCACTTATGGGTCCATAATAGAAACTGGGGTAGTCAGTCCCAAGACAGTTTCTGTCACACCTAGTGGCATTGGCCTTGCCACACTGGCTGCTTGTCCCCTTACAATGGATAAGTACAGGCAGACAGTTACAATAAATGGTGTTGAGGCCTTGGCCTACAGGGACACAGGTGCCAGTATCACTTTGGTGACTGAAAACCTAGTGCACCCTGATCAACACATCATTGGACAACAGTATAAGATTATTGATGTCCATAATTCCACTAAGTTTCTTCCCTTAGCTATAATTCAGTTTAGTTGGGGTGGAGTTACTGGCCCTAAGCAGGTGGTGGTATCACCTAGCTTACCTGTAGACTGTCTCTTAGGTAATGACCTAGAGGCCTCAGGTTGGGCTGATGTAGAGTTTTATGCCCATGCAGCCATGCTGGGCATCCCTGAGGAATTGTTCCCTCTCATTTCTAGTGAAATGAAAAAGCAAAGGAGAGAAGGCCTGAACACTCAGGATCCCTCTCCATCAACAGGTAAAAAGGGTATCACAGTATCCCCTAACCACCCTGCCATTCAGGATATCATTCCTGTGGTGGGAGAAACCTCTCCTGGGGTGGCACCTGTTCCAAGGGAATCATCAGCTGGCAAAGCTGTACTCCCTGAGGTAGAAGTACCTCTCTGTGGGATTACTAACATTGGTGACAAAAAGAGCACCATTTTAGTTAACATGGAGCATCCCTCCAACCCTCCCAGAGAAACTTTAGTGCAGAAACTCTGCACTGCCTCACAACACTTAGGACAGCATCCCTGCCCTAGTGTGGAGCTCATAGGACAGCATCCCTGCCCTGCTCCAACCCAAGAGAAACAGCATCCCTGTTCTCTCTTCCAGCCATATGGACAAAGTTTTTGCCCAGCTATGGCTTTTCTGAGACAGCATCCCTGTCTGGCATTTCCATCACTACAAATAGGTTCAGTGGACAATTCCCACTGCTCTAAACTAAAACTTACTGATTGAAACTCTGAAAATACATCTTCACATTGTTGCTTAGCTAAAAAACTTCAAACAGGGTGGTTTACATCCCCACAGGGAAGTAACCAAATAGTGGATGATAAAGGGAGTAACCAGTCTATTGCAGAGCTACTCTCTACTTATCACCACTTAGACAATAAAGTCTCAACTGGCCAAGGTTAGCCTTATTGTCCTTCGTTTGGGGGGGGGTTGTGTGAGAAGGTAGCCTCTTTCTAGCCTTGTTACCCCCACTTTAGGCCTGTTTGTGAGTGTATGTCAGGGTGTTTTCGCTGTCTCACTGGGATCCTGCTAGCCAGGGCCCAGTGCTCATAGTGAAAACCCTATGTTTTCAGTATGTTTGTTATGTGTCACTGGGACCCTGCTAGTCAGGACCCCAGTGCTCATAAGTTTGTGGCCTATATGTATGTGTTCCCTGTGTGGTGCCTAACTGTCTCACTGAGGCTCTGCTAACCAGAACCTCAGTGGTTATGCTCTCTCATTTCTTACAAATTGTCACTAACAGACCAATTTTACCAATTTACATTGGCTTACTGGAACACCCTTATAATTCCCTAGTATATGGTACTGAGGTACCCAGGGTATTGGGGTTCCAGGAGATCCCTATGGGCTGCAGCATTTCTTTTGCCACCCATAGGGAGCTCTGACAATTCTTACACAGGCCTGCCACTGCAGCCTGAGTGAAATAACGTCCACGTTATTTCACAGCCATTTTACACTGCACTTAAGTAACTTATAAGTCACCTATATGTCTAACCTTTACCTGGTAAAGGTTAGGTGCAAAGTTACTTAGTGTGAGGGCACCCTGGCACTAGCCAAGGTGCCCCCACATTGTTCAGAGCCAATTCCCTGAACTTTGTGAGTGCGGGGACACCATTACACGCGTGCACTACATATAGGTCACTACCTATATGTAGCTTCACAATGGTAACTCCGAATATGGCCATGTAACATGTCTATGATCATGGAATTGCCCCCTCTATGCCATCCTGGCATAGTTGGCACAATCCCATGATCCCAGTGGTCTGTAGCACAGACCCTGGTACTGCCAAACTGCCCTTCCTGGGGTTTCACTGCAGCTGCTGCTGCTGCCAACCCCTCAGACAGGCATCTGCCCTCCTGGGGTCCAGCCAGGCCTGGCCCAGGATGGCAGAACAAAGAACTTCCTCTGAGAGAGGGTGTGACACCCTCTCCCTTTGGAAAATGGTGTGAAGGCAGGGGAGGAGTAGCCTCCCCCAGCCTCTGGAAATGCTTTCTTGGGCACAGATGTGCCCAATTCTGCATAAGCCAGTCTACACCGGTTCAGGGACCCCTTAGCCCTTGCTCTGGCACGAAACTGGACAAAGGAAAGGGGAGTGACCACTCCCCTGACCCGCACCTCCCCTGGGAGGTGTCCAGAGCTCCTCCAGTGTGCTCCAGACCTCTGCCATCTTGGAAACAGAGGTGCTGCTGGCACACTGGACTGCTCTGAGTGGCCAGTGCCACCAGGTGACATCAGAGACTCCTTGTGATAGGCTCCTTTAGGTGTTGCTAGCCTATCCTCTCTCCTAGGTAGCCAAACCCTCTTTTTTGGCTATTTAGGGTCTCTGTCTCTGGGGAAACTTCAGATAACGAATGCATGAGCTCAGCCGAGTTCCTCTGCATCTCTCTCTTCACCTTCTGATAAGAAATCGACTGCTGACCGCGCTGGAAGCCTGCAAACCTGCAACATAGTAGCAAAGACGACTACTGCAACTCTGTAACGCTGATCCTGCCTCCTTCTCGACTGTTTTCCTGCTTGTGCATGCTGTGGAGGTAGTCGCCTCCTCTCTGCACCAGAAGCTCCGAAGAAATCTCCCGTGGGTCGACGGAATCTTCACCCTGCAACCGCAGGCACCAAAAAGCTGCATTACCGGTCCCTTGGGTCTCCTCTCAGCACGACGAGCGAGGTCCCTCGAATCCAGCGACTCTGTCCAAGTGACCCCCACAGTCCAGTGACTCTTCAGTCCAAGTTTGGTGGAGGTAAGTCCTTGCCTCACCTCGCTGGGCTGCATTGCTGGGAACCGCGACTTTGCAGCTACTCCGGCCCCTGTGCACTTCCGGCGGAAATCCTTTGTGCACAGCCAAGCCTGGGTCCACGGCACTCTAACCTGCATTGCACGACTTTCTAAGTTGGTCTCCGGCGACGTGGGACTCCTTTGTGCAACTTCGGCGAGCACCATTTCACGCATCTTCGTAGTGCCTGTTTCTGGCACTTCTCCGGGTGCTACCTGCTTCAGTGAGGGCTCTTTGTCTTGCTCGACGTCCCTTCTCTCTTCAGGTCCAATTTGCGACCTCCTGGTCCCTCCTGGGCCCCAGCAGCATCCAAAAACGCCAAACGCACAATTAGCGACCAGCAAGGCTTGTTGGCGTCCTTTCAGCGGGAGAACACTTCTGCACGACTCTCCAAGGCGAGCGGAATCCGTCCACCAAAGGGGACGTCTCTAGCCCTTTTCGTTCCTGCAGAAACCTCAGCTTCTTCTGTCCAGTAGAAGCTTCTTTGCACCCGCAGCTGGCATTTCCTGGGCATCTGCCCATCTCCGACTTGCTTGTGACTTTTGGACTTGGTCCCCTTGTTCCACAGGTACCCTAGATTGGAAATCCACAGTTGTTGCATTGCTGGTTTGTGTCTTTCCTGCATTATTCCTCTAACACGACTTCTTTGTCCTTAGGGGAACTTTAGTGCACTTTGCACTCACTTTTCAGGGTCTTGGGGAGGGTTATTTTCCTAACTCTCACTATTTTCTAATAGTCCCAGCGACCCTCTACAAGGTCACATAGGTTTGGGGTCCATTCGTGGTTCGCATTCCACTTTTGGAGTATATGGTTTGTGTTGCCCCTATCCCTATGTTTCCCCATTGCATCCTATTGTAACTATACATTGTTTGCACTGTTTTCTAAGACTATACTGCATATTTTTGCTATTGTGTATATATATCTTGTGTATATTTCCTATCCTCTCACTGAGGGTACACTCTAAGATACTTTGGCATATTGTCATAAAAATAAAGTACCTTTATTTTTAGTATAACTGTGTATTGTGTTTTCTTATGATATTGTGCATATGACACTAAGTGGTACTGTAGTAGCTTCACACGTCTCCTAGTTCAGCCTAAGCTGCTCTGCTAAGCTACCATTATCTATCAGCCTAAGCTGCTAGACACCCTATACACTAATAAGGGATAACTGGGCCTGGTGCAAGGTGCAAGTACCCCTTGGTACTCACTACAAGCCAGTCCAGCCTCCTACATCCTCTCAGATTCCAGAACTTTCTGTCACCGAAATGTGAGGAAAACTTGTTTTTTAGCCACTTTTTGAGATTTGCAAAGGATTCTGGGTAACAGAACCTGGTCAGAGCCCCACGAGTCACCCCATCTTGGATTCCCCTAGGTCTCTAGTTTAAAAAAATGCACAGGTTTGGTAGGTTTCCCTATGTGCCGGCTGAGCTAGAGGCTAAAATCTACAGGTAGGCACTTTGGAAAAAACAGCTGTGTTTTCTATCAAAAAATAGGATGTGTCCATGTTGTGTTTTGGGGCATTTCCTGTCGCGGGCACTAGGCCTACCCACACAAGTGAGGTATCATTTTTATCGGGAGACTTGGGGGAACATAGAATAGCAAAACAAGTGTTATTGCCCCTTATCTTTCTCTACATTTTTTCCTTCCAAATATAAGAGAGTGTGTAAAAAATACGTCTATTTGAGAAATGCCCTGCAATTCACATACTAGTATGGGCACCTCGGAATTCAGCGATGTGCAAATAACCACTGCTCCTCAAAACCTTATCTTGATCCCATTTTGGAAATGCAAAGGTTTTCTTGATACCTCTTTTTCACTCTTCATATTTCAGCAAATGAATTGCTGTATACCCAGTATAGAATGAAAACCAACTGCAGGGTGAAGCTCATTTATTGGCTCTGTGTACCTAGGGTTCTTGATGAAACTACAAGCCCTTTATATCCCCGCAACCAGAAGAGTCCAGCAGACAAAACGGTATATTGCTTTCACAAATCTGACATCGCAGGAAAAAGTTACAGAGTAAAACATAAAGAAAAATGGCTGTTGTTTTCAGCTCAATTTCAATATTTTTTTATTTCAGCTGTTATTTTCTGTAGGAAAACCTTGTAGGATCTACACAAAGAACCCCTTGCTAAATTCAGAATTTTGTCTAGTATTCAGAAATGTTTAGCATTCAGGGATCCAGCATTGTTTTCACACCCATTCCTGTCACTAACTGGAAGGAGGCTGAAAACACCAAATATAGTGAAAATGGGGTATGTCCCAGTAAAATGCCAAATTTGTGTTGAAAAATGTGGTTTTCTGATTCAAGTCTGCCCGTTCCTGAAAGGTGGGAAGATAGTGATTTCAGCACCAGAAACCCTTTGTTGATGGCATTTTCAGGGAAAAAACCACAAGCCTTCTTCGGCAGCCCTTTTTTCCCATTTTTTTGGAAAAAACAAAATTTTCACTGTATTTTGGCTATTTTCTTGGTCTCCTCCAGGGCAAACCACAAACTCTGGGTATCATTAGAATCCCTAGAATGTTGGAAAAAAAGGACGCAAATTTGGCGTGGTTAGCTTATGTGGACAAAAAGTTATGAAGGCCTAAGCACGAACTACCCCAAATAGCCAAAAAAGGTCTTAGCACTGGGGGGGAAAAGGCCCAGCAGCTAAGGGGTTAACAAGTGGTTTGCTGCACTTGAGAGGGCCTGTGTTGTACAGGATGTCCCTCAAAGGCTGTGGGCTGCTATCCTATGGCTTTCATTTAGTGGAAAGGGTAGGGATAGGCTCCTTATTGTGAAAGAAAGTGATGCCAATAATTTTACAGTTCTTAAGAATGCACTCCTGGATGGTTATGGCTTAACCACTGAACAGTACAGGATGAAGTTCAGAGAGACCAAAAAGGAGTCTTCACAAGACTGGGTTGATTTTGTTGACCATTCAGTGAAGGCCTTGGAGGGGTGGTTACATGGCAGTAAAGTTACTGATTATGAAAGACTGTATAACTTGATCCTGAGAGAGCATATTCTTAATAATTGTGTGTCTGATTTGTTGCACCAGTACTTGGTGGACTCTGATCTGACCTCTCCCCAAGAATTGGAAAAGAAGGCAGACAAATGGGTCAGAACAAGGGTGAACAGAAAAGTTCATACAGGGGGTGACAAAGATGGCAATAAGAAGAAGGATGGTAAGTCTTCTGACAAGGGTGGGGACAAATCTAAAAATGAGTCTTCATCAGGCCCACAAAAACACTCTGGTGGGGGTGGTAGGCCCAAATCCTCTTCCAATCAAAACAAAGAAAAGAAACCATGGTGCTATTTATGTAAAATAAAAGGCCATTGGACAACAGATCCCAGTTGTCCAAAGAAAAGCACCAAGCCTCCAACCACTACAACCCCTACTGCTACACCTAGTGTCCCTACTAATAGCAGTGGTGGTGGGAGCAAACCTACTAATAGCCAATCCAAGGGAGTAGCTGGGCTCACTATTGGTAACTTAGTTGGGGTTGGTCTGATTAGGGAGATCACAGAGGCTGTGTTAGTCTCTGAGGGGGCTATTGATTTAGCCACCTTGGTTGCTTGTCCCCTTAACATGGATAAGTACAAGCAACTACCCCTAATAAATGGTGTTGAGGTTCAGACCTACAGGGACACAGGTGCCAGTGTCTCAATGGTGATAGAGAAACTGGTCCACCCTGAACAACACCTACTTGGTCACCAGTACCAAGTAACCGATGCTCACAACAACACCCTTAGCCACCCCATGGCTGTTGTGAATCTCAATTGGGGGGGTTACTGGCCCAAAGAAAGTTGTGGTTGCCTCAGATTTACCTGTAGACTGTCTATTAGGGAATGATTTAGAGACATCAGCTTGGGCAGAAGTGGAGTTGGAGGCTCATGCAGCAATGCTGGGCATTCCAGGGCATATTTTTGCTTTGACTAGGGCTCAGGCCAAAAAGCAAAAAGGACAGGGTGACTTGGATCCTGGAAGAATGGACAAAGTGCTCCCTAAAGCTAGGGCTAGTAGAAGCAAATGTAAATCACTACCTATTATCCCTCCCTCTACAGTGGATTCTACTTCTGAGGAAGAAGAATTCCCACCCTGTGTAGAACCTTCACCAGAGGAGCTGGAAGCAGACACTGCTGAGCTTTTGGGTGAAGGGGGGCCTGCCAGGGAGGAGCTGAGTGTGGCACAGCAGACCTGTCCCACACTAGAGGGTCTAAGACAGCTAGCTGTCAAACAAGCTAATGGGGATGTCAGTGACTCTCACAGAGTTTACTGTGAGGACAACCTCTTGTACACTGAGGCAAGGGATCCTAAACCTGGAGCTGCCAGGAGATTAGTGATTCCTCAGGAGTACAGAAAGTTCCTCCTGACTCTTGCTCACGACATTCCCCTAGCTGGACATTTGGGGCAAATGAAAACTTGGGACAGGCTTGTTCCCCTGTTTCATTGGCCTAGAATGTCTGAGGACACAAAAGAGTTTTGTAAGTCCTGTGAAACCTGTCAAGCCAGTGGCAAGACAGGTGGCACTCCAAAGGCACCCCTTATTCTACTGCCTATGGTTGGGGTTCCCTTTGAAAGGGTAGGGGTTGACATAGTTGGCCCCCTTGACCCTCCTACTGCTTCAGGCAATAGGTTTATCTTGGTGGTAGTGGACCATGCCACCAGATATCCTGAAGCAATTCCTCTTAGGACCACTACAGCTCCTGCAGTGGTAAAGGCCCTCCTGGGAATCTTTTCCAGGGTGGGCTTCCCAAAAGAGGTAGTATCAGACAGGGGAAGCAATTTCATGTCTGCTTACTTGAAGGCCATATCAAAGGAGTGTGGTGTGACTTACAAGTTCACTACACCCTATCATCCACAAACAAATGGACTGGTGTAGAGATTTAACAAAACTCTCAAAGGCATGATTATGGGACTCCCTGAAAAACTCCGCAGGAGATGGGATATCCTTTTACCATGCCTCCTTTTTGCCGACAGGGAGGTACCCCAAAAAGGAGTGGGCTTCAGCCCCTTTGAACTCCTCTTTGGACACCCTGTGAGGGGTCCACTAACACTTATCAAGGAGGGTTGGGAACAACCTTTAAAAGCTCCAAAGCAAGATATTGTGGATTATGTACTGGGCCTCAGATCAAGGATGGCTGAGTACATGAAAAAGGCCAGTAAAAACCTTCAGGCCAGCCAAGAGCTCCAGAAGCAATGGCATGATCAGAAGGCTGTTTTGGTTCAGTACCAACCAGGGCAGAAAGTGTGGGTCTTGGAGCCTGTGGCCCCAAGAGCACTCCAAGATAAATGGAGTGGACCCCACACAATTGTTGAAAAGAAGGGTGAAGTCACCTATTTAGTTGACTTAGGCACTGCCAGGAGTCCCCTTAGGGTGCTCCATGTCAACCGCCTGAAACCCTACTATGACAGGGCTGATCTCACCCTGCTCATGGCAACTGATGAGGGACAGGAAGAAGACAGTGATCAGCTCCCTGATCTCTTCTCTTCCACAGAACAAGATGCTCTGGTGGAAGGTGTTGTACTAGCAGATTGTCTCACTGCTGAGCAGAAAGACCACTGCATTAATCTCCTGGGTCAGTTTTCTGAACTCTTCTCTACTGTGCCAGGTACCACTTCTTGGTGTGAGCACACTATAGACACTGGTCGTGCAATGCAGGTTAGAGTGCTGTGGACCCAGGCTTGGCTGTGCACAAAGGATGTCCGCCGGAAGTGCACAGAGGCCGGAGTAGCTGCAAAAGACACGGTTCCCATCAATGCAGTCTGGCGTGGGAGGCAAGGACTTACCTCCACCAAACTTGGACTGAAGAGTCACTGGACTGTGGGAGTCACTTGGACAGAGTTGCTGGGTTCAAGGGACCTCGCTCGTCGTGCTGAGAGGAGACCCAGGGTACCTGTGATGCAGTTCTTTGGTGCCTGCGGTTGCAGGGGGAAGATTCCATCGACCCACAGGAGATTTCTTCGGAGCTTCTAGTGCAGAGAGGAGGCAGACTACCCCCACAGCATGCACCACCAGGAAAACAGTCGAGAAGGCGGCAGGATCAGCGTTACAGAGTTGCAGTAGTCGTCTTCGCTACTTTGTTGCAGTTTTGCAGGCTTCCAGCGAGGTCAGCAGTCGATTCCTTGGCAGAAGGTGAAGAGAGAGATCCAGAGGAATTCTGATGAGCTCTTGCATTCGTTATCTAAGGAATTCCCCAAAGCAGAGACCCTAAATAGCCAGAAAAGAGGGTTTGGCTACTTAGGAGAGAGGATAGGCTAGCAACACCTGAAGGAGCCTATCAGAAGGAGTCTCTGACGTCACCTGCTGGCCCTGGCCACTCAGAGCAGTCCAGTGTGCCAGCAGCACCTCTGTTTCCAAGATGGCAGAGGTCTGGAGCACACTGGAGGAGCTCTGGGCACCTCCCAGGGGAGGTGCAGGTCAGGGGAGTGGTCACTCCCCTTTCCTTTGTTCAGTTTCGCGCCAGAGCAGGGCTGAGGGGTCCCTGAACCGGTGTAGACTGGCTTATGCAGAAATGGGCACCATCTGTGCCCATGAAAGCATTTCCAGAGGCTGGGGGAGGCTACACCTCCCCTGCCTTCACACCTTTTTCCAAAGGGAGAGGGTGTAAAACCCTCTCTCTGAGGAAGTCCTTTGTTCTGCCTTCCTGGGCCAAGCCTGGCTGGATCCCAGGAGGGTAGAAATTAGTCTGAGGGGTTGGCAGCAGCAGCAGCTGCAGTGAAACCCCTGAAAAGGCAGTTTGGCAGTACCCGGGTCTGAGCTACAGACCCGTGGGATCATGGGATTGTGCCAACAATGCCAGGATGGCATAGAGGGGGCAATTCCATGATCTTAGACATGTTACATGGCCATATTCGGAGTTACCATTGTGAAGCTACACATAGGTAGTGACCTATGTGTAGTGCACGCGTGTAATGGTGTCCCCGCACTCACAAAGTCCGGGGAATTTGCCCTGAACGATGTGGGAGCACCTTGGCTAGTGCCAGGGTGCCCACACACTAAGTAACTTAGCACCCAACCTTTACTAAGTAAAGGTTAGACATATAGGGGCCTTATAAGTTACTTAAGTGCAGTGAAAATGGCTGTGAAATAATGTGTGCATTATTTCACTCAGGCGGCAGTGGCAGGCCTGTGTAAGAATTGTCAGAGCTCCCTATGGGTGGCAAAAGAAATGCTGCAGCCCATAGGGATCTCCTGGCACCCCAATACCCTGGGTACCTCAGTACCATATACTAGGGAATTATAAGGGTGTTCCAGTATGCCAATGTGAATTGGTGAAATTGGTCACTAGCCTGTTAGTGACAATTTGGAAAGAAATGAGAGAGCATAACCACTGAGGTTCTGGATAGCAGAGCCTCAGTGAGACAGTTAGTCATAACACAGGTAACACAGTCAGGCACACTTATGAGCCCTGGGGCCCTGGCTGGCAGGGTCCTAGTGACACATACAACTAAAACAACATATATACAGTGAAATATGGGGGTAACATGCCAGGCAAGATGGTACTTTCCTACAGTACCTCAGTACCATATACTGGGGAATTATATGGGTGTACCAGTATGCCAATGTGAATTGGTAAATTTGGTCACTAGCCTGTTAGTGACAAATTTGAAAAGCAGAGAGATCATAACCACTGAGGTTCTGGTTAGCAGAGCCTCAGTGAGACAGTTAGGCATCACACAGGGAACACATACAGGGCACATACTTATGAGCACTGCGGTCATGGCTAGCAGGGTCCCAGTGACATATAACAAATATACTGACAACATAGGGTTTTCACTATGAGCACTGGGCCCTGGCTTGCAGGAACCTTTTGAGACAGTGAAAACACCCTGACATATACTCACAAACAGGCCAAAAGTGGGGGTAACAAGGCTAGAAAGAGGCTACTTTCTCACACTTAGGCTGATAGAGATAGCTATAGCAGAGCAGTTTAGGCTGCACTAGGAGACACACAAACCTCCTGCAATACCACTTATAGTTACAGAGTACTTATACACAAGTAAAGACAATACTCACAGTTACCAAAAATAAAGGAAGTTTATTTGGGTGACACAAGGCCAAAACTATCTTAGAGGCAATACTCCTTCTGGAGGTAAGTATTATACACAAAACATACACCAGACACCAAAATAAGGTAAGTTGTTAGATATAGGATAATGCAAACAATAGGAAATGCTGTAGAATGCAATGGGAGAAAATAGCTCTAGGGGCAACACAAACCATATACTAAGAAAGTGGAATGTGAATCACAAATTCCCCCCTAGACAACTGTAGTGTGAAGAGAATCACTGGGAGAGTAAGAATACAGCAAAGGTAAGTAAAATACCCCACCCCAGAGCACAGGAAAGTATAAGTAAAGTACTGCAAGTCGTGATTAGAGTTATTGCAAGAACCAAGCAAGACTGCAAACAACAAATGGTGGATTCTTGGAACTGAAAACCTGCAAAGGAAGGAAACCAAGTCCAGAAGTAGGAAGAAGTTCCACGAAGGACAGGAGCCCTTGCCAACCTAGAAGAGGGTGCATAAGAAGAGTCCCTGGTTGGATAAAGACTGCAGAAATGCACCCAAGGAAGATGTCAGCAGGTTCCTGCATGATGCAATAGATGTCCCAGGAAGAGATGTTAGATGCAGGTGACTTTTGGTGCTGGATCCGTACAACAAGCCTTGGTTCCAGCAAAGTCGTGTTTTGTGTAAATGTGGTGCTGTCTGGTCCCAGGATGGAACTGGGGGCCTCAACTCTGCGTGCGGAGGAAGAGGGGGCTCTCAGCTCTTCAGAGAGCCCTCAGTCAAACAGACAGCACCCATGGGAGTCCCAGAACACAGGGACAATGGAGTTGCGAAATGCAGTTGGTCAGCACTACAAAGGAAGGTCCCACGCCGCCAGAGGTCAACTCAGCGAGTTGAGTGTCACAGGATGGAGTGCTGGAGACCTGGGCCAGGCTGTGAATGAAATAATTTTGCAAATAGTGTAGAGAGGCCTCAGGAGGTGAAGAAGAAGCTGTGCACAGGGGTACTGTCATACTCAGAGAAGGCAAGCTCTTACCTCCTCCAAATTGGGACAGCAGGACCTCAGACAGTCTGTGTGGAAGGGGTCCACCACCTGTGTTCCAAGAAGCATGCTCATTGCAGGAGAGGAGTCCAAGAGAACCGGTTGTCGACTTAGAAGGTGCCTGCATGAGCAGGGAAGTGACTCTGTCACTCCACGGGAGATTTCTTCGGTCCTTCTGGTGCTGGGTGAAGACAAGGAGTCCCCACAGCATGCACACCATGGAAACTGTTGCAGTTGTTGGCTGGAGCTGAAGTTGCAGAGGAAAAGTAGCACTTCTGGATACTTTGTTGCTGTAACAGCGGTTCCTGGAGCAGTCTGCGGTCGATCCAAGGTCAGAGGATGAAGTAGTAGTTGATTCCTGCTGGCCTCAGAGTGTCCCCACACCTTGCAAAACAAGATGGCTGAAGTCTGGGACACACTGGAGGAGCTCTGGGCACCCCCCGGGTGGTGACTCCCCTTTTCTTTGTCCAGTTTTGTGCCAGAACAGGGACAGGGACTGGGGGTCCCTGAATCGGTGTAGACTGGCTTATGCAAGGAGGGATCCATCTGTGCCTTTCAAAGCACTTCCAGAGGCTGGGGGAGGCTACCCCTCCCTAACCTGTAAAACCTATTTCCAAAGGGAGGGGCTGTAACACCCTGATCCCAAAGGAAATGCTTTGTTCTGCCTTCCTGGGACTGAGCTGCTCAGACCCCAGGAGGGCAGAACCTTGTCTGTGAGATGGCAGCAGATAGAGCTGCATTGCAAGCCTCAGGGAGGTGGTTTGACAGTACTGGGGGTCCATGGTGGAGCCCCCAGGATGCATGGAATTGGCTCCCCAATACCACATTTGGAATGAGGGACAATTCCATGATCTTAGACATGTTACATGGCCATATTCAGAGTTACCATTGTGAAGCTACATATAGGGATTTGACCTTCATGTAGTACACATGTGTAATGGCGTCCCCACACTCACAAAGTCCAGGGAATTGGCCCTGAACTATGTGGGGGCACCTTTGCTAGTGCAAGGGTGCCTTCACACTTAGTAATGTTGCACCTAGCATTCATTAAATGAAGGTTAGACATATAGGTGACTTATAAGTTACTTAAGTGCAGTGAAAATGGCTGTGAAATAATGTGTTCACTATTTCAAGCAGGCTGCAATGGCTGTCCTGTGAAAGGGTTTCTCTGAGCTCCTTATGGGGGCAAAAGAAATACTACATCCCATAAGGATCTCCTGGAACCCCAATGCCCTGGGTACCTAGGTACATATACTAGGGACTTATACGGGGGGGTCCAGTGTGCCAATTGAAATTGGTAAATTAAGTCACTAGCCTATAGTGACAAATTTAAAAGCAGAAAGAGCATAAGCACTAATGTTCTGATTGGCAGAGCCACAGTGATACAGTTAAGCACTACTGACAACACACACATTAGGCCACAAAGTATGAGCACTGGGGTCCTGGCTACCAGGATCCCAGTGAGACAGGCAAAATACACTAACATATAGGGTTTTTACTATGAGCACTGGGGTCCTGGCTAGCAGGGTCCCGGTAACACAGTACAAACACACTGACAAACACTCACAAACAGGCCAAAAGTGAGGGTAACATGCTAGAAAGAGGCTACTTTCTCATATAACCTCCCCCCTCCAAACGATGGACAATAAGGCTAACCTTTGCCAGTTGAGACTTTATTGTCTAAGTGGCGATAAGTGAAGAGTAGATCTGCAAAAGAGTGGTTACTCCCTTTATCATCCACTGTACGGTTACATCCCTGTGGGGATGTAAACCACCTTGTTTGGAGATTTGCACCTAACCAACAGTGTGAGTGTAAATTATCAGAGTTCCTATTAGTATGTTTTCTTAAGGTGGGCAGTGGGATTGGTCCACTGGGCCTATGTCAAATGAAGAGAATTCTAGACAGGGATGCTGTCTGAATAAAGCCATGGCTGGGAAAAAACTTTGTCCGTATGGCTGTGATAGAGAACAGGGTTGCTGTTTCTCTTGAGTTGGATCAAGGCAGGCCTGCTGTCCTATAAGCTCCACACTAGGACAGGGCTGCTGTCCTAAGTGTTTAGAGGCAGTGCAGAGCTGCTGCACTAAAGTTTCTCTGGGAGGGCTGGAGGGATGCTCAATATTTACTAAAATGGTGCAATTTTGCACATCTTCTTTAGTGTTTCCACAGAGAGGTACTTTTATGTCTGGGAGCCCAGCTGTATTAGCTGAGGGCTCCCTTGGTACAGGTTCCATCCCAGGAGTGGTTTCTCCCACTACAGGAGTGGTATCCTTAAAGTACTTTTCCGTACAAACATGTTATGCAAAGTTTTTTCCATTTCTGCGTGTTTTCCTTCTTACCGAAGAGCTAGGACATATTATCACCTAGGACTGGTCCATAATATGTAGGAGGTAAGCAGTCAGTATGATAAGAATGTGCCAGGCTGATGTTTATTACAAGCAGAGAACAGTTTGACTTTGGGAGAAATGACTTGGAAAGTTTGCCAATTCTCAGCGTGTTCCTTTCAAAAGTTTACCTAAACTAGCCAGCATTTTTTAATATTTCCTTCTTTGAGGAGGCGTTTTTCTAGCAAGCCCTTTCCACGGTTCTTTAAGATATAAAAAGATGGCCCTGCTCATTAGCGGTGAATTTCGAGACCTCGGTCAGGATTGGATGTCAAATGCCTAACATATCTGTCCTGTGAGGGTAGAGATCTCTTTCTCGCAGTTGAACATCTTCTTGCTGGCATGAGAAAGATGAAGCATCTAACAGGCTCTACGGTGATGAATTTTTATTAGTTATTTGCTATGCATTGCGCATGAATAAATAAATATATCTATATATCAATATAAGTGTTTGTAACCTTCCAAGTATATATTTGCTGTTTATTCATTAATGATTTTTTACACATGGTTTTACATTGTTGTTTCACATTTTGAAAGTACACTTTTCACTGTTCAAACCTTCCTTCACGAACCTTGCAAAAAGCTATAATAAATGTGTTTCTTCACATTAAGAAGTGCATTCTGGAGAATCTTTTCGACTCCTTTCAGTGTGTATATCTTGGCTCAGTGAAAAGTAAAGCAAAACACTTTAGCGTAGATTGGCAAGGTGAGGGTTTGTAGGTCGAGGTGTGCGTTTAAAAGTGAAAATATGTTTGGCAGGAAGACTAAAGCATCTGCTTCTAAAAACATGTGTGAAAAGAGTTTTTTTTTTTTATTCCTTGATGGTGCAGTGCACCTTATGATGAGTTAGCTAGTGAATTTTCACATTCAACTGGTTTATCATAAAGCTGGGACGAATGTTTGAATGAAGCGGAACCAGTGGAGGTTCTGTCCTGCTTAAGAAAAGTATCAGTTGAAGGGAATCATCTCTTATTTTTTGGCAGACGAGGGTGGATACTTTTGTCTGCCTACAGAAAAATGCATGACAAATATAAACAGAAAAGGTAAATGAGGAACTAGAAAAGCAGCTTGTGGATTCAAAGAATAGTGTTACTATGTTGTTTTGCCAAAATAAATTATAACAAGATAAGGCAGACATGTATCAAACCATTACAGAACAAGCTGCGATCAAAATAGCTCAAAACAGATATCGTAAACGTGGAGGAAGGATCAATCAGAAAAAGGTTCCCTTTGTCATTGCTAATACTGGTTTGGATTGGTGCCCAGATTCATCTTGGATGGATAGTGTTTGGACAGGCAGTGAGCCGTCAAACTCTAGTGAAGAGGAGAGTGAAAAAGGTGGGGAACAGGGGGACTTGCATGAGCACAATGTGGTGCGGGTGCAACCTTTTTTTAGATGAAAACTCCAGCACTCACCACAAGATCTAGCAGGAGTTGCATTACATGCTTTAGAAGATTACACTAATCAAGAAGTAAATTAAATTATGGATCGTTTTAAACAGAGAACAGGGGAGTCCCTACTTGCTTGGGTTGTGCGGTTGTTTGAAACTGGTGCTTCCGGTATTATGTTAGATATTGGGGACTCTCGCAAGTTCCATACTCTAAATTCTGATCCAGTAACACAGGAACAGTTCCGGGGTTTTCAAGGAAACCACCAGATTACTTTGTTACAACTAGTTGTTGAGGGATGTAATTTGAAGTACCCCACTGATGCATAGTGGCCTCCCATTGAGAAACCCTGGTATACATTACGTGATGCAATGCAGAGAATTAAGGAAGAGGAAATGAAATCTGCTATTTTCTTGGGCACTCTACACCCATCGTTAGATGGACAGCTTACTGGGTCAATAAGAAACAATATGATTCGCCTTGCTCCACCTGCCTATAAGCAAGTAATCATGACTTTCATAATTAACCAGACAGTGAAGGCTTTGAAAGAGGTGCTAGAAGCATTCAGAGAGTTAGGTGAATTAGGAATTTGGGATAAACCTGAGAGATCTTCAAGGTATGAGGGTCGCACAGATAACAACCGAGTGTCCAGAAAATACATGTTTACGGCACTACTAAAAGATGGTGTTAAAAAAGAAAAGATTGATGGGATAGATACCAAAAGCTTGTGGGAAATGTACCATAAAAGGAGTTTAGATCGAAAGGAAGGCAGCAAAAAGATAAACAAACAAGATAACAAGCGTGAAATGCAGAGCCAGCCACAGATATCAAGGGAAGGAAAGGAAAGGGAGAAAAATATTTCCTCACAAGAGAGTGAGGAAAACCTGGACAGTGCCTGGTTAACTTCTGAGAACAGAGATGGGTGCGAACCTGTACGCAAATATGAAAGCATATATCCATATCTCACTTGGACAAAAGTTGACAGGTTTAAATCAGACTAGGAAACTGGACAAACTCTGTTACAACGCTGGACTCGTCGAGATAACAGACCTCATGTTGATTTTGAAATACAATGGAAACACAAAAATGTTCAAAAGGTTCGAGCCTTAGTTGACACTAGAGCGGAGGCCTCTTTGAATTATGGGAACCCTAAGAAGTTTAACAGACCACATTACACCATCACATGCTTGGGAGGAAGGCAGACTCCCGCTGTACAAACCACAGTACAAATGAAAATAGAGAAATTGAAAAAAAAGAATATACTGTGCTGATTGTGCCTCTTTTGGAATTCATACTTGGAATTGACATTTTGAAAGGAATGACTTTGTATTTGGATGATGGTTGCTATCATTTTGGAATAAAAAGATACATTTCAGTGGCTGCCATGAAAGTGAGTTGTTTCAAGATCCCCCCAGTAAAGGTGCCATTGGCAACTAAGGTAATTCATTTGAAACAGTACCGCATTCCTGGAGGGCATGATGAAATAAGTGAAACCATAAAGGACATCCTTGAGGCTGGTGTAATAGCTCCAACTACTACTGAATGGAACAATCCCCTATGGTTGTTGCGCAAACCTAACATGCGGTACAGAATGACAATTGATCACTGCAAGCTAAATAAATATACACCTCCTTTGACAGCCGCAGTCCCAGACACCATCACTTTGATTGAACAGATACAGAAACATGCAGGGACATGATACGTCACTATCGATATCGCCAATGCATTCTTATCTATACCAATGGCATCAGAATGCCAAGAAAATGTTTCGTTCTCCCATGGCAGCAGACAATTTAAGAGGTTATCTTTACCCATGGGGTACTTACATAGTCCCACTATCTGTCACCTGGTGGCAGACCACCTGGATGAAGTGTCTGTCATCCTGGGTGTGCAACTGACCCATTATAGTGTCTATGTGATGATTCAGGGACAGACAGAAGAACAGGTGCTGATTCAATTGGAGAGAGGAATGGAACTCTTACAGAGTAAGGTGGATGATTAACACAGCTAAGACACAAGGGCCATCTCAAAATGTGAAGTTTCTAGGCATTCAGTGGAATCAGGGACACAGAGAGGTATTGCCACAAGCAAAGCAAAAGATTCTTGAGTTTGCCACACCACACACTAAGCAGGAAACACAGAAATTAATTGGATTGTTTGGTTTTTGGAGACATCACATTCCTCATTTGAGTCAGATCTTGGCCTCTCTGTACAAAGTGACAAGGAAGAAACACAAGTTTGAATGGGGTGAAGCGCAGCAGCGTGCTTTTGATTTGGCAAAGGAAGCAATTCAACAGGCCTTAGACTTGTGGCCTGTGCGGGATGGAGACATTGAGTTATATGTAACTGTTCAAGGACAATATGCAAATTAGAGTATATGGCAAAAACAGGGAAGGACGAGGGTGCCCCTGGGGTTTTGGACCAGAAAACTACCTGACTCTGGGGAGTGCTATACTCCTTTTGAAAAACAGCTTTTGGCCTGTTATTGAGCTCTAGTGGATATTGAGCAAATAACACTAGGTCATAATGTAATTCTGAGACCTGAAATACCAATTATGCAGTGGGTGATATGTTCACCTAAATCTCACCGTATAGGACATGCACAAGAGGCTAGCATCATATGCTGGAAATGGTACATACAAGACAGGGATCGAGTAGGACCGGCAAGCACTGCAGCCCTACATGAACAGGTGTCACAAGCCCCTATATAGGATGAGGAAAGGGTGCATGTGGCACCACAGGTAAAAGAGTCACCAGTAAAATGGGGTACACCATTTGAATCCTTGTCCCCTGAGGATTAGAAATATGGATGGTTCACAGATGGTTCATCTAAATATGTGGGTAGCAAAAGGCATTAGAAAGCATTATCATACAATGCAGTTACCAAAAGGTTACTAACCACCACAGGAGAAGGAAAAGGTAGTCAATATGCAGAGTTGTATGCTGTTTATCAGGCTTTAAGCAAGAGCTGCCTGGGACTTGTCACATTTACACTGATTCTTTGTCCACTGCCAATAGATTAGCCACTTGGCTTCCCACATGGCATGCATATAACTGGTTTATCCACTCAAAGGACGTGTGGGGCAAAACGTTGTGGCAGGAAATTGTGAAATGTTAGAACAAAGTAAAATCACAGTTTATCATGTGAATGCTCATTGTCCCATTGACTCATTAGAACGATGGTTCAATTCCCTTGCAGACGATAAAGCCAAAACTTCAGAGACAGAAGTGGCAATACCGGATTCTGACTTGGTGGGAATGGCTAAATGGGTGCACCAAAAATGTGGACACCTGGGAGAAAATGCCACTTACAGGTCCATGCTACAGTTTTTTTTTGCCGTGAGTGTTCTGTGTGATCTCCTTATGGGCGTGTGCATGTGGGGTCGGGAGAGACCCAACACCCCCAAACTCAACTTGATTGATCGACCACGTCGTGCAACACCTTTACTGCATCTGAATGACAACATTTGGATTCATTTGGTGCAAACCATGCCCAACAGATCTGATTTCTGTATGGGCGCGATGCGAAGCACTGTGGATGTTTTGTCAACATGTTTGATCGCCATACCAACGCCAACAAGCATCTTGTTAGAAATTTTCAGTGCTACTAACCGTGACAAAGACGTGCAAGAACATGATGTTGAAACCCACTTCAGTCCCTATAAGTATTGCAGAGACTGCCAATAAACAACCCATGAAAAGTGTGACAATCTCACTCATATAATCACCTACAACATTACCGCTGGTGACATGTGTTGCTACATGTCCTGTCATTCTCGTGGCATTTGAAAATGCAATCAATTACGCTTAGAAAAGAAAACATCAACCTTTAAAAATTTCCCGTGGGAACACAGAGTTTTGTGCTTTTATCGAACGGACAGACATTGAAAAAATATGTTGAATCATACGGCTTGTTGTCATCTAGTGACTGCTGCCAGTCACATTAAATATGTTAAGTTGCCAGTTGGCTGGCTTTTTTGTGTAGAAACATGACTTTCACTTACATTCCAGCTAATATAACGCTGGGACTCATGATGTTTCCATCTAACTCTATACATACTCGTTATCCTAGAGATACTATGTGTAGGAGGCTGGCCTGGCTTGTAGTGGGTACTGGAGGCACTTACACCTTGTGCCAGGTCCTTATCCCTTATTAGTGTAGAAGTGGTGTTTCTAGCAGCTTAGGCTGATAGAAGGTAGCTATGGCAAAGCAGCTTAGGCTGAACTAGGAGACATGCAAAGCTCATACTATACCACTTATATCATATGCACAATATCATAAGAAACGACAATACACATAGGGCCTCATTATGACCCTGGCGGGCGGCGGAGGCCGCCCGCCAGGATCCCGCCCTCCAAATTACCGCGCCGCGGTCAAAAGACCGCGGCGGGTATTACGAGTTTTCCCCTGGGCTGGCGGGCGGTTCCAGTTAAACCGCCCGCCAGCCCAGGGGAAAACGACCTTCCCACGAGGATGCCGGCTCGTAATCGAGCCGGCGGAGTGGGAAGGTGCGACGGGTGCTACTGCACCCGTCGCGTATTTCACTGTCTGCAAGGCAGACAGTGAAATACATTTTGGGGCCCTCTTACGGGGGCCCCTGCCGTGCCCATGCCATTGGCATGGGCACGGCAGGGGCCCCCAGGGGCCCCGCGACCCCCCCTACCGCCATCCTGTTCATGGCGGCTTACCCGCCATGAACTGGATGGCGGTAGGGGGGGTCAGAATCCTCATGGCTGCGGAGCGCGCTCCGCAGCCATGGAGGATTCCAATGAGCAGCGGAAAGTCAGCGGGAGACCGCTGAATTTCCGCTTCTGACCGCGGCTGAACCGCCGCGGTCAGAATGCTCATTGGAGCACCGCCAGCCTGTCGGCGGTGCTCCCGTGGTCGGTGGCCCTGGCGGCCACCGGCCGCCAGGGTCAGAATGACCCTCATAGTTACTAAAAATAAAGGTACTTTATTTTTATGACAATATGCCAGAAGTATTTCAGTGAGTACCCTCAGTATGAAGATAAGATATATACACAAGATATATGTACACAAACCAAAATTTGGTAAGTAATAGCATGAAAAGTAATGCAAACTGTGTAGAATTACAATAGATTGCAATAGGAGCACATAGGCATAGTGGCAACACAAACCATATACTCCAAAATTGGAATGCGAACCACGAATGGACCTCAAACCTATGTGGGCTTGTAGAGGGTCGCTGGGACTGTAAGAGAACAGTGAGGGTTAGAAAAATAGCCCACCCCAAGACCCTGAAAAGTAGGTGTAAAGTGCACCTACTACCCCCAGAGAGCACAGACGTCGTGATAGGGGGATTCTGCAGGAAGAACAAACACCAGCAATGCAACAACAGTGGATTTCCAGACCTGAGTACCTGTAAGACAAGGGGACCAAGTCCAATAGTCGCAACAGTGTCAAGAGTGGGCAGGAGCCCAGGAAATGCCAGCTGAGGGTGCAAGGAAGCTGCCATCTGTTGGAAGAAGCTTGGAGTTCTGCAAGAAAGAAGAGGACTAGGAACTTCCAATTTGGAGGATGGATGTCCCACGTCGTGATGAAGCTTGCAGAGGTGTTCCCACGCAGAAAGACCACAAACAAGCTTTGCTAGCTGCAAGGGTTGCGGTAGAGGTTTTTGGGTACTGCTGTGGCCCAGGATGGACCAGGATGTCGCCACTTGGAGGAGGAGACAGGGGGGGCATGTTACCCCCATATTTCACTGTATATACGTTGTTTTAGTGTATGTGTCAATGGGACCCTGCCAGCCAGGGCCCTAGTGCTCATAAGTGTGCCCTGTATGTGTTCCCTGTGTGATGACTAACTGTCTCACTGAGGCTCTGCTAACCAGAACCTCAGTGGATATGCTCTCTCTGCTTTCCAAATTGTCACTAACAGGCTAGTGACCAATTTCACCAATTTACATTGGCATACTGGAACACCCTTATAATTCCCTAGTATATGGTACTGAGGTCCACTACCCCCAAGATAAACCTATTGCCTGAAGCAGTAGGAGGGTCAAGGGGGCCAACTATGTCAACCCCTACCCTTTCAAAGGGAACCCCAACCACAGGCAGTGGAATAAGGGGTGCCTTTGGAGTGCCACCTGTCTTGCCACTGGCTTGACAGGTTTCACAGGACTTACAAAATTCCTTTGTGTACTCAGACATTCTAGGCCAATGAAACAAGGGAACAAGCCTGTCCCAAGTTTTCATTTGCCCCAAATGTCCAGCTAGGGGAATGTCGTGAGCTAGAGTTAGGAGGAACTTTCTGTACTCCTGAGGAATCACCAATCTCCTGGCAGCTCCAGGTTTTGGATCCCTTGCTTCAGTGTACAAGAGGTTGTCCTCCTAGTAAACTCTGTGAGAGTCACTGACATCCCCATTTGCTTGTTTGACAGCTTGCTGTCTTAGACCCTCTAGTGTGGGACAGGTTTGCTGTGCCACACTCAGCTCCTCCCTGGCAGGCCCCCCGTCACCGAAAAGCTCAGCAGTGTCTGCTTCCAGCTCCTCTGGTGTAGGTTCTGCACAGGGTGGGAATTCTTCTTCCTCAGAAGTTGAATCCACTGTAGAGGGAGGGATAGTAGGTACTGATTGTAGGAAAGTACCATCTTGCCTGGCATGTTACCCCTATTTTTTACTGTATATATGTTGTTTTAGTTGTATGTGTCACTGGGACCCTGCCAGCCAGGGCCCCAGTGCTCATAAGTGTGCCTGACTGTGTTACCTGTGTAGTGACTAACTGTCTCACTGAGGCTCTGCTATCCAGAACCTCAGTGGTTATGCTCTCATTTCTTTCAAATTGTCACTAACAGGCTAGTGACCAATTTTACCAATTTACATTGGCTTACTGGAACACCCTTATAATTCCCTAGTATATGGTACTGAGGTACCCAGGGTATTGGGGTTCCAGGAGATCCCTATGGGGTGCAGCATTTCTTTTGCCACCCATAGGGAGATCTGACAATTCTTACACAGGCCTGACAGTGCAGCCTGAGGGAAATAACTTCCACATTATTTCACAGCCATTTACCACTGCACTTAAGTAACCTATAAGTCACCTATATGTCTAACCTTCACCTGGTGAAGGTTGGGTGCAAAGTTACTTAGTGTGTGGGCACCCTGGTTCTAGCCAAGGTGCCCCCACATTGTTCAGGGCAAATTCCCCGAAATTTGTGAGTGTGGGGACACTATTTCACGCGTGTACTATACATAGGTCACTACCTATGTATAGCGACACAATGGTAACTCCGAACATGGCCATGTAACATGTCTAAGATCATGGAATTGTCACCCCAATGCCATCCTGGCATTGGGGAGACAATTCCATGATCCCCCGTGTGTCTAGCACAGAACCCGGGTACTGCCAAACTGCCTTTCCCGGGGTTTCACAGCAGCTGCTGCTGCTGCCAACCCCTCAGACAGGTTTCTGCCCTCTTGGGGTCCAGCCAGGTGTGAGAAAGTAGCCTCTTTCTAGCCTTGTTACCCCCACTTTTGGCCTGTTTGTGAGTATATGTCAGGGTGTTTTCACTGTCTCACTGGGATCCTGCTAGCTATGGCCCAGTGCTCATAGTGAAAACCCTATGTTTTCAGTATGTTTGTAATTTGTCACTGGGACCCTGCTAGCCAGGACCCGAGTGCTCATACGTTTGTGACCTCTATGTATCCCTGTGTGATGCCTAACTGTCTCACTGAGGCTCTGCTAACCAGAACCTCAGTGGTTATGCTCTCTCTTTACAAATTGTCACTAACAGGCTAGTGACCAATTTCACCAATTCACATTGGCATACTGGAACACCCTTATAATTCCCTAGTATATGGTACTGAGGTACCCAGGGTATTGGGGTTCCAGGAGATACCTATGGGCTGCAGCATTTCTTTTGCCACCCATAGGGAGCTCTGACAATTCTTACACAGGCCTGCCACTGCAGACTGAGTGAAATAACGTCCACGTTATTTCACAGCCATTTACCACTGCACTTAAGTAACTTATAAGTCACCTATAAGTCTGACCTTTACCTGGTAAAGGTTAGGTGCTAAGTTACTTAGGGGGTCATTCTGACCTCGGCGGTAAAAGGCCTTTACCGCCGGTCAGAAGTCCGCCATTCTACCGCCGCGGCAAACCGCCACGGTCATTCTGACCCACAACTGCCAAACCTCCAAAAATCCGACCTCCACAGCAGGCCGCCACATCAGCGGCCAGTGGTAAACTGGAGATGACCAAACCTCCACCGCCACGCCAACAGAAACACGCCCATGTCATTCTGACCCACAAATCCACATGGCGGTCTTTCAACCGCAGTAGTCCATTGGCGGTACACACCGCCGCAGTCAAAATACACACCCAGCACCAACACACAGCCACATTGGACAATTTGAAATACACACACCTGAAACACATACACACAACACTCCCACATACCCAACACAATATAAAACACACACCCACATCACCCACAAACCCCTACGACCAAAGATCAGAGACGAAGGAGAGAGAGACACATCACAGAATAGAGAGCTACATCACACAGAGGCACACTACACCATCACACACACCACATAGAAGCACAAAGCACCACACACCAACACACCCATCACCACATACAACACCCCACACCTCATCCACACCACCCCATGGCACCCCAAAGGCACCCACGCTTTTCGGACCAAGAACTCCGGGTCATGGTGGAGGAAATCATAAGAGTTGAACCCCAGCTCTTCGGCTCACAGGTGCAGCACACCACTATAGCCAGGAAGGCGGAGCTATGGCAGCGGATCGTGGACAGGGTCAACGCGGTGGGACAGCATCCCAGAAATCGGGACGACATCCGAAAACGCTGGAACGACCTACGGGGAAAGGTGCGCTCGATGGTCTCGCGACACAACATCGCAGTGCAGAAGACTGGCGGGGGACCCCCACCCACTCCACCCGAATTCACAGCATGGGAGCAAGAGGTACTAAACATCCTGCATCCTGATGGCCTCGCTGGAGTACACGGAGGAATGGACTCTGGTAAGTACAATCTCAACTACTTCACCCCCTCCAGCATGCTAACCCCCAACCCAACCCTCACCCCCAACCCCCCATCACACATCCTCCCTGAGAATGTCTCTACAGCACAACCCACCCAACACCAACCCCTGCATGCCACCACAAACTATGGACACCCATCACCTAAGCATGACCACTGCACATACCCATCCCCCCCCCACAACACACCCTCACAACACCTCCCCCAAGGGAATGCCAGCACTGGGGGACAAGGGCACACATAAATCGCACGCAATAGCACACACAGAAACAATAACCATACTCTCTTACCCCATGCAGGACCCGAACGCCAACACACCGGTCAGGAGGGTCCAGAAATGTCCATCCCACCCCCGGAAGAGGCCCCCAGTGATGACAGCAGCTCTGTCGACCCGGAACCTGATGACCAGCCCGGACCATCGGGGACCTCTGGACAGTCGGTTCCCCTCACCCAGACACAGGCCACAGCAGACCCAACCCCCTCTGGGAACAACAGCACAGCTCCCACCCAGCGGGCCCATGCCTCTGTCTCTAGGACAGGTCAATCAGCGGTGTGTCTGCCACTACAGGGCCCCCAGGCTAACCCACCACCCCAACAACAACAGGGACCTGTGGGCAGTGGTAGTGGGCACACCGTCCAGGGGACAGAGGCCGGGGGAAACCGGGCAACTCGGAGGGCTGCTGTGCGACAGGGGGGGAGGAGAGGCACAGGGAACCCACTCTCCAAGAGGCCCTCACCACCATCATGGCAGCCTACCACCACTCCCAAGAGACGATGGCGACGGTATTGGCCAGGTTCCAGGAGATCCAGGCACAGCAGGAGGAACGTTACATGGGGTTCAGCAATCAACTCACCAACATCTCTACCGCTATGGGGAGCATAGTCCAGGCCCTGAACCGTATAGAAGACACGTTGCGGGACCATGTGGCACCACACAGGGCCCCTGTCACTAGGCCGGACCAGGAACAGCCTACCACCTCCGCCGGCGCTAGTGGACAGGAGGCCCCACCACAACGACAGGCCACCAGAACCCCACCTCCTGCTGAAGAACAACCACCCCGCAAGAGGAGCCTGAGATAAAAAAAATAGACAGAGTAGGATGTCAACACCCCCGGCAGCATGAGATACCCCCTGAAGTCATCCCACTGTCCCACATTGCCACCCTGTCCAACCTTGAACTGCCCCTGCTCCATCCTTCCACAGGCATATGGACAATGCACCTGTGAGACAGAGAACTGGACTCAGCCATGGACATTACTCCACCCCCACCCATCACCGTTTCACCATCATGTACAAATATTTAGCACAAAAAATAAATCACTTATTGCACTGAAATCAATCAGGAGTCAGCCTGTATTATTTACAAATGTATAACACATTACAGATCAATTATGTACTGTTAACTTTGTGCTGAACACATACCGAGGTCAATAAGCATTAGTCCATGGGCTAACCAAGCAGAAGTCACGCAGTGGGTCATACAGCACTGAAAAGGGAAGGGAAAATCAAACATCAGTTTAAAAGAACTGGGGGGAAATAGACCAAGTTGAGATGCAGGAGGCTTTCAGGAAATGTAAAATGGCGTGGGTGATTCTTACCTGTGTGCTACTGAAAATACTGTTGGATAACTCTGTCCCTGTTGTCTGTGTCATCCTCTGAGTCTTCCTCCTCTTCACTCTCCACAGGCTCCACAGCTGCTACAACACCACCATCTGGACCATCCTCCTGCAGGAAAGGCACCTGGCGTCGCAATGCCAGATTGTGAAGCATACAGCAGGCCACGATGATCTGGCACACCTTCTTTGGTGAGTACATCAGGGATCCCCCTGTCATATGCAGGCACCTAAACCTGGCCTTCAGGAGGCCAAAGGTCCTTTCTATGATCCTCCTAGTTCGCCCATGGGCCTCATTGTACCGTTCCTCTGCCCTGGTCCGGGGATTCCTCACTGGGGTCAATAGCCAAGGCAGGTTGGGGTAACCAGAGTCACCTATTAGCCACACACGTTGTCCCTGTAGCTGTTCCATCACATAAGGGATGCTGCTATTACGCATCACATACGCGTCATGCACTGAACCAGGGAACTTGGCATTCACATGGGAGATGTACTGGTCAGCCAAACAGACCACCTGGACGTTCATAGAATGGTAATTTTTCCTGTTTCTGTACACCTGCTCATCGTCTTTTGGGGGTACTAAGGCCACATGGGTCCCATCAATGGCACCAATGATGTTGGGAATATGTCCAAGGGCATAAAAATCACCCTTCACAGTGGGCAAATCAACCTCCTCAGGGAATAGAATGTAACGCCGCATGTGTTTCGTCAGGGCACACAACACTCTAGACAAAACTTTTGAAAACATGGGCTGAGACATTCCAGATGACATGGCCACTGTTGTCTGGAATGAGCCACTTGCAAGAAAATGGAGGACTGACAGAACCTGCACCAGAGGGGAAATTCCTGTGGGTTGGCGGATGGGGGACATCAGGGCTGGCTCCAGCTGGGCACACAGTTCATGGATAGTGGCACGGTCAAGTCGGTATCGTAGTATGATGTGGCGTTCTTCCATTGTCGACAGGTCCACCAGCGGTCGGTACACGCGAGGAGTCATCCTTCTCCTCGCAAGTCCCAGCGGACGGTGCCTAGGAAGGACAACATGGAGCACAGAGTCAAGCAAATCACAGGTACGTTCACCACACCTTGCATAGCACACGGTTATCTATGTATTGAAAGGCGTGTATGTGTGGCAATGCAAGGCCTAGGCCTGTGTGACGCAGTTGAAATTATGCCATGTGGGCCCTTGAAATGGCGGCTGCCTGACCTGTGAAGTGGGACAATGGGATGTGAGGTCAATGCGCTGGCGTGGCACACCGTGGCGGTAGGCGGTCGAAGACCGCTATACGAAGCCGCATTGGTTAACATTGAAGCCTATGGGTTTCATGAGCCAATGACGATGTGCGCCGGCGGTCGCGGTACGCACCGCCGCGGTACGCACCACCGCGGGTGTGACCGCCATTTTCTATCTGCTTAATCACTCGAGACCTGATCATCCACAGGAGAGGGCCTATACTGCAAGTGCTGCTGTGAACTCGGTCTGGAAGAGACAATGGCTGCTGCGACTGGGGAAAGGGCCCCTGCCTTCACGTCTGAAGAGTTGGAGAAGCTTGTGGATGGGGTCCTCCCCCAGTATGCGTTACTCTACGGTCCTCCAGACCAACAGGTGAGTACACCGGGTGCACATGGAATGGGCTATGCCTGTGTGGAGTGGGGTGTATGTAAGTTGGTGGGGTGGGGGGCGAATGAGGAGTGCAACGCAAGACAGATGAGAGCATGTGCCATATAGCAAAGTTGGTGGGGGGGGGGGGCAATCACATCTAACATGCAGGTCATTGATGATTGTTTCCTTCCCACCCTGTACATGTCAAATAGGTCAGCGCCCATCAGAAAGTCGACATTTGGCGTGCCATCGCCAAGGAAGTCCGGAACTTGGGGGTCCACAACAGACGGGGCACCCACTGCCGCAAGAGGTGGGAGGACATCCGCCGCGGGACCAGGAAGACCGCCGAGTCACTGCTGGGGATGGCCTCCCAACCTAGGAGGGGTGCCAGTCGTACCATGACCCCCCTGATGTCCCGGATCCTGGCGGTGGCCTACCCTGATTTGGATGGGCGCTTGAGGACATCACAGCAGACACAAGGGGGTGAGTATCAGCACATTCTCCTATCTTTCTACGCAGTGGAGGCGTCTGGGTGGGGGAGGAGGGCTATGGGTGACATTAGGCCAGGGCGCTTTCTGTAGTGTAGTCCTCTCCCTTAGGCATGGCCCTGTGCCCCCGGCCCCCACCTCTGTAGGGTGACAAGTACAGCTATTGATGGTCCAGCCTCACACATGTGCGCGTTTGACGTCTCTTGACCTGTTGTCCTAGTCAGTAGTACTGAGTAGTGTACCCCGAATGCGCGGCTTAGTGCATGAGGCTCCTGTGTCTGTCCTCTCCGCCAACGGTGTTGACATTGCATGCACTCAACCTGGTCTTCTTTTTTCTCCCCCCACCCTTTTTCTTCATCTTCTTGTGCATGTGTGCATTAGCATCATCAGGCAGAGGAGATTTGGCATCGGAGCACGAGGGAGCTGCAAGTCACAAGGCCCCGGTGGGCCCAGGAACAGACACCGAGGGCACCAGTGATCCGGAGGGCGAGGGGAGCACCACAACGGGGACAGGTGGTGAGACAAGCGACACAGACACGTCCTCGGATGGGTGCTCCCTAGCGGTGGCGGCAACATCTGTGCCCCCCGCCTCTACAGGTACAGCCGCCACCCAGCGCACCAGCCCCGCCCTCCCTGCAGCCCCTCAGCCTACGCTCCGTGCCCGCTCGCCCAGGAAGGCGGGCGTCTCCTTCGCCCCAGGCACCTCAGCCCCTGCCCCTGTCACCCCTGCTGCCCTCAGTGCGGAGCTCATTGACCTGGTGAGGACGCTCATTGTTGGGCAGACTACCCTTTTGAATGCCATCCAGGGGGTAGAAAGGGAGGTGCATAGGAGCAATGCCTACCTGGAGGGCATTCATTCGGGTCAGGCTGCCCATCAACGATCGTTCACTGCTCTGGCCTCAGCACTGACGGCAGCCATTGTCCCTGTTTCCAGCCTCCCTCTTCTGACTGCCTCCGCCCTGTCTCTGTCTCCTGTTCCTCAGCCTATCCCATCCACACCATCAGACCAGCCTGCACACACCTCAACACCCAAGGGCAGCTCATCCAGACACAAGCACCACAGATCCCACAAACACTCACCCAAGCAACACCCAGATGCAGACATTCCAACAGTCACTACCACCTCTGTGTCCCCCTCCTCCTCGTCTCCCTCCTCCCTCCCTGTGACGTCTACACTCACACCTGCATGCACCCCAACATCAGCCAGTGCTTCCATCACCACCACACCCTCCAGTACAGTCCGCACGCGTGCAGTCACCACCCCCACTAACATTTACACGTCCCCTGTGTCCTCTCCCACTGTGTCTGTCACCCCCTCTTCCAAGACACACAAACGCAGACAGCCACCCACCCAACAGCCATCCACCTCACGACAGCCTACAGCACCAGCACCTTCACCCAATGACAGCACACCTGACTCTCCTACAACCACATCCTCTTCCTCCACTCCCATCACCACTTCTCCTACCCTTTACCTTGGCCCTAAAAAACTTTTCCTGGCTAATCTTAACCTCTTTCCCTCCGATGACCTACCCCCTCCATCTGCAAAGAGTCCCAAGAGCACCTCAGCCACCACCAGCCCAGCTTCGAGTGTCACTGTTGTGCATGGGTTCTGGAGTCCACCCTTTGCCAGCAGTGACACCTCAATCAGCAGCAAGGACACATCCAGCCCCCCCCGGCAAGAGGACCCGGAAACACAAGGGCCGCCGTGCGAGGACTGACACGGCTGCCCCCAAGGAGCAAAGTTCGCCCACTTCACCAGCCACAACATCTAGGGGAGGCAAGGGCCCGAGAGCCCCATGTAAGGAGCGGAAGTGCAGCAGGGCGGAGAAGTCAGGCAGCAGGAGCGCGGAGCAGGTGGGCCCCACATGTCACATCCCAGCTGTGAAGGAGGACACCAAAGAGCCCAGGACTCCGTCACCGAAGGGTCCAGAAACATCACGGTCCGAGGGCGACTGAGCAGGGAGTCCAGCCCAGGTCTGGCTTCCTTGACCTACTGGATGAGCACCGCTGAACAGGGCCCGCCATGCAGAAGAGCACCGCTGAACAGGGCCCCGTCGTGAAGATAGGCACCGCTGAACAGGGCCCGCTATGCAGAAGAGCACCGCTGAACAGGGCCCGCCGTGCAGAAGAGCACCGCTGAACAGGGCCCCGCCGTGAATATAGGCACCGCTGAACAGGGCCCCGCCGTGAAGATAGGCACCGCTGAACAGGGCCCGCCGTGCAGAAGAGCACCGCTGAACAGGGACCCGCCGTGAAGATAGGCACCGCTGAAGAGGGCCCGCCGTGAAGATAGGCACCGCTGAACAGGGCCCCGCCGTGAAGATAGGCACCGCTGAACAGGGCCCCGCCGTGAAGATAGGCACCGCTGAACAGGGCCCGCTGTGCAGAAGAGCACCGCTGAACAGGGCCCGCCGTGAAGATAGGCACCACTGAACAGGGCCCGCCGTGCAGAAGAGCACCGCTGAACAGGGCCCCGCCGTGAAGATAGGCACCGCTGAACAGGGCCCCGCCGTGAAGATAGGCACCGCTGAACAGGGCCCGCCGTGCAGAAGAGCACCGCTGAACAGGGCCCCGCCGTGCAGAAGAGCACCGCTGAACAGGGCTCCGCCGTGAAGATAGGCACCGCTGAACAGGGCCCCGCCGTGAAGATAGGCACCGCTGAACAGGGACCCGCCGTGAAGATAGGCACCGCTGAAGAGGGCCCGCCGTGAAGATAGGCACCGCTGAACAGGGCCCGCCCTGAAGATAGGCACCGCTGAACAGGGCCCCGCCGTGAAGATAGGCACCGCTGAACAGGGCCCGCCGTGCAGAAGAGCACCGCTGAACAGGGCCCCGCCGTGAAGATAGGCACCGCTGAACAGGGCCCGCCGTGCAGAAGAGCACCACTGAACAGGGCCCCGCCGTGAAGATAGGCACCGCTGAACAGGGCCCCGCCGTGAAGATAGGCACCGCTGAACAGGGCCCGCCGTGCAGAAGAGCACCGCTGAACAGGGACCCGCCGTGAAGATAGGCACCGCTGAACAGGGCCCCGCCGTGAAGATAGGCACCGCTGAACAGGGCCCGCCGTGCAGAAGAGCACCGCTGAACAGGGCCCCGCCGTGAAGATAGGCACCGCTGAACAGGGCCCCGCCGTGAAGATAGGCACCGCTGAACAGGGCCCCGCCGTGAAGATAGGCACCGCTGAACAGGGCCCGCCGTGCAGAAGAGCACCGCTGAACAGGGCCCCGCCGTGCAGAAGAGCACCGCTGAACAGGGCCCCGCCGTGAAGATAGGCACCGCTGAACAGGGACCACCGTCTCAAGCACCGCTCCGCTGGGCCCATCCTGTCAAGCACCGCTCCGCTGGGCCCCGCCGTCTCAAGCACCGCTCCGCTGGGCCCATCCTGTCAAGCACCGCTCCGCTGGGCACCGCCGTCTCAAACACTGCTCTGCTGGGCCCATCCTGTCAAGCACCGCTCCGCTGGGCCCATCCTGTCAAGCACCGCTCCGCTGGGCCCCGCCGTCTCAAGCACCGCTCCGCTGGGCCCATCCTGTCAAGCACCGCTCCGCTGGGCACCGCCGTCTCAAGCACCGCTCTGCTGGGCCCATCCTGTCAAGCACCGCTCCGCTGGGCCCATCCTGTCAAGCACCGCTCCGCTGGGCCCCGCCGTCTCAAGCACCGCTCCGCTGGGCCCATCCTGTCAAGCACCGCTCCGCTGGGCACCGCCGTCTCAAGCACCGCTCTGCTGGGCCCATCCTGTCAAGCACCGCTCCGCTGGGCACCGCCGTCTCAAGCACCGCTCTGCTGGGCCCATCCTGTCAAGCACCGCTCCGCTGGGCCCCGCCGTCTCAAGCACCGCTCTGCTGGGCCCATCCTGTCAAGCACCGCTCCGCTGGGCCCCGCCGTCTCAAGCACCGCTCCGCTGGGCCCATCCTGTCAAGCACCGTTCCGCTGGGCACCGCCGTCTCAAGCACCGCTCTGCTGGGCCCATCCTGTCAAGCACCGCTCCGCTGGGCCCTGCCGTCTCAAGCACCGCTCCGCTGGGCCCATCCTGTCAAGCACCGCTCCGCTGGGCACCGCCGTCTCAAGCACCGCTCTGCTGGGCCCATCCTGTCAAGCACCGCTCCGCTGGGCCCATCCTGTCAAGCACCGCTCCACTGGGCACCGCCGTCTCAAGCACCGCTCTGCTGGGCCCATCCTGTCAAGCACCGCTCCGCTGGGCATCGCCGTCTCAAGCACCGCTCTGCTGGGCCCATCCTGTCAAGCACCGCTCCGCTGGGCCCATCCTGTCAAGCACCGCTCCGCTGGGCCCATCCTGTCAAGCACCGCTCCGCTGGGCCCCGCCGTCTCAAGCACCGCTCCGCTGGGCCCATCCTGTCAAGCACCGCTCCGCTGGGCACCGCCGTCTCAAGCACCGCTCCGCTGGGCCCATCCTGTCAAGCACCGCTCCGCTGGGCCCATCCTGTCAAGCACCGCTCCGCTGGGCACCGCCGTCTCAAGCACCGCTCTGCTGGGCCCATCCTGTCAAGCACCGCTCAGCTGGGCCCATCCTGTCAAGCACTGTTTATGGTTCACTGTGGCCACCATGCCTCCTCCTTGACCAGTGGAGACTGTCATCCACCTGATGGACTGTGGCTTTGCACTCCCCAGGATGGTACAGTGGCCAGCCCACCCACTGTAGAGACTTGAGAGACTGTGGCTTTGCACTCCCCAGGATGGTACAGTGGCCAGCCCACCCACTGTAGAGACTTGAGAGACTGTGGATTTGCACTCCCCAGGATTGTTCAGTGGGCAGCCCACCCACTGTAGAGACTTGAGAGACTGTGGCTTTGCACTCCCCAGGATGCAGCAGTGGGCAATCCACCCATTGTAGAGACTTGAGAGACTGTGGCTTTGCACTCCCCAGGATGGTGCAGTGGGCATGGTGGCTCCTCGTGGATCTGGCGTCGTGGACTCATGTGGCTGTGGTGCCCCCCCCTTCCCTTCCCCCTGAGGTGCCTGTAGTTTTTACATCAGATGCCCCTGCAGTGTTCTCTCCAAAGGACTCAGGTCTCCTGTGTGGGCTTTGCCCTTGTGTCGCTACACTGTGGCCCACGGACTATTCTATTTAATTTTGATGTACAGGACTGATTGCCTCGGTTCTCCATGGCAGTGTATATAGTTTTATTTTGGTATAGATTTTTTACATAGTTGACCTATATTTGTCAGAGCCTATTATTTACATAAATTTTTCTTCACAATTTAATTATGTCTTTGCATTTTTCAGGGGTGTTTGGGTTGTGTCACTGTGACTTGTTGCTCTGCATTGGTGTGTACATAGTTGGGGGGGGGTCGCATATGTGTGTGGCCGTAACCTTTCGTCCTCCCCCACCTGTGTGTCGTAGGTGCAGTACTCACCGTTGTCGTCTGCGCCGGCCTTCGTACTCGTGGTAGATGAGAAGGTAGACGAGAGCAGGTAGGATGTTTAATTCGGGTTCCATGCTGTCCTCTGTACTCATGGAGTGTGTTTTGGTGAGCGTTTTCCCGTTCGTGGTCTGTTTCCGCCGTGTTTTTAGCAGCGGGGCTCCCGCCCCGGAAAAGGTGGCGGATTGGTGAGTTGTGATAGTGTGGGCGGTACATTGTCTGCCGCCTGCCTGTTGGCGGTGACCGCCGCGCTGTTTGTCTGTACCGCCGTGGCGGTCGGAGTGTTAATGTGGCGGTCTGTGTTGGCGGTTCCCGCCAGGGTCAGAATTCCATTTTTTCGACTGCCGGCCTGTTGGTGGGTTGGCCGCCGCTTTATCACCGACCGCCAGGGTTAGAATGACCCCCTTAGTGTGTGGGCACCCTGGCACTAGCCAAGGTGCCCCCACATCGTTCAGGGCAAATTCCCCGGACTTTGTGAGTGTGGGGACACCATTACAAGCGTGCACTATACATAGGTCACTACCTATGTATAGCGTCACAGTGGTAACTCCGAACATGGCCATGTAACATGTCTAAGATCATGGAATTGTCACCCCAATGCCATTCTGGCATTGGGGAGACAATTCCATGATCCCCCGAGTCTCTATCACAGACCCGGGTACTGGCAAACTACCTTTCCCGGGGTTTCAGTGCAGCTGCTGCTGCTGCCAACCCCTCAGACAGGTTTCTGCCCTCCTGGGGTCCAGCCAGGCTTGGCCCAGTAAGGCAGAGCAAAGGACTTCCTCAGAGGGAGGGTGTTACACCCTCTCCCTTTGGAAAAAATGTGTCAGGGCTGGGGAGGAGTAGCCTCCCCCAGCCTCTGGAAATGCTTTGATGGGCTCAGATGGTGCCCATCAAAGCATAAGCCAGTCTACACCGGTTCAGGGATCCCCCAGCCCTCCTCTGGCGCGAAACTGGACAAAGGAAAGGGGAGTGACCACTCCCCTGACCTGCACCTCCCAGGGGAGGTTCCCAGAGCTATTCCAGTGTGCTCCAGACCTCTGCCATCTTGGAAACAGAGGTGCTGCTGGCACACTGGACTGCTCTGAGTGGCCAGGGCCAGCAGGTGACGTCAGAGACTCCTTCTGATAGGCTCCTTCAGGTGTTGCTAGCCTATCCTCTCTCCTAAGTAGCCAAACCTCCTTTTCTGGCTATTTAGGGTCTCTGCTTTGGGAAATTCTTTAGATAACGAATGCAAGAGCTCATCAGAGTTCCTCTGCATCTCTCTCTTCACCTTCTGCCACGGAATCGACCGCTGACTGCTCAGGAAGCCTGCAAAACTGCAACAAAGTAGCAAAGACGACTGCTGTATCCTTGTATCGCTGATCCTGCTGCCTTCTCGACTGTTTTCCTGGTGGTGCATGCTGTGGGGGTAGTCTGCCTCCTCTCTGCACTAGAAGCTCCGAAGAAATCTACCATGGGTCGACGGAATCCTCCCACTGCAACCGCAGGCACCAAAAGAACTGCATCACCGGTCCTCTGGGTCCCCTCTCAGCACGACGAGCGTGGTCCCTGGAACTCAGCAACTCTGTCCAAGTGACTCTCACAGACCAGTGACTCTTCAGTCCAAGTTTGGTGGAGGTAAGTCCTTGCTTCCCCACGCTAGACTGCATTGCTGTGTACCGCGTGATTTGCAGCTGCTCCGGCTCCTGTGCACTCTTCCAGGATTTCCTTTGTGCACAGCCAAGCCTGGGTCCCCGACACTCTAACCTGCAGTGCACAAACTCCTGAGTTGTCGTCCGGTGTCGTGGGATCTCCCTTTGTGACTTCGGGTGAGCTCCGGTTCACTCTTCTTTGTAGTGCCTCTTCCGGCACTTCTGCGGGTGCTGCCTGCTTCTGTGAGGATTCCCTATCTTGCTGGGCACCCCCTCTGTCTCCTCACACAATTGGTGACATCCTGGTCCCTCCTGGGCTACAGCAGCATCCAAAAACCCCATCTGCAACTCTTGCAGCTAGCAAGGCTTGTTTGTGGCCTTTCTGCGTGGGAACACCTCTGCAAACTTCTCCGCGACGTGGGACATCCATCCTCCAAAGGGGAAGTTCCTAGTCCTCTTCGTTCTTGCAGAATCCACAGCTTCTACCATCTGGTGGCAGCTTCTTTGCACCCTCAGCAGGCATTTCCTGGGCATCTGCCCAATCTCGACTTTGTCGCAACTTTTGGATTTGGTCCCCTTGTTCCACAGGTACTCTCGTCCGGAAATCCATTGTTGTTGCATTGCTGGTGTTGGTCTTCCTTGCAGAATTCCCCTATCACGACTTCTGTGCTCTCTGGGGAACTGTAGGAGGCTGGACTGGCTTGTAGTGAGTACCAAGGGGTACTTACACCTTACACCAGGCCCAGGTATCTCTTATTAGTGTAGAGGGGTGTCTAGCAGCTTAGGCTGATAGAAAAGGTAGCTTAGCAGAGCAGCTTAGGCTGAACTAGGAGACGAGTGAAGCTCCTACAGTACCACTAGTGTCACTTGCACAATATCATAAGAAAACACAATACACAGATATACTAAAAATAAAGGTACTTTATTTTTATGACAATATGCCAAAGTCTCTCAGTGAGTACCCTCAGTATGAGGAAAGCAAATATACACAAGATATATGTACATAACACCAAAATATGCAGTAATAGCAATAGAAAACAGTGCAAACAATGTATAGTTGCAATAGGATGCAATAGGGGCACATAGGGATTGGGGCAACACAAACCATATACTCTAGAAGTGGAATGCGAACCACGAATGGACCCCAAACCTATGTGACCTTGTAGAGGGTCGCTGGGACTGTAAGAAAAAAGTGAGGGTTAGAAAAATAGCCCACCCCAAGACCCTGAAAAGTGAGTGCAAAGTGCACTGAAGTTCCCCAAAGAGCACAGAAGTCGTGATAGGGGAATTCTGCAAGAAAGACCAACACCAGCAATGCAACAATGATGGATTTCCAGACGAGAGTACCTGTGGAACAAGGGGACCAAGTCCAAAAGTCATGATTAAGTCGGGAGTGGGCAGATGCCCAGGAAATGCCAGCTGTGGGTGCAAAGAAGCTGCCACTGGACGGTAGAAGCTGTGGATTCTGCAAGAACGGCAAGGGCTAGAAACTTCCCCTTTGGAGGATGGATGTCCCACGTCGTGAAGAGTCGTGCAGATGTGTTTTCCTGCAGAAAGACTGCAAACAAGCCTTGCTAGCTGCAAAGCTTGTGGTTAGGGTTTTTGGATGCTGCTGTGGCCCAGGAGGGACCAGGATGTCGCCAATTGCGTTAGGAGACAGAGGGCGTGTCCAGCAAGAGAAGGAGCCCACTCAGAAGAAAGCAACACCCGCAGAAGTGCAGGAACAGGCACTACAAAGTGGAGTGAAATGGTGCTCACCCGAAGTTGCACAAGAGAGTCCCACGCCGCCGGAGGACAACTCAGGAGGTCGTGCAATGCAGGTTAGAGTGCTGTGGACCCAGGCTTGGCTGTGCACAAAGGAAATCCTGGAAAAGTGCCCAGGAGCCGGAGTAGCTGCAAAACACGTGGTTCTCAGCAATGCAGTCTGGCGTGGGGAGGCAAGGACTTACCTCCACCAAACTTGGACTGAAGAGTCACTGGACTGTGGGAGTCACTTGGACAGAGTTGCTGAGTTCAAGGGACCTCGCTCGTCGTGCTGAGAGGAGACCCAGGGGACCGGTGATGCAGTTGTTCGGTGCCTGCGGTTGCAGGGGGAAGATTCCGTCGACCCACGGGAGATTTCTTCAGAGCTTCTAGTGCAGAGAGGAGGCAGACTACCCCCACAGCATGCACCACCAGGAAAACAGTCGAGAAGGCGGCAGGATCAGCGTTACAAGGTCGCAGTAGTCATCTTTGCTACTTTGTTGCAGTTTTGCAGGCTTCCAGCACGGTCAGCAGTCGATTCCTTGGCAGAAGGTGAAGAGAGAGATGCAGAGGAACTCTGATGAGCTCTTGCATTCGTTATCTAAGGAATTCCCCAAAGCAGAGACCCTAAAGAGCCAGAAAAGAGGGTTTGGCTACTTAGGAGAGAGGATAGGCTAGCAACACCTGAAGGAGCATATCAGAAGGAGTCTCTGACGTCACCTGCTGGCACTGGCCTCTCAGAGCAGTCCAGTGTGCCAGCAGCACCTCTGTTTCCAAGATGGCAGAGGTCTGGAGCACACTGGAGGAGCTCTGGGCACCTCCCAGGGGAGGTGCAGGTCAGGGGAGTGGTCACTCCCCTTTACTTTGTCCAGTTTCGCGCCAGAGCAGGGCTGGGGGATCCCTGAACCTGTGTAGACTGGCTTATGCAGAAATGGGCACCATCTGTGCCCATGAAAGCATTTCCAGAGGCTGTGGGAGGCTACTCCTCCCCAGCCCTAACACCTTTTTCCAAAGGGAGAGGGTGTAACACCCTCTCTCTGAGGAAGTCCTTTGTTCTGCCTTCCTGGGCCAAGCCTGGCTGGACCCCAGGAGGGCAGAAACCTGTCTGAGGGGTTGGCAGCAGCAGCAGCTACAGTGAAACCCCGGGAAAGGCAGTTTGGCAGTACCCGGGTCTGTGCTAGAGACCCGTGGGATCATGGGATTGTGCCAACAATGCAAGGATGGCATAGAGGGGGCAATTCCATGATCATAGACATGTTACATGGCCATATTCGGAGTTACCATTGTGAAACTATACATAGGTAGTGACCTATGTATAGTGCACACGTGTAATGGTGTCCCCGCACTCACAAAGTCCGGGGAATTTGCCCTGAACAATGTGGGGGCACCTTGGCTAGTGCCAGGGTGCCCACACACTAAGTAACTTAGCACCCAACCTTTACCAGGTAAAGGTTAGACATATAGGTGACTTATAAGTTACTTAAGTGCAGTGGTAAATGGCTGTAAAATAACGTGGACGTTATTTCACTCAGGCTGCAATGGCAGGCCTGTGTAAGGATTGTCAGAGCTCCCTATGGGTGGCAAAAGAAATGCTGCAGCCCATAGGGATCTCCTGGAACCCCAATACCCTGGGTACCTCAGTATCATATACTAGGGAATTATAAGGGTGTTCCAGTATGCCAATGTAAATTGGTGAAATTGGTCACTAGCCTGTTAGTGACAATTTGGAAAGAAATGAGAGAGCATAACCACTGAGGTTCTGGATAGCAGAGCCTCAGTGAGACAGGTAGTCATCAATCAATCAATCAATCACTGCATTTGTAAAGCGCGCTACATACCCGCAAGGGTCTCAAGGCGCTGGGGATGGGGGGTGCTACTGGTCGAAGAGCCAGGTCTTGAGGAGTCTTCTGAAGGCCAGCAGGTCCTGGGTCTGTCGTAGGATGGTGGGGAGAGTGTTCCAGTTCTTGGCGGCGAGGTAGGAGAAGGATCTGCCGCCGGCGGTGGTTTTTCAGATGCAGGGGACTGTGGTGAGGGCGAGGTTGGCTGAGCGGAGGCTTCGTGTGGGGGTGTGGAAGCTGAGTCGGTTGTTGAGGTAGGTGGGTCCGGTGTTGTGCAGTGCTTTGTGTGCGTGGATCAGGAGCTTGAAGGTGATCCTTTTGTTGATGGGGAGCCAGTGCAGGCCTCTCAGGTGGAGTGTGATGTGGCTGCGGCGGGGGACATCGAGGATGAGTCGGGCCAAGGCGTTCTGGATGCGTTGGAGTCGTCTCAGGAGCTTGTTTGTAGTTCCTGAGTAGAGGGCGTTCCCGTAGTCGAGTCTGTTGGTGATGAGGGCCTGGGTAACAGTTTTTCTCGTGTCGAGGGGGATCCATTAGAAGATCCTGCGGAGCATACGGAGGGTGTTGAAGCAGGACGCGGAGACGGCGTTGACTTACCTGGTCATGGAGAGAGTGGAGTCGAGGATGACCCCCAGGTTGCGTGCGTGGTCCGTGGGTTCCGGGGCTGTGCCTAGTGACGTGGGCCACCAAGAGTCGTCCCAGGCTGATGGGGTGGGTCTGAGAATGAGGACCTCCGTCTTGTCTGAGTTCAGCTTCAGTCTGCTGTCCTTCATCCAGTCGGCTATGGCCTTCATTCCTCGGTGGAGGTTAGCTTTGGCGGTGTCGGGATCTTCGGTGAGGGATATGATCAGCTGGGTGTCGTCGGCGTAGGAGATGATGTTGAGGTTGTGTTGTCGTGCGACGTGGGCGAGGGGGGCCATGTAGATATTGAACAGTGTCGGGCTGAGTGAGGATCCCTGTGGGACGCCGCAGATGATCATGATCATAACACAGGTAACACATACAGGGTACACTTATGAGCACTGGGGCCCTGGCTGGCAGGGTCCCAGTGACACATACAACTAAAACAACATATATACAGTGAAATATGGGGGTAACATGCCAGGCAAGATGGTACTTTCCTACACCCTGTACATTACAGGCCCTCTCAAGTGCAGCAAACCACTTGTTAATGTCATCCCCCTCCTTGTAAGGGGGAACTATCTTGTGCAGATTCCTAGAATCATGCTCTTTTACAGGATTACTATCTGTAATACTGCTGCTGCCACCATGGGGTCCAAACCCCAACCTCTGTCTTTCTTTTTCTAAGTCAAATGCTTACCTGTTTAGATCCAGCTGTTGCTTTTTCAGCTTCAGCCTGGATTCTTCCACTCTCAATCTATTGATTTCCCTTTCTAACAATCTGTCTTCAGGGTTGGTGGGTTGGGCATGCCTTGACACAGAAGAATGGTGTGAATGAACAGAGGGAGACCTGTCCCTAACAGATGGCACTCTAACAACCTGGCCTAAAGGAGTAACCTCTGTACTATGATGAGAACTCACATCAGTACCAGTCCTGCTAGGTGGCCTGCTACGGGGCAGGTTGGGAAGGTTCCCTTCTAACCCTCTTACAGGGGGTGCCCCAGAATTAGAGTGTAAACCATCAGCCAATCTCTCACCAGAGGTGCCAACTAAGGTCTTATCCTGTTCAATGAGCATATTAACTAACAGTTCTCTTGAGGGATTCTTCCCTACCCCTAAACCTCTTTGAATGCAGAGACTCCTTGCTCCTTTCCAGCTAAGGTGGTCATAAGCAACTTTGGTCAGATCAACAGTTTGACCTGTACCAGACATTATTGAAAAGATTTAAGGGACAGAAAAAGAAAGAAAAAGTTTCAGAACTTTTTAAAGAACAGAAAAAAAACTTTTAAAACTTTTTAAGAACTTTTTGAAAGTTTTAGAGGTACTTTTCAGCACTTAGCAAAAGAGTAAGAGAAGAAAAGCAAAACTTTTTGGTTAGGTGTACATACACTGAACTTGTTTTGTATATTGTTCTCTTATGAAAAGTACAAAATGACAAAGTGGTAAGTAGTTGCAAGTACTTATCCCACTGCTGCACAACCAATGTAGGAGGCTGGCCTGGTTTGTAGTGGTACCAAGGGGTACTTACACTCTGCACCAGGTCCAGTTATCCCTTATTAGTGTAGAAGAGTTGTCTAGCAGCTTAGGCTGATAGAAAAGGGTAGCTTAGCAGAGCAGCGTAGGCTGAACTAGGAGACGTGTGAAGCTCCTACTATACCACTAGTGTCATATGCACAATATCATAAGAAAACACAATACACAGATATACTAAAAATAAAGGTACTTTATTTTTATGACAATATGCCAAAAGTATCTCAGTGAGTACCCTCAGTATGAGGATAGCAAATATACACAAGATATATGTACACAATACCAAAATATGCAGTAATAGCAATAGAAAACAGTGCAAACAATGTATAGTCACAATAGAATGCAATGGGAACACATAGGTATAGGGGCAACACAAACCATATACTCTAGAAGTGGAATGCGAACCACGAATGGACCCCAAACCTATGTGAGCTTGTAGAGGGTCGCTGGGACTGTAAGAAAACAGTGAGGGTTAGAAAAATAGCCCACCCCAAGACCCTGAAAAGTGGGTGCAAAGTGCACCTAAGTTCCCCAGAGAGCACAGAAGTCGTGATAGGGGAATTCGGCAAGGAAGACCAACACCAGCAATGCAACAATGATGGATTTCCTGACGAGATTACCTGTGGAACAAGACGACCAAGTCCAAGAGTCACGATCAAGTCTGGAGTGGGCAGATGCCCAGGAAATGCCAGCTGTGGGTGCAAAGAAGCTGCCACTGGATGGTAGAAGCTGTGGATTCTGCAAGAACGACAAAGGCTAGAAACTTCCCCTTTAGAGGATGGATGTCCAACGTCGAGAAGAAGCTTGCAGATGTGTTTCCGTGCGGAAAGACCACAAACAAGCCTTGCTAGCTGCAAGGTTCATGGTTAGGGTTTTTGGAGGCTGCTGTAGTCCAGGAGGGACCAGGATGTTGCTAATTGCGAGAGGAGACAGAGGGGGCGTCCAGCAAGACATAGAGCTCACTCAGAAGCAAGCAGCACCCGCAGAAGTGCCAAAACAGGCACTACAAAGTGGAGTGAACTGGAGCTCACCCTAAGTCACAAAGGAAGATCCCACGACGCCGGAGGACAACTCAGGAGGTTGTGCACTGCAGGTTAGAGTGTTGGGGACCTAGGCTTGGCTGTGCACAAAGGAAATCCTGGAAGAGTGCACAGGAGCTGGAGCAGCTGGAAATCATGCGGTACCCAGCAATGCAGTCTAGCGTGGGGAGGCAAGGACTTACCTCCACCAAACTTGGACTGAAGAGTCACTGGACTGTGGGAGTCACTTGGACAGAGTTACTGAGTTAAGGGACCTCGCTCGTCATGCTGAGAAGAGACCCAGAGGACCGGTGATGCAGTCTTTTGGTGCTTGCGGTTGCAGGGGGAGGATTCCATCGACCCACGGGAGATTTCTTCAGAGCTTCTAGTGCAGAGAGGAGGCAGACTACCCCCACAGCATGCACCACCAGGAAAACAGTCGAGATGGCGGCCGGATCAGCGTTACAAGGTCGCAGTAGTCGTCTTTGCTACTTTGTTGCAGTTTTGCAGGCTTCCAGAGCAGTCAGCGGTTGATTCCTTGGCAGAAGGTGAAGAGAGAGATGCAGAGGAGCTCTGATGAGCTCTTGCATTCATTATCTAAAGAATTTCCCAAAGCAGAGACCCTAAATAGCCAGAAAAGGAGGTTTGGCTAATTAGGAGAGAGGATAGGCTAGCAACACCTGGAGGAGCCTATCAGAAGGAGTCTCTGACGTCACCTGCTGGCACTGGCCATTCAGAGCAGTCCAGTTTGCCAGCAGCACCTCTGTTTCCAAGATGGCAGAAGTCTGGAGCACACTGGAGGAGCTCTGGGCACCTCCCAGGGGAGGTGCAGGTCAGGGGAGTGGTCACTCCCCTTTCCTTTGTCCAGTTTCGCGCCAGAGCAGGGCTGGGGGATCCCTGAACCAGTGTAGACTGGCTTATGCAGAAATGGGCACCATCTGTGCCCATGAAAGCATTTCCAGAGGCTGTGGGAGGCTACTCCTCCTCAGGCCTAACACCTTTTTCCAAAGGGAGAGGGTGTTACACCCTCTCTCTGAGGAAGTCCTTTGTTCTGCCTTCCTGGGCCAAGCCTGGCTGGACCCCAGGAGGGCAGAAACCTGTCTGGGGGGGTGGCAGCAGCAGCAGCTGCAGTGAAACCCCAGGAAAGGTAGTTTGGCAGTACCCGGGTCTGAGCTAGAGACTCGGAGGATGATGGAATATTCTCCCCAATGCATTGGGGTGACAATTCCATGATCTTAGACATGTTACATGGCCATGTTCGGAGTTACCATTGTGACGCTATACACATGTCGTGACATATGTATAGTGGACGCGTGTAATGGTGTCCCCTCACTCACAAAGTCCGGGGAATTTGCCCTGAACAATGTGGGAGCACCTTGGCTAGTGCCAGGGTGCCCACACACTAAGTAACTTAACACCCAACCTTTACCAGGTAAAGGTTAGACATATAGGTGACTTATAAGTTACTTAAGTGCAGTGGTAAATGGCTGTGAAATAACATGGACGTTATTTCACTCAGGCTGCAATGGCAGGCCTGTGTAAGAATTGTCAGAGCTCCCTATGGGTGGCAAAAGAAATGCTGCAGCCCATAGGGATCTCGTGGAACCCCAATACCCTGGGTACCTCAGTACCATATAATAGGGAATTATAAGGGTGTTCCAGCATGCCAATGTAAATTGGTGAAATTGGTCACTAGCCTGTTAGTCACAATTTGGAAAGAAATGAGAGAGCATAATCACTGAGGTTCTGGATAGCAGAGCCTCAGTGAGACAGTTAGTCATAACACAGGTAACACCCGATGTCACAAAAGGAGATCCCACGACACCGGAGGACAACTCAGGAGGTTGTGCACTGCAGGTTAGAGTGTCGGGGACCCAGGCTTGGTTGTGCACAAAGGAAATCCTGGAAGAGTGCACAGTACCCGGAGCAGCTGCAAATCACACGGTACCCAGCAATGCAGTCTAGCGTCGGGAGGCAAGGACTTACCTCCACCAAACTTGGACTGAAGAGTCACTGGACTGTGGGAGTCACTTGGACAGAGTTGCTGAGTTCCAGGGACCACGCTCGTCGTGCTGAGAGGGGACCCAGAGGACCGGTGATGCAGTCTTTTGGTGCCTGCGGTTGCAGGGGGAGGATTCCGTCGTCCCACAGGAGATTTCTTCGGAGTTTCTAGTGCAGAGAGGAGGCAGACTACCTCCATCTTGGAAACAGAGGTGTTGGGGGCACACTGGACTGCTCTGAGTGGCCAGTGCCAGCAGGTGACGTCAGAGACTCCTTCTGATAGGCTCTTACCTGTCTTGGAAGCCAATCCTCCTTTCTTGGTAGCCAAACCTCCTTTTCTGACTATTTAGGGTCTCTGCTTTGGGGGATTTTTCAGATAACGAATGCAAGAGCTCACCAGAGTTCCTCTGCATCTCCCTCTTTGCCTTCTACCAAGGATCAACTGCTGACTGCTCTAGTACACCTGCAAAACCGCAACAAAGTAGCAAAGACGACTACCAGCAACATTGTAGCGCCTAATCCGGCCAGCTTTCTCAACTGTTTCCAGGTGGTGCATGCTCTGGGGGTAGCCTGCCTTCACCCTGCACCAGAAGCTCCGAAGAAATCTCCAGTGGGTCGACGGAATCTTCCCCCTGCTAACGCAGGCACCAAAAGACTGCATCACCGGTCCTTTTGGGCCCCCCTTATCCTGACAAGCATGGTCTGTGGAACACAGCAACTCTGTCCAAGTGACTCCCACAGTCCAGTGACTCTTCAGTCCAAGTTTGGTGGAGGTAAGTCCTTGCCTACCCACGCTAGACGGCAAAGCTGTGTACTGCGTGATTTGCAGCTGCTCCAGCTCCTGTGCACTCTTCCAGGATTTCCTTCGTGCACAGCCTAGCCTGGGTCACCAGCACTCCATCCTGCAGTGCCCAACCCTCTGAGTTGGCCTCCGACGTTGTGGAACCCTCTTTTGTAACTTTGCGTGGATTCCGGTTCACTCTTCTTCTAAGTGCATGTTGGGGTACTTCTGGGGCGCTGCCTGCTTCTGTGAGGGCTCTCTGAGTTTGCTGAGCGCCCTCTCTGTCTCCTCCTCCAAAAGGCGACATTCTGGTCCTTCCTGGTCCTCAGCAGCACCCAAAAACCTCTACCTTGACCCTTGCAGCTAGCAAGGCTTTTTTGTGGTATTTCTGCGTGGGAACACCTCTGCAAGCTTCATCGCGACGTGGGACATCTGTCATCCAAAGGAGAAGTTCCTAGTCCTCTTCTTTCTTGCAGAACTCCAAGCTTCTTCCATCTGAAGGCAGCTTCCTTGCATCTTCATCCGGGGTTCCCTGGGCTCCTGCCCCCCCTGGACACTGTTGCGACTATTGGACTTGGTCCCCTTGCCTTGCAGGTCCTCATGTACGGAAATCCGTTGTCAGTGCACTGCTGGTGATTGTTGTTCTTGCAGAATCCACCTATCACGACTATTGTGCGCTTTTGGGGAATTAGGTGCACTTTACTCCTACTTTTCAGGGTCTTGGGGTGGGGTATCTTGGACACCCTGATTGTTTTCTTACAGTCCCAGTGACCCTCTCCAAGCTCCCATAGGTCTGGGGTCCATTTGTGATTCGCATTGCACTTTTGGAGTATATGGTTTGTGTTGCCCCTCGACCTACCCTCGACCCATGTCTGCCTATTGCAATCTATTTTAATTCTACACTGTTTGCATTACTTTTCTTGCTCTTACTTACCTATTTTGGGTTTGTGTACATATAACTTGTGTGTATTACTTACCTTCTTACTGAGGGTACTCACTGAGATACTTTTGGCATACTGTCATAAAAATAAAGTACCTTTATTTTTAGCAACTCTGTGTATTGTGTTTTCTTATGATATTGTGCATATGATATAAGAGGTTTAGTAGGAGCTTTTCATGTCTCCTAGTTCAGCCTAAGCTGCCTTGCCATAGCTACCTTCTAGCAGTCTAAGCTGCTAGAAACACCTCTATTCTACCAATAAGGGATAACTGGACCTGGCACAAGGTGTAAGTACCTTTGGTACCCACTACAAGCCAGGCCAGCCTCCTACATTGGTGGTGCAGTGGTGGGATAAGTACTTGTAACTACTTACCACTTTGTCATTTTGTACTTTTCATAAGAGAATCATATACCAAACAGTTCAGCGTATGTACACTTAACCAAAAGAAAGTTTGCTTTTCTACTCTAAAACTTTTTACAAAGTTCTGAAAAGTTTCTTAACCCCTCCGCTGCCAGGCCTTTTCCCCCTCCTGTGCCAGGCCTTTTTTTGGCTATTTGGGGCAGTTCGCGCTTAGGCCCTCATAACTTTTTGTCCACATAAGCTAGCCAAGCCAAATTTGCATCCTTTTTTTCCAACATCCTAGGGATTCTAGAGGTACCCAGACTTTGTGAGTTCCCCTGAAGGAGGCCAAGAAATTAGCCAAAATACAGTGAAAATTTCGTTTTTTTCAAAAAAATGGGAAAAAGTGGCTGCAGAAGAAGGCTTGTGGTTTTTTCCCTGAAAATGGCATCAACAAAGGGTTTGCGGTGCTAAACTCACCAGCTTCCCAGATTTCAGGAACAGGCAGACTTGAATCAGACAACCCAATTTTTCAACACAAATTTGGCCTTTTACTGGGACATACCCCATTTTTACATTTTTTTGTGCTTTCAGCCTCCTTCCAGTCAGTGACAGAAATGGGTGTGAAACCAATGCTGAATCCCAGAAACCTAAACATTTCTGAAAAGTAGACAAAATTCTGAATTTATCAAGGGGTCATTTGTGTAGATCTTACAAGGGTTTCCTACAGAAAATAACAACTGAAAAAGAAAAATATTGAAATTTAGGTGAAAAAAACATCAATTTTTCTCTACGTTTTACTCTGGAACTTTTTCCTGCAATGTCAGATTTTCGAAAGCAATATACCATTACGTCTGCTGGACTCCTCTGGTTGCAGGGATATATTGGCCTTGTAGGTTCATCAAGAACCCTAGGTACCCAGAGCCAATAAATGAGCTGCACCCTGCAGTGCGTTTTCATTCTATACCGGGTATACAGCAAGTCATTTCCTGAAATATAAAGAGTGAAAAATAGCTATCAAGAAAACCTTTGTATTTCCAAAAAGGGCACAAGATAAGGTGTTGAGGAGCAGTGGTTATTTGCACAGCTCTGAATTCCGGGGTGACCATACTAGCATGTGAATTAAAGGGCATTTCTCAAATAGATGTCTTTTTTACACACTCTCTTATATTTGGAAGGAAAAAATGTAGAGAAAGACAAAGGGCAATAACACTTGTTTTGCTAATCTATGTTCCCCCAAGTCTCCCGATAAAAATGATACCTCACTTGTGTGGGTAGGCATATCGCCCGCGACAGGAAACGCCCCAAAACGCAACGTGGACACATCTCATTTTTTTGAAAGAAAACAGAGGAGTTTTTTGCAAAGTGACTACCTGTAGATTTTCGCCTCTAGCTGAGCCGGCACCTAGGGAAACCTACCAAACCTGTGCATCTTGGAGAACTAGAGACCTAGGGGAATCCAGGATGGGGTGACTTGTGGGGCTCTGACCAGGTTCTGTTACCCAGAATCCTTTGCAAACCTCAAAATTTGGCTAAAAAAACACATTTTCCTCACATTTCTGTGACAGAAAGTTCTGGAATCTGAGAGGCGAAACACATTTCCTTCCACCCAGCGCTCCCCCAAGTCTCCCGATAAAAATGGTACCTCACTTGTGTGGGTAGGCCAGGATATGCCCCAAAACACAACGTGGACACATCCCATTTTTTCAAAGAAAACAGAACTGTTTTTTGCAAAGTGCCTACCTGTAGATTTTGGCGTCTAGCTCAGCCGGCACCTAGGGAAACCTACCAAACCTGTGCATTTTTTAAAACTAGAGACCTAGGGGAATCCAAGATGGGGTGACTTGTGGGGCTGTGACCAGGTTCTGTTACCCAGAAACTGCAAACCTCAAAATTTGGCTAAAAAACACATGTTCCTCAAATTTCTGTGACAGAAAGTTCTGGAATAGGGGAGGAGGCACAAATTTCCTTCCACCCAGCGTTCCCCCAAGTCTCCCGATAAAAATGATACCTCACTTGTGTGGGTAAGCCTAGCGCCCGAGACAGGAAATGCCCCAAAGCACAACGTGGACACAACACATTTTTTGACAGAAAACAGAGCTGTTTTTTGCAAAGTGCCTACCTGTAGATTTTGGCCTCTAGCTCAGCCGGCACCTAGGGAAACCTACCAAACCTATGCATTTTTTTAAACTAGAGACCTAGGGGAATCCAAGATGGGGTTACTTGTGGGGCTCTGACCAGGTTATGTTACCCAGAATCCTTTGCAAACCTCAACATTAGGCTAAAAAAACACATTTTCCTCACATTTCTGTGACAGAAAGTTCTGGAATCTGAGAGGAGGGACAAATTTCCTTCCACCCAGCGTTCCCCCAAGTCTCCCGATAAAAATGGTGCCTCACTTGTGTGGGTAGGCCTAGCGCCCGCGACAGGATATGCCCCAAAAAACAACGTGGACACATCCCATTTTTTCTCAGAAAACATAGCTGTTTTTTGCAAAGTGCCTACCTGTAGATTTTGGCCTCTAGCCCAGCCGGCACCTAGGGAAACCTACCAAACCTGTGCATTTTTGAAAACTAGAGACCTAGGGGAATCCAAGATGGGGTGACTTGTGGGGCTCTGACCATGTTCTGTTACCCAGAATCCTTTGCAAACCTCAAAATTTGGTACAAAAACACATGTTCCTCACATTTCTGTGACAGAAAGTTCTGGAATCTGAGAGGAGGCACAAATTTCCTTCCACCCAGCATTACCCCAAGTCTCCCGATAAAAATGATACCTCACTTGTGTGCGTAGGCCTAGCGCCCGCAACAGGAAATGCCCCAAAGCACAACGTGGACACATCACATTTTTTGACAGAAAACAGAGCTGTTTTTTGCAAAGTGCCTACCTGTAGATTTTGGCATCTAGCTCAGCCGGCACCTAGGGAAACCTACCAAACCTGTGCATTTTTGAAAACTAGAGACCTAGGTGAATCCAAGATTGGGTGACTTTTGGGGCTCTGACCAGGTTCTGTCACCCAGAATCCTTTGCAAACCTCAAAATTTGGCAAAAAAACCACATTTTCCTCACATTTCGGTGACAGAAAGTTCTGGAATCTGAGAGGAGTGTCAAATTTCCTTCCACCCAGAGTTCCCCCAAGTCTCCTGATAAAAATGGTACCTCACGTGTGTGGGTAGGCCTAGCGCCCGCGACAGGATATGCCCCAAAACACAACGTGGACACATCCCATTTTTTCTCAGAAAACAGAGCTGTTTTTTGCAAAGTGCCTACCTGTAGATTTTGGCCTCTAGCTCAGCCGGCACCTAGGGAAACCTACCAAACCTGTGCATTTTTGAAAACTAGAGACCTAGGGGAATCCAAGATGGGGTGACTTGTGGTGCTCTGACCAGGTTCTGTTACCCATAATCCTTTGCAAACCTCAAAATTTGGCTAAAAAAACACATGTTCCTCACATTTCTGTGACAGAAAGTTCTGGAATCTGAGAGGAGGCACAAATTTCCTTCCACCCAGCGTCCCACAAGTCTCCCGTTAAAAATGGTACCTCACTTGTGCGGGTAGTCCTAGCGCCCGCAACAGGATATGCCCCAAAACACAACGTGGACACATCCCATTTTTTCACAGAAAACAGAGCTGTTTTTTGCAAAGTGCCTACCTGTAGATTTTGGCCTCTAGCTCAGCCGGCACCTAGGGAAACCTACCAAACCTGTGCATTTTTGAAAACTAGAGACCTAGGGGAATCCAAGATGGGGTGACTTGTGTGCTCTGACCAGGTTCTGTTACCCATAATCCTTTGCAAACCTCAAAATTTGGCTAAAAAAACACATGTTCCTCACATTTCTGTGACAGAAAGTTCTGGAATCTGAGAGGAGGCACAAATTTCCTTCCACCCAGCGTCCCACAAGTCTCCCGTTAAAAATGGTACCTCACTTGTGCGGGTAGTCCTAGCGCCCGCAACAGGATATGCCCCAAAACACAACGTGGACACATCTCATTTTTTCACAGAAAACAGAGCTGTTTTTTGCAAAGTGCCTACCTGTAGATTTTGGCCTCTAGCTCAGCCGGCACCTAGGGAAACCTACCAAACCTGTGCATTTTTGAAAACTAGAGACCTAGGGGAATCCAAGATGGGGTAACTTGTGGGCCTCTGACCAGGTTCTGTTACCCAGAATCGTTTGCAAACCTCAAAATTTGGCTAAAAAAACACATTTTACTCACATTTCGGTGACAGAAAGTTCTGGAATCTGAGAGAAGGGTCAAATTTCCTTCCACCCAGAGTTCCCCCAAGTCTCCCGATAAAAATGGTACCTCACGTGTGTGGGTAGGCCTAGCGCCAGCGACAGGATATGCCCCAAAACACAACGTGGACGCATCCCATTTTTTTACAGAAAACAGAGCTGCTTTTTGCAAAGTGCCTACCTGTAGATTTTGGCGTCTAGCTCAGCCGGGACCTAGGGAAACCTACCACACCTGTGCCTTTTTGAAAACTAGAGACCTAGGGGAATCCAAGATGGGGTGACTTGTGGGGCTGTGACCAGGTTCTGTTACCCAGAAACTTTGCAAACCTCAAAATTTGGCTAAAAAACACATGTCCCTCACATTTCTGTGACAGAAAGTTCTGGAATCTGGGAGGAGGCACAAATTTCCTTCCACCCAGCATTCCCCTAAGGCTCCCGACAAAAATGGTACCTCACGTGTGTGGGTAGGCCTAGCGCCCGTGACAGGATATGCCCCAAAACACAACGTGGACACATCCCATTTTTGTCTCAGAAAACAGAGCTGATTTTTGTAAAGTGCCTACCTGTAGATTTTGGCCTCTAGCTCTGCCGGCACCCAGGGAAACCTACCAGACCTGTGCATTTTTGAAAACTAGAGACCTAGGGGAATCCAAGATGGGGTGACTTGTGGGGCTCTGACCAGGTTCTGTTACCCAGAATCCTTTGCAAATCTCAAAATGTGGCTAAAAACCACATTTTACTCACATTTCGGTGACAGAAAGTTCTGGAATCTGAGAGGAGGCACAAATTTCCTTCCACCCAGCGTTCCCACAAGTCTCCCGATAAGAATGGTACCTCACGTTTGTGGTAGGCCTAGCGCCCGCGACAGGATATGCCTCAAAACGCAACGTAGACACATCCCATTTTTTCTTAGAAAACAGAGCTGTTTTTTGCAAAGTGCCTACCTGTAGATTTTGGCCTCTAGCTCAGCCGGAACCTAGGGAAACCTACCAAACCTGTGCATTTTTGAAAACTAGAGACCTAGGGGAATCCAAGATGGGGTGACTTGTGGGGCTCTGACCAGGTTCTGTTACCCAGAATCCTTTGCAAACCTCAAAATTTGGCTAAAAAAACACATGTTCCTCACATTTCTGTGACAGAAAGTTATGGAATCTGAGAGGAGGCACAAATTTCCTTCCACCCAGCATTCCCCCAAGGCTCCCGATAAAAATGATACCTCACTTGTGTGGGTAGGCCTAGCGCCCGCGACAGGAAATGCCACTAAAGCACAACGTGGACACATAAGATTTTTTGACAGAAAACAGAGCTGTTTTTTGCAAAGTGCCTACCTGTAGATTTTTGCCTCTAGCTCAGCCAGCACCTAGGGAAACCTACCAAACCTGTGCATTTTTTAAAACTAGAGACCTAGGGGAATCCAAGATGGGGTGACTTATGGGGCTCTGACCAGGCTCTGTTACCCAGAATCCTTTGCAAACCTCAAAATCTGGCTAAAAAAACACATTTTCCTCAAATTTCGGTGACAGAAAGTTCTGGAATCTGAGAGGAGGGACAAATTTCCTTCCACCCAGCGTTCCCCCAAGTCTCCCGATAACAATGGTACCTCACTTGTGTGGGTAGGCCTAGCGCCCGCAACAGGATATGCCCCAAAACTCAATGTGGACACATCCCATTTTTTCACAGAAAACAGAGCTGTTTTTTGCAAAGTGCCTACCTGTAGATTTCGGCCTCTAGCTCAGCCGGCACCTAGGGAAACCTACCAAACCTGTGTATTTTTGAAAACTAGAGACCTAGGGGAATCCAAGATGGGGTGACTTGTGGGGCTCTGACCAGGTTCTGTTACCCAGAATCCTTTGCAAACCTCAAAATCTGGCTAAAAAAACACATGTTCCTCACATTTCTGTGACAGAAAGTTCTGGAATCTGAGAGGAGGCACAAATTTCCTTCCACCCAGCATTCCCCCAAGTCTCCTGATAAAAATGATACCTCACTTGTGTGGGTAGGCCTAGCGCCCGCGACAGCAAATGCCCCAAAGCACAACGTGGACGCATCACATTTTTTGACAGAAAACAGAGCTGTTTTTTGCAAAGGGCTTACCTGTAGATTTTGGCCTCTAGCTCAGCCGGCACCTAGGGAAACCTACCAAACCTGTGCATTTTTGAAAAATAGAGACCTAGGGGAATCCAAGATTGGGTGACTTGTGGGGCTCTGACCAGGTTCTGATACCAAGAATTCTTTGCAAACCTCAAAATTTGGCTAAAAAAACACATGTTCCTCACATTTCTGTGACAGAAAGTTCTGGAATCTGAGAGGAGGCACAAATTTCCTTCCACCGAGCAGTGCCCCAAGTCTCCCGATAAAAATGATACCTCACTTGTGTGGGTAGGCCTAGCGCCCGCGACAGGAAATGCCCCAAAGCACAACGTGGACACATCACATTTTTTCACAGAAAACAGAGTTGTTTTTTGCAAAGTGCCTACCTGAAGATTTTGGCATCTAGCTCAGCCGGCACCTAGGGAAACCTACCAAACCTGTGCATTTTTGAAATCTAGAGACCTAGGGGAATCCAAGATGGGGTGACTTGTGGGGCTCTGACCAGGTTCTGTTACCCATAATCCTTTGCAAACCTCAAAATTTGGCTAAAAAAACACATGTTCCTCACATTTCTGTGACAGAAAGTTCTGGAATCTGAGAGGAGGCACAAATTTCCTTCCTCCCAGCATCCCCCGAAGTCTCCCGATAAAAATGATACCTCACTTGTGTGGGTAGGCCTAGCTCCCGCGACAGGATATGCCCCAAAGCACAACGTGGACACATCCCATTTTTTGACAGAAAACAGAGCTGTTTTTTGCAAAGTGCCTACCTGTAGATTTTGGCCTCTAGCTCAGCCGGCACCTAGGGAAACCTACCAAACCTGTGCATTTTTAAAAATTCGAGACATAGGGGAATCCAAGTTTGGGTGACTTGTGGGGCTCTGACCAGGTTCTGTTACCCAGAATCCTTTGCAAACCTCAAAATTTGGCTAAAAAAACACATATTCCTCACATTTCGGTGACAGAAAGTTCTGGAATCTGAGAGGAGGCACATATTTCCTTCCACCCAGCATTCCCCCAAGTCTCCCGATAAAAATGATACCTCACTTGTGTGCGTAGGCCTAGCGCCCGCAACAGGAAATGCCCCAAAGCACAACGTGGACACATCACATTTTTTGACAGAAAACAGAGCTGTTTTTTGGAAAGTGCCTACCTGTAGATTTTGGCCTCTAGCTCAGCCGGCACCTAGGGAAACCTACCAAACCTGTGCATTTTTGAAAACTAGAGACCTAGGGGAATCCAAGATGGGGTGACTTGTGGGGCTCTGACCAGGTTCTGTAACCCAGAATCCTTTGCAAACCCCAAAATTTTGCTAAAAATACACATTTTCCTCACATTTCGGTGACAGAAAGTTCTGGAATCTGAGAGGAGGGACACATTTCCTTCCACCCAGCGTTCCCCCAAGTCTCTTGATAAAAATGGTACCTCACTTGTGTGGGTAGGCCTAGCGCCCGCGACAGGATATGCCCCAAAACACAACGTGGACACATCCCATTTTTTCACAGAAAACAGAGCTGTTTTTTGCAAAGTGCCTACCTGTAGATTTTGGCCTCTAGCTCAGCCGGCACCTAGGAAAACATACCAAACCTGTGCATTTCTGAAAACTAGAGACCTAGGGGAATCGAAGATGGGATGACTTGTGGGGCTCTGACCAGGTTCTGTTACATAGAATCCTTTGCAAACCTCAAAATTTGGCTAAAAAAACACATTTTACTTACATTTCGGTGACAGAAAGTTCTGTGTTCTGAGAGGAGGGTCAAATGTCCTTCCACCCAGCATTCCCCCAAGTCTCCCGATAAAAATTATACCTCACTTGTGTGGGTAGGCCTAGCGCCCGCGACAGGAAATGCCCCAAAGCTCAACGTGGACACATCACATTTTTGGACAGAAAACAGAGCTGTTTTTTGCAAAGTGCCTACCTGTAGATTTTGGCCTCTAGCTCAGCCGGCACCTAGGGAAACCTACCAAACCTGTGCATTTTTGAAAACTAGAGACCTAGGGAAATCCAAGATGGGGTGACTTGTGGGGCTCTGACCAGGTTCTGTTACCCAGAAACTTTGCAAACCTCAAACTTTGGCTAAAAAACACATGTTCCTCACATTTCTGTGACAGAAAGTTCTGGAATCTGGGAGGAGGCACAAATTTCCTTCCACCCAGCGTTCCCCCAAGTCTCCCGATAAAAATGATACCTCAATTGTGTGGGTAGGCCTAGCGCCCGAGACAGGAAATGCCCCAAAGCACAACGTGGACACATCACATTTTTTTACAGAAACAGAGCTGTTTTTTGCAAAGTGCCTACTTGTAGATTTTGGCCTCTAGCTCAGCCGGCACCTGGGGAAACCTACCAAACCTATGCATTTTTTAAAACTAGAGACCTAGGGGAATCCAAGATGGGGTTACTTGTGGGGCTCTGACCAGGTTATGTGACCCAGAATCCTTTGCAAACCTCAACATTTGGCTAAAAAAACACATTTTCCTCACATTTCGGTGACAGAAAGTTCTAGAATCTGAGAGGAGGGACAAATTTCCTTCCACCCAGCGTTCCCCCAAGTCTCCCGATAAAAATGGTGCCTCACTTGTGTGGGTAGGCCTAGCGCCCGCGACAGGATATGCCCCAAAACACAACGTGGACACATCCCATTTTTTCTCAGAAAACAGAGCTGTTTTTTGCAAAGTGCCTACCTGTAGATTTTGGCCTTTAGCTCAGCCGGCACCTAGGGAAACCTACCAAACCTGTGCATTTTTGAAAACTAGAGACCTAGTGGAATCCAAGATGGGGTGACTTTTGGGGCTCTGACCAGGTTCTGTTACCCAGAATCCTTTGCAAACCTCAAAATTTGGCTAAAAAAACACATTTTCCTCACATATCGGTAACAGAAAGTTCTGGAATCTGAGAGGAGGTTCAAATTTCCTTCCACCCAGAGTTCCCCCAAGTCTCCCAATAAAAATGGTACCTCACGTGTGTGGGTAGGCCTAGCGCCCGCAACAGGATATGCCCCAAAACACAACGTGGACACATCCCATTTTTTCACAGAAAACAGAGCTTTTATTTTGCAAAATGCCTAACTGTAGATTTTGGCCTCTAGCTCAGCCGGCACCTAGGGAAACCTACCAAACCTGTGCATTTTTAAAAACTAGAGACCTAGGGGAATCCAAGATGGGGTGACTTGTGGGGCTCTGACCAGGTTCTGTTACCCAGAATCCTTTGCAAACCTCAAAATTTGTTTAAAAAAACACATTTTACTCACTTTTCGGTGACAGAAAGTTCTGGAATCTGAGAGGAGGGTCAAATTTCCTTCCACCCAGAGTTCCCCCAAGTCTCCCGTTAAAAATGGTACCTCACGTGTGTGGGTAGGCCTAGCGCCCGCGACAGGATATGCCCCAAAACACAAAGTGGACACATCCCATTTTTTCACAGAAAACAGAGCTGTTTTTTACAAAGTGCCTACCTGTAGATTTTGGCGTCTAGCGCAGCCGGCACCTAGGGAAAACTTCCAAACCTGTGCATTTTTGAAAACTAGAGAGTTCTAGGGGAATCCAAGATGGGGTGACTTGTGGGGCTCTCACCAGGTTCTGTTACCCAGAAACTTTGCAAACCTCAAAATTTGGCTAAAAAACACATGTTCCTCACATTTCTGTGACAGAAAGTTCTGGAATCTGGGAGGAGGCACAAATTTCCTTCCACCCAGCATTCCCCCAAGGCTCCCGATAAAAATGATACCTCACTTGTGTGGGTAGGCCTAGCGCCCGCGACAGGAAATGCCACTAAAGCACAACGTGGACACATAAGATTTTTTGACAGAAAACATAGCTGTTTTTTGCAAAGTGCCTACCTGTAGATTTTTGCCTCTAGCTCAGCCAGCACCTAGGGAAACCTACCAAACCTGTGCATTTTTTAAAACTAGAGACCTAGGGGAATCCAAGATGGGGTGACTTATGGGGCTCTGACCAGGCTCTGTTACCCAGAATCCTTTGCAAACCTCAAAATCTGGCTAAAAAAACACATTTTCCTCAAATTTCGGTGACAGAAAGTTCTGGAATCTGAGAGGAGGGACGAATTTCCTTCCACCCAGCGTTCCCCCAAGTCTCCCGATAACAATGGTACCTCACTTGTGTGGGTAGGCCTAGCGCCCGCAACAGGATATGCCCCAAAACTCAACGTGGACACATCCCATTTTTTCACAGAAAACAGAGCTGTTTTTTGCAAAGTGCCTACCTGTAGATTTCGGCCTCTAGCTCAGCCAGCACCTAGGGAAACCTACCAAACCTGTGCATTTTTGAAAACTAGAGACCTAGGGGAATTCAAGATGGGGTGACTTGTGGGGCTCTGACCAGGTTCTGTTACCCAGAATCCTTTGCAAACCTCACAATTTGGCTAAAAAAACAAATTTTCCTCATATTATGGTGACAGAAAGTTCTGGAATCTGAGAGGAGCCACAAATTTCCTTTCACCCAGCGTTCCCCCAAGTCTCCCGATAAAAATGGTACCTCACTTGTTTGGGTGGGCCTAGCGCCCGCGACAGGATATGTCCCAAAACACAACGTGGACACATCCCATTTTTTGACAGAAAACAGAGCTGTTTTTTGCAAAGTGCCTACCTGTAGATTTTAGCCTCTAGCTCAGCCGGCACCTAGGGAAACCTACGAAACCTGTGCATTTTTGAAAACTAGAGACCTAGGGGAATCCAAGATGGGGTGACTTGTGGGGCTCTGACCAGGTTCTGTTACCCAGAATCCTTTGCAAACCTCAAAATTTGGCTAAAAAAAAAACATGTTCCTCACATTTCTGTGACAGAAAGTTCTGGAATCTGAGAGGCACAAATTTCCTTCCACCCAGCATCCCCCGAAGTCTCCCGATAAAAATGATACCTCACTTGTGTGGGTAGGCCTAGCGCCCGCGACAGGATATGCCCCAAAGCACAACGTGGACACATCACATTTTTTGACAGAAAACAGAGCTGTTTTTTGCGAAGTGCCTACCTGTAGATTTTGGCCTCTAGCTCAGCCGGCACCTAGGGAAACCTACCAAACCTGTGCATTTTTTAATACTAGAGACCTAGGGGAATCCAAGATGGGGTGACTTATGGGGCTCTGACCAGGTTCTGTTACCCAGAATCCTTTGCAAACCTCAAAAATTTGGCTAAAAAAACACATGTTCCTCACATTTCTGTGACAGAAAGTTCTGGAATCTGAGAGGAGCCACAAATTTCCTTCCACCCAGCATCCCCCGAAGTCTCCCGATAAAAATGGTACCTCACGTGTGTGGGTAGGCCTAGCGCCCGCGACAGGATATGCCCCAAAACACAAAGTGGACACATCCCATTTTTTCACAGAAAACAGAGCTGTTTTTTACAAAGTGCCTACCTGTAGATTTTGGCGTCTAGCGCAGCCGGCACCTAGGAAACCTACCAAACCTGTGCATTTTTGAAAACTAGAGACCTAGGGGAATCCAAGATGGGGTGACTTGTGGGGCTCTCACTAGGTTCTGTTACCCAGAAACTTTGCAAACCTCAAAATTTGGCTAAAAAACACATGTTCCTCACATTTCTGTGACAGAAAGTTCTGGAATCTGGGAGGAGGCACAAATTTCCTTCCACCCAGCATTCCCCCAAGGCTCCCGATAAAAATGATACCTCACTTGTGTGGGTAGGCCTAGCGCCCGCGACAGGAAATGCCACTAAAGCACAACGTGGACACATAAGATTTTTTGACAGAAAACAGAGCTGTTTTTTGCAAAGTGCCTACCTGTAGATTTTTGCCTCTAGCTCAGCCAGCACCTAGGGAAACCTACCAAACCTGTGCATTTTTTAAAACTAGAGACCTAGGGGAATCCAAGATGGGGTGACTTATGGGGCTCTGACCAGGCTCTGTTACCCAGAATCCTTTGCAAACCTCAAAATCTGGCTAAAAAAACACATTTTCCTCAAATTTCGGTGACAGAAAGTTCTGGAATCTGAGAGGAGGGACAAATTTCCTTCCACCCAGCGTTCCCCCAAGTCTCCCGATAACAATGGTACCTCACTTGTGTGGGTAGGCCTAGCGCCCGCAACAGGATATGCCCCAAAACTCAACGTGGACACATCCCATTATTTCACAGAAAACAGAGCTGTTTTTTGCAAAGTGCCTACCTGTAGATTTCGGCCTCTAGCTCAGCCGGCACCTAGGGAAACCTACCAAACCTGTGTATTTTTGAAAACTAGAGACCTAGGGGAATCCAAGATGGGGTGACTTGTGGGGCTCTGACCAGGTTCTGTTACCCAGAATCCTTTGCAAACCTCAAAATCTGGCTAAAAAAACACATGTTCCTCACATTTCTGTGACAGAAAGTTCTGGAATCTGAGAGGAGGCACAAATTTCTTTCCACCCAGCATTCCCCCAAGTCTCCTGATAAAAATGATACCTCACTTGTGTGGGTAGGCCTAGCGCCCGCGACAGCAAATGCCCCAAAGCACAACGTGGACGCATCACATTTTTTGACAGAAAACAGAGCTGTTTTTTGCAAAGGGCTTACCTGTAGATTTTGGCCTCTAGCTCAGCCGGCACCTAGGGAAACCTACCAAACCTGTGCATTTTTTAAAAATAGAGACCTAGGGGAATCCAAGATTGGGTGACTTGTGGGGCTCTGACCAGGTTCTGATACCAAGAATTCTTTGCAAACCTCAAAATTTGGCTAAAAAAACACATGTTCCTCACATTTCTGTGACAGAAAGTTCTGGAATCTGAGAGGAGGCACAAATTTCCTTCCACCGAGCAGTGCCCCAAGTCTCCCGATAAAAATGATACCTCACTTGTGTGGGTAGGCCTAGCGCCCGCGACAGGAAATGCCCCAAAGCACAACGTGGACACATCACATTTTTTCACAGAAAACAGAGTTGTTTTTTGCAAAGTGCCTACCTGAAGATTTTGGCATCTAGCTCAGCCGGCACCTAGGGAAACCTACCAAACCTGTGCATTTTTGAAATCTAGAGACCTAGGGGAATTCAAGATGGGGTGACTTGTGGGGCTCTGACCAGGTTCTCTTACCCAGAATCCTTTGCAAACCTCACAATTTGGCTAAAAAAATACATTTTCCTCATATTATGGTGACAGAAAGTTCTAGAATCTGAGAGGAGCCACAAATTTCCTTCCACCCAGCGTTCCCCCAAGTCTCCCGATAAAAATGGTACCTCACTTGTTTGGGTAGGCCTAGCGCCCGCGACAGGATATGCCCCAAAACACAACGTGGACACATCGCATTTTTTGACAGAAAACAGAGCTGTTTTTTGCAAAGTGCCTACCTGTAGATTTTGGCCTCTAGCTCAGCCGGCACCTAGGGAAACCTACCAAACCTGTGCATTTTTGAAAAATAGAGACCTAGGGGAATCCAAGATGGGGTGACTTGTGGGGCTCTGACCAGGTTCTGTTACCCATAATCCTTTGCAAACCTCAAAATTTGGCTAAAAAAACACATGTTCCTCACATTTCTGTGACAGAAAGTTCTGGAATCTGAGAGGAGGCACACATTTCCTTCCTCCCAGCATCCCCCGAAGTCTCCCGATAAAAATGATACCTCACTTGTGTGGGTAGGCCTAGCTCCCGCGACAGGATATGCCCCAAAGCACAACGTGGACACATCCCATTTTTTTACAGAAAACAGAGCTGTTTTTTGAAAATTGCCTACCTGTAGATTTTGGCATCTAGCTCAGCCGGCACCTAGGGAAACCTACCAAACCTGTGCATTTTTAACAATTCGAGACATAGGGGAATCCAAGTTTGGGTGACTTGTGGGGCTCTGACCAGGTTCTGTTACCCAGAATCCTTTGCAAACCTCAAAATTTGGCTAAAAAAACACATATTCCTCACATTTCGGTGACAGAAAGTTCTGGAATCTGAGAGGAGGCACATATTTCCTTCCACCCAGCATTCCCCCAAGTCTCCCAATAAAAATGATACCTCACTTGTGTGCGTAGGCCTAGCGCCCGCAACAGGAAATGCCCCAAAGCACAACGTGGACACATCACATTTTTTGACAGAAAACAGAGCTGTTTTTTGCGAAGTGCCTACCTGTAGATTTTGGCCTCTAGCTCAGCCGGCACCTAGGGAAACCTACCAAACCTGTGCATTTCTGAATACTAGAGACCTAGGGGAATCCAAGATGGGGTGACTTGTGGGGCTCTGACCAGGTTCTGTTACCCAGAATCCTTTGCAAACCTCAAAATCTGGCTAAAAAAACACATGTTCCTCACATTTCTGTGACAGAAAGTTCTGGAATCTGAGAGGAGGCACAAATTTCTTTCCACCCAGCATTCCCCCAAGTCTCCTGATAAAAATGATACCTCACTTGTGTGGGTAGGCCTAGCGCCCGCAACAGCAAATGCCCCAAAGCACAACGTGGACGCATCACATTTTTTGACAGAAAACAGAGCTGTTTTTTGCAAAGGGCTTACCTGTAGATTTTGGCCTCTAGCTCAGCCGGCACCTAGGGAAACCTACCAAACCTGTGCATTTTTGAAAAATAGAGACCTAGGGGAATCCAAGATTGGGTGACTTGTGGGGCTCTGACCAGGTTCTGATACCAAGAATTCTTTGCAAACCTCAAAATTTGGCTAAAAAAACACATGTTCCTCACATTTCTGTGACAGAAAGTTCTGGAATCTGAGAGGAGGCACAAATTTCCTTCCACCGAGCAGTGCCCCAAGTCTCCCGATAAAAATGATACCTCACTTGTGTGGGTAGGCCTAGCGCCCGCGACAGGAAATGCCCCAAAGCACAACGTGGACACATCACATTTTTTCACAGAAAACAGAGTTGTTTTTTGCAAAGTGCCTACCTGAAGATTTTGGCATCTAGCTCAGCCGGCACCTAGGGAAACCTACCAAACCTGTGCATTTTTGAAATCTAGAGACCTAGGGGAATTCAAGATGGGGTGACTTGTGGGGCTCTGACCAGGTTCTGTTACCCAGAATCCTTTGCAAACCTCACAATTTGGCTAAAAAAACACATTTTCCTCATATTATGGTGACAGAAAGTTCTAGAATCTGAGAGGAGCCACAAATTTCCTTCCACCCAGCGTTCCCCCAAGTCTCCCGATAAAAATGGTACCTCACTTGTTTGGGTAAGCCTAGCGCCCGCGACAGGATATGCCCCAAAACACAACGTGGACACATCCCATTTTTTGACAGAAAACAGAGCTGTTTTTTGCAAAGTGCCTACCTGTAGATTTTGGCCTCTAGCTCAGCCGGCACCTAGGGAAACCTACCAAACCTGTGCATTTTTGAAAAATAGAGACCTAGGGGAATCCAAGATGGGGTGACTTGTGGGGCTCTGACCAGGTTCTGTTACCCATAATCCTTTGCAAACCTCAAAATTTGGCTAAAAAAACACATGTTCCTCACATTTCTGTGACAGAAAGTTCTGGAATCTGAGAGGAGGCACAAATTTCCTTCCTCCCAGCATCCCCCGAAGTCTCCCGATAAAAATTATATCTCACTTGTGTGGGTAGGCCTAGCTCCCGCGACAGGATATGCCCCAAAGCACAACGTGGACACATCCCATTTTTTGACAGAAAACAGAGCTGTTTTTAGAAAATTGCCTACCTGTAGATTTTGGCATCTAGCTCAGCCGGCACCTAGGGAAACCTACCAAACCTGTGCATTTTTAACAATTTGAGACATAGGGGAATCCAAGTTTGGGTGACTTGTGGGGCTCTGACCAGGTTCTGTTACCCAGAATCCTTTGCAAACCTCAAAATTTGGCTAAAAAAACACATATTCCTCACATTTCGGTGACAGAAAGTTCTGGAATCTGAGAGGAGGCACATATTTCCTTCCACCCAGCATTCCCCCAAGTCTCCCAATAAAAATGATACCTCACTTGTGTGCGTAGGCCTAGCGCCCGCAACAGGAAATGCCCCAAAGCACAACGTGGACACATCACATTTTTTGACAGAAAACAGAGCTGTTTTTTGCAAAGTGCCTACCTGTAGATTTTGGCCTCTAGCTCAGCCGGCACCTAGGGAAACCTACCAAACCTGTGCATTTTTGAAAACTAGAGACCTAGGGGAATCCAAGATGGGGTGACTTGTGGGGCTCTGACCAGGTTCTGGTACCCAGAATCCTTTGCAAACCCCAAAATTTTGCTAAAAAAACACATTTTCCTCACATTTCGGTGACAGAAAGTTCTGGAATCTGAGAGGAGGGACAAATTTCCTTCCACCCAGCGTTCCCCCAAGTCTCTTGATAAAAATGGTACCTCACTTGTGTGGGTAGGCCTAGCGCCCGCGACAGGATATGCCCCAAAACACAACGTGGACCCATCCCATTTTTTCACAGAAAACAGAGCTGTTTTTTGCAAAGTGCCTACCTGTAGATTTTGGCCTCTAGCTCAGCCGGCACCTAGGAAAACCTACCAAACCTGTGCATTTCTGAAAACTAGAGACCTAGGGGAATCGAAGATGGGATGACTTGTGGGGCTCTGACCAGGTTCTGTTACATAGAATCCTTTGCAAACCTCAAAATTTGGCTAAAAAAACACATTTTACTTACATTTCGGTGACAGAAAGTTCTGTGTTCTGAGAGGAGGGTCAAATGTCCTTCCACCCAGCATTCCCCCAAGTCTCCCGATAAAAATTATACCTCACTTGTGTGGGTAGGCCTAGCGCCCGCGACAGGAAACGCCCCAAAGCTCAACGTGGACACATCACATTTTTGGACAGAAAACAGAGCTGTTTTTTGCAAAGTGCCTACCTGTAGATTTTGGCCTCTAGCTCAGCCGGCACCTAGGGAAACCTACCAAACCTGTGCATTTTTGAAAACTAGAGACCTAGGGAAATCCAAGATGGGGTGACTTGTGGGGCTCTGACCAGGTTGTGTTACCCAGAAACTTTGCAAACCTCAAACTTTGGCTAAAAAACACATGTTCCTCACATTTCTGTGACAGAAAGTTCTGGAATCTGAGAGGAGGCACACATTTCCTTCCACCCAGCGTTCCCCCAAGTCTCCCGATAAAAATGATACCTCAATTGTGTGGGTAGGCCTAGCGCCCGAGACAGGAAATGCCCCAAAGCACAACGTGGACACATAACATTTTTTTACAGAAACAGAGCTGTTTTTTGCAAAGTGCCTACCTGTATATTTTGGCCTCTAGCTCAGCCGGCACCTAGGGAAAGCTACCAAACCTGTGCATTTTTGAAAACTAGATACCTAGGGGAATCCAAGATGGGGTGACTTGTGGGGCTCTGACCAGGTTCTGTTACCCAGAATCCTTTGCAAACCTCACAATTTGGCTAAAAAAAAACATTTTCCTCATATTATGGTGACAGAAAGTTCTGGAATCTGAGAGGAGCCACAAATTTCCTTCCACCCAGCGTTCCCCCAAGTCTCCCGATAAAAATGGTACCTCACTTGTTTGAGTAGGCCTAGCGCCCGCAACATTATATGCCCCAAAACACAACGTGGACACATCGCATTTTTTCACAGAAAACAGAGCTGTTTTTTGCAAAGTGCCTACCTGTAGATTTTGGCATGTGGCTCAGCCGGCACCTAGGGAAACCTACCAAACCTGTGCATTTTTGAAAACTAGAGACCTAGTGGAATCCAGGATGGGGTGACTTGTGGGGCTCTAACCAGGTTTTGTTACATAGAATCCTTTGCAAACCTCAAAATTTGGCCAAAAAAACACATGTTCCTCACATTTATGTGACAGAAAGTTCTGGAAAAGGAGAGGAGGCACAAATTTCCTTCCACCCAGCATTCCCCCAAGTCTCTCGATAAAAATGGTACCTCACTTGTGTGGGTAGGCCTAGCGCCCGCGACTGGAAATGCCCCAAAGCTCAACGTGGACACATCACATTTTTGGACAGAAAACAGAGCTGTTTTTTGCAAAGTGCCTACCTTTAGATTTTGGCCTCTAGCTCAGCCGGCACATAGGAAAACCTACCAAACCTGTGCATTTCAGAAAACTAGAGACCTAGGGGAATCCAAGATGGGACGACTTGTGGGGCTCTGACCAGGTTCTGTTACATAGAATCCTTTGCAAACCTCCAAATTTGGCTAAAAAAACACATTTTCCTCACATTTCGGTGACAGAAAGTTCTGGAATCTGAGAGGAGGGACAAATTTCCTTCCACCCAGCGTTCTCACAAGTCTCCCGATAAAAATTGTACCTCACTTGTGTGGGTAGGCGTAGTGCCCGCAACAGGAAATGTCCCAAAACGAAACGTGGACACATCCTATTTTTTCACAGAAAACAGAGCTGTTTTTTGCAAAGTGCCTACCTGTAGATTTTTGCCTCTAGCTAAGCCGGCACCTAGGGAAACCTACCAAACCTGTGCATTTTTTTAAAATAGAGACCTAGGGGAATCCAAGATTGGGTGACTTGTGGGGCTCTGACCAGGTTCTGTTACCCAGAATTCTTTGCAAACCTTAAAATTTGGCTAAAAAAACACATGTTCCTCACATTTCTGTGACAGAAAGTTCTGGAATCTGAGAGGAGGCACAAATTTCCTTCCACCGAGCAGTGCCCCAAGTCTCCCGATAAAAATGATACCTCACTTGTATGGGTAGGCCTAGCGCCCGCGACATGAAATGCCCCAAAGCACAACGTGGATACATCACATTTTTTGATAGAAAACAAAGCTGTTTTTTGCAAAGTGCCTACCTGTAGATTTTGGCCTCTAGCTCAGCCGGCACCTAGGGAAACCTACCAAGCCTGTGCATTTTAGGAAACTAGAGACCTAGGGGAATCCAAGATGGGGTGACTTGTGGGGTTCTGACCAGGTTCTGTTACCCCGAATCCTTTGTAAACCTCACAATTTGGGTAAAAAAACACATTTTCCTCATATTATGGTGACAGAAAGTTCTGGAATCTGAGAGGAGCCACAAATTTCCTTCCACCCAGCGTTCCCCCAAGTCTCCAGATAAAAATGGTACCTCACTTGTGTGGGTAGGCCTAGCGCCCGCGATAGGATATGCCCCAAAAAACAATGTGGACACATCCCTTTTTTTCACAGAAAACAGAGCTGTTTTTAGCAAAGTGCCTACCTGTAGATTTTGGCCTCTAGCTCAGCCGGCACCTAGGGAAACCTACCAAACCTGTGCATTTTTGAAAACTAGAGACCTAGGGGAATTCAAGATGGGGTGACTTGTGGTGCTCTGACCAGGTTCTGTTACCCAGAATCCTTTGCAAACCTCACAATTTGGCTAAAAAAACAAATTTTCCTCATATTATGGTGACAGAAAGTTCTGGAATCTGAGAGGAGCCACAAATTTCCTTTCACCCAGCGTTCCCCCAAGTCTCCCGATAAAAATGGTACCTCACTTGTTTGGGTGGGCCTAGCGCCCGCGACAGGATATGTCCCAAAACACAACGTGGACACATCCCATTTTTTGACAGAAAACAGAGCTGTTTTTTGCAAAGTGCCTACCTGTAGATTTTGGCCTCTAGCTCAGCCGGCACCTAGGGAAACCTACGAAACCTGTGCATTTTTGAAAACTAGAGACCTAGGGGAATCCATGATGGGGTGACTTGTGGGGCTCTGACCAGGTTCTGTTACCCAGAATCCTTTGCAAACCTCAAAATTTGGCTAAAAAAAAAACATGTTCCTCACATTTCTGTGACAGAAAGTTCTGGAATCTGAGAGGCACAAATTTCCTTCCACCCAGCATCGCCCGAAGTCTCCCGATAAAAATGATACCTCACTTGTGTGGGTAGGCCTAGCGCCCGCGACAGGATATGCCCCAAAGCACAACGTGGACACATCACATTTTTTGACAGAAAACAGAGCTGTTTTTTGCGAAGTGCCTACCTGTAGATTTTGGCCTCTAGCTCAGCCGGCACCTAGGGAAACCTACCAAACCTGTGCATTTTTGAATACTAGAGACCTAGGGGAATCCAAGATGGGGTGACTTGTGGGGCTCTGACCAGGTTCTGTTACCCAGAATCCTTTGCAAACCTCAAACTTTGGCTAAAAAAACACATTTTCCTCACATTTCGGTGACAGAAAGTTCTGGAATCTGAGAGGAGGGACAAATTTCCTTCCACCCAGCGTTCTCACAAGTCTCCCGATAAAAATTGTACCTCACTTGTGTGGGTAGGCGTAGTGCCCGCAACAGGAAATGTCCCAAAACGAAACGTGGACACATCCTATTTTTTCACAGAAAACAGAGCTGTTTTTTGCAAAGTGCCTACCTGTAGATTTTTGCCTCTAGCTAAGCCGGCACCTAGGGAAACCTACCAAACCTGTGCATTTTTTTAAAATAGAGACCTAGGGGAATCCAAGATTGGGTGACTTGTGGGGCTCTGACCAGGTTCTGTTACCCAGAATTCTTTGCAAACCTTAAAATTTGGCTAAAAAAACACATGTTCCTCACATTTCTGTGACAGAAAGTTCTGGAATCTGAGAGGAGGCACAAATTTCCTTCCACCGAGCAGTGCCCCAAGTCTCCCGATAAAAATGATACCTCACTTGTATGGGTAGGCCTAGCGCCCGCGACATGAAATGCCCCAAAGCACAACGTGGATACATCACATTTTTTGATAGAAAACAAAGCTGTTTTTTGCAAAGTGCCTACCTGTAGATTTTGGCCTCTAGCTCAGCCGGCACCTAGGGAAACCTACCAAGCCTGTGCATTTTAGGAAACTAGAGACCTAGGGGAATCCAAGATGGGGTGACTTGTGGGGTTCTGACCAGGTTCTGTTACCCCGAATCCTTTGTAAACCTCACAATTTGGGTAAAAAAACACATTTTCCTCATATTATGGTGACAGAAAGTTCTGGAATCTGAGAGGAGCCACAAATTTCCTTCCACCCAGCGTTCCCCCAAGTCTCCAGATAAAAATGGTACCTCACTTGTGTGGGTAGGCCTAGCGCCCGCGATAGGATATGCCCCAAAAAACAATGTGGACACATCCCTTTTTTTCACAGAAAACAGAGCTGTTTTTAGCAAAGTGCCTACCTGTAGATTTTGGCCTCTAGCTCAGCCGGCACCTAGGGAAACCTACCAAACCTGTGCATTTTTGAAAACTAGAGACCTAGGGGAATTCAAGATGGGGTGACTTGTGGTGCTCTGACCAGGTTCTGTTACCCAGAATCCTTTGCAAACCTCACAATTTGGCTAAAAAAACAAATTTTCCTCATATTATGGTGACAGAAAGTTCTGGAATCTGAGAGGAGCCACAAATTTCCTTTCACCCAGCGTTCCCCCAAGTCTCCCGATAAAAATGGTACCTCACTTGTTTGGGTGGGCCTAGCGCCCGCGACAGGATATGTCCCAAAACACAACGTGGACACATCCCATTTTTTGACAGAAAACAGAGCTGTTTTTTGCAAAGTGCCTACCTGTAGATTTTGGCCTCTAGCTCAGCCGGCACCTAGGGAAACCTACGAAACCTGTGCATTTTTGAAAACTAGAGACCTAGGGGAATCCATGATGGGGTGACTTGTGGGGCTCTGACCAGGTTCTGTTACCCAGAATCCTTTGCAAACCTCAAAATTTGGCTAAAAAAAAAACATGTTCCTCACATTTCTGTGACAGAAAGTTCTGGAATCTGAGAGGCACAAATTTCCTTCCACCCAGCATCGCCCGAAGTCTCCCGATAAAAATGATACCTCACTTGTGTGGGTAGGCCTAGCGCCCGCGACAGGATATGCCCCAAAGCACAACGTGGACACATCACATTTTTTGACAGAAAACAGAGCTGTTTTTTGCGAAGTGCCTACCTGTAGATTTTGGCCTCTAGCTCAGCCGGCACCTAGGGAAACCTACCAAACCTGTGCATTTTTGAATACTAGAGACCTAGGGGAATCCAAGATGGGGTGACTTGTGGGGCTCTGACCAGGTTCTGTTACCCAGAATCCTTTGCAAACCTCAAAAATTTGGCTAAAAAAACACATGTTCCTCACATTTCTGTGACAGAAAGTTCTGGAATCTGAGAGGAGCCACAAATTTCCTTCCACCCAGCATCCCCCGAAGTCTCCCGATAAAAATGGTACCTCACGTGTGTGGGTAGGCCTAGCGCCCGCGACTGGAAATGCCCCAAAGCTCAACGTGGACACATCACATTTTTGGACAGAAAACAGAGCTGTTTTTTGCAAAGTGCCTACCTTTAGATTTTGGCCTCTAGCTCAGCCGGCACATAGGAAAACCTACCAAACCTGTGCATTTCAGAAAACTAGAGACCTAGGGGAATCCAAGATGGGACGACTTGTGGGGCTCTGACCAGGTTCTGTTACATAGAATCCTTTGCAAACCTCCAAATTTGGCTAAAAAAACACATTTTCCTCACATTTCGGTGACAGAAAGTTCTGGAATCTGAGAGGAGGGACAAATTTCCTTCCACCCAGCGTTCTCACAAGTCTCCCGATAAAAATTGTACCTCACTTGTGTGGGTAGGCGTAGTGCCCGCAACAGGAAATGTCCCAAAACGAAACGTGGACACATCCTATTTTTTCACAGAAAACAGAGCTGTTTTTTGCAAAGTGCCTACCTGTAGATTTTTGCCTCTAGCTAAGCCGGCACCTAGGGAAACCTACCAAACCTGTGCATTTTTTTAAAATAGAGACCTAGGGGAATCCAAGATTGGGTGACTTGTGGGGCTCTGACCAGGTTCTGTTACCCAGAATTCTTTGCAAACCTTAAAATTTGGCTAAAAAAACACATGTTCCTCACATTTCTGTGACAGAAAGTTCTGGAATCTGAGAGGAGGCACAAATTTCCTTCCACCGAGCAGTGCCCCAAGTCTCCCGATAAAAATGATACCTCACTTGTATGGGTAGGCCTAGCGCCCGCGACATGAAATGCCCCAAAGCACAACGTGGATACATCACATTTTTTGATAGAAAACAAAGCTGTTTTTTGCAAAGTGCCTACCTGTAGATTTTGGCCTCTAGTTCAGCCGGCACCTAGGGAAACCTACCAAGCCTGTGCATTTTAGGAAACTAGAGACCTAGGGGAATCCAAGATGGGGTGACTTGTGGGGTTCTGACCAGGTTCTGTTACCCCGAATCCTTTGTAAACCTCACAATTTGGGTAAAAAAACACATTTTCCTCATATTATGGTGACAGAAAGTTCTGGAATCTGAGAGGAGCCACAAATTTCCTTCCACCCAGCGTTCCCCCAAGTCTCCAGATAAAAATGGTACCTCACTTGTGTGGGTAGGCCTAGCGCCCGCGATAGGATATGCCCCAAAAAACAATGTGGACACATCCCTTTTTTTCACAGAAAACAGAGCTGTTTTTAGCAAAGTGCCTACCTGTAGATTTTGGCCTCTAGCTCAGCCGGCACCTAGGGAAACCTACCAAACCTGTGCATTTTTGAAAACTAGAGACCTAGGGGAATTCAAGATGGGGTGACTTGTGGGGCTCTGACCAGGTTCTGTTACCCAGAATCCTTTGCAAACCTCACAATTTGGCTAAAAAAACAAATTTTCCTCATATTATGGTGACAGAAAGTTCTGGAATCTGAGAGGAGCCACAAATTTCCTTTCACCCAGCGTTCCCCCAAGTCTCCCGATAAAAATGGTACCTCACTTGTTTGGGTGGGCCTAGCGCCCGCGACAGGATATGTCCCAAAACACAACGTGGACACATCCCATTTTTTGACAGAAAACAGAGCTGTTTTTTGCAAAGTGCCTACCTGTAGATTTTGGCCTCTAGCTCAGCCGGCACCTAGGGAAACCTACGAAACCTGTGCATTTTTGAAAACTAGAGACCTAGGGGAATCCAAGATGGGGTGACTTGTGGGGCTCTGACCAGGTTCTGTTACCCAGAATCCTTTGCAAACCTCAAAATTTGGCTAAAAAAAAAACATGTTCCTCACATTTCTGTGACAGAAAGTTCTGGAATCTGAGAGGCACAAATTTCCTTCCACCCAGCATCCCCCGAAGTCTCCCGATAAAAATGATACCTCACTTGTGTGGGTAGGCCTAGCGCCCGCGACAGGATATGCCCCAAAGCACAACGTGGACACATCACATTTTTTGACAGAAAACAGAGCTGTTTTTTGCGAAGTGCCTACCTGTAGATTTTGGCCTCTAGCTCAGCCGGCACCTAGGGAAACCTACCAAACCTGTGCATTTTTTAATACTAGAGACCTAGGGGAATCCAAGATGGGGTGACTTATGGGGCTCTGACCAGGTTCTGTTACCCAGAATCCTTTGCAAGCCTCAAAAATTTGGCTAAAAAAACACATGTTCCTCACATTTCTGTGACAGAAAGTTCTGGAATCTGAGAGGAGCCACAAATTTCCTTCCACCCAGCATCCCCCGAAGTCTCCCGATAAAAATGGTACCTCACGTGTGTGGGTAGGCCTAGCGCCCGCGACAGGATATGCCCCAAAACACAAAGTGGACACATCCCATTTTTTCACAGAAAACAGAGCTGTTTTTTACAAAGTGCCTACCTGTAGATTTTGGCGTCTAGCGCAGCCGGCACCTAGGAAACCTACCAAACCTGTGCATTTTTGAAAACTAGAGACCTAGGGGAATCCAAGATGGGGTGACTTGTGGGGCTCTCACTAGGTTCTGTTACCCAGAAACTTTGCAAACCTCAAAATTTGGCTAAAAAACACATGTTCCTCACATTTCTGTGACAGAAAGTTCTGGAATCTGGGAGGAGGCACAAATTTCCTTCCACCCAGCATTCCCCCAAGGCTCCCGATAAAAATGATACCTCACTTGTGTGGGTAGGCCTAGCGCCCGCGACAGGAAATGCCACTAAAGCACAACGTGGACACATAAGATTTTTTGACAGAAAACAGAGCTGTTTTTTGCAAAGTGCCTACCTGTAGATTTTTGCCTCTAGCTCAGCCAGCACCTAGGGAAACCTACCAAACCTGTGCATTTTTTAAAACTAGAGACCTAGGGGAATCCAAGATGGGGTGACTTATGGGGCTCTGACCAGGCTCTGTTACCCAGAATCCTTTGCAAACCTCAAAATCTGGCTAAAAAAACACATTTTCCTCAAATTTCGGTGACAGAAAGTTCTGGAATCTGAGAGGAGGGACAAATTTCCTTCCACCCAGCGTTCCCCCAAGTCTCCCGATAACAATGGTACCTCACTTGTGTGGGTAGGCCTAGCGCCCGCAACAGGATATGCCCCAAAACTCAACGTGGACACATCCCATTATTTCACAGAAAACAGAGCTGTTTTTTGCAAAGTGCCTACCTGTAGATTTCGGCCTCTAGCTCAGCCGGCACCTAGGGAAACCTACCAAACCTGTGTATTTTTGAAAACTAGAGACCTAGGGGAATCCAAGATGGGGTGACTTGTGGGGCTCTGACCAGGTTCTGTTACCCAGAATCCTTTGCAAACCTCAAAATCTGGCTAAAAAAACACATGTTCCTCACATTTCTGTGACAGAAAGTTCTGGAATCTGAGAGGAGGCACAAATTTCTTTCCACCCAGCATTCCCCCAAGTCTCCTGATAAAAATGATACCTCACTTGTGTGGGTAGGCCTAGCGCCCGCGACAGCAAATGCCCCAAAGCACAACGTGGACGCATCACATTTTTTGACAGAAAACAGAGCTGTTTTTTGCAAAGGGCTTACCTGTAGATTTTGGCCTCTAGCTCAGCCGGCACCTAGGGAAACCTACCAAACCTGTGCATTTTTTAAAAATAGAGACCTAGGGGAATCCAAGATTGGGTGACTTGTGGGGCTCTGACCAGGTTCTGATACCAAGAATTCTTTGCAAACCTCAAAATTTGGCTAAAAAAACACATGTTCCTCACATTTCTGTGACAGAAAGTTCTGGAATCTGAGAGGAGGCACAAATTTCCTTCCACCGAGCAGTGCCCCAAGTCTCCCGATAAAAATGATACCTCACTTGTGTGGGTAGGCCTAGCGCCCGCGACAGGAAATGCCCCAAAGCACAACGTGGACACATCACATTTTTTCACAGAAAACAGAGTTGTTTTTTGCAAAGTGCCTACCTGAAGATTTTGGCATCTAGCTCAGCCGGCACCTAGGGAAACCTACCAAACCTGTGCATTTTTGAAATCTAGAGACCTAGGGGAATTCAAGATGGGGTGACTTGTGGGGCTCTGACCAGGTTCTCTTACCCAGAATCCTTTGCAAACCTCACAATTTGGCTAAAAAAACACATTTTCCTCATATTATGGTGACAGAAAGTTCTAGAATCTGAGAGGAGCCACAAATTTCCTTCCACCCAGCGTTCCCCCAAGTCTCCCGATAAAAATGGTACCTCACTTGTTTGGGTAGGCCTAGCGCCCGCGACAGGATATGCCCCAAAACACAACGTGGACACATCGCATTTTTTGACAGAAAACAGAGCTGTTTTTTGCAAAGTGCCTACCTGTAGATTTTGGCCTCTAGCTCAGCCGGCACCTAGGGAAACCTACCAAACCTGTGCATTTTTGAAAAATAGAGACCTAGGGGAATCCAAGATGGGGTGACTTGTGGGGCTCTGACCAGGTTCTGTTACCCATAATCCTTTGCAAACCTCAAAATTTGGCTAAAAAAACACATGTTCCTCACATTTCTGTGACAGAAAGTTCTGGAATCTGAGAGGAGGCACACATTTCCTTCCTCCCAGCATCCCCCGAAGTCTCCCGATAAAAATGATACCTCACTTGTGTGGGTAGGCCTAGCTCCCGCGACAGGATATGCCCCAAAGCACAACGTGGACACATCCCATTTTTTTACAGAAAACAGAGCTGTTTTTTGAAAATTGCCTACCTGTAGATTTTGGCATCTAGCTCAGCCGGCACCTAGGGAAACCTACCAAACCTGTGCATTTTTAACAATTCGAGACATAGGGGAATCCAAGTTTGGGTGACTTGTGGGGCTCTGACCAGGTTCTGTTACCCAGAATCCTTTGCAAACCTCAAAATTTGGCTAAAAAAACACATATTCCTCACATTTCGGTGACAGAAAGTTCTGGAATCTGAGAGGAGGCACATATTTCCTTCCACCCAGCATTCCCCCAAGTCTCCCAATAAAAATGATACCTCACTTGTGTGCGTAGGCCTAGCGCCCGCAACAGGAAATGCCCCAAAGCACAACGTGGACACATCACATTTTTTGACAGAAAACAGAGCTGTTTTTTGCGAAGTGCCTACCTGTAGATTTTGGCCTCTAGCTCAGCCGGCACCTAGGGAAACCTACCAAACCTGTGCATTTCTGAATACTAGAGACCTAGGGGAATCCAAGATGGGGTGACTTGTGGGGCTCTGACCAGGTTCTGTTACCCAGAATCCTTTGCAAACCTCAAAATCTGGCTAAAAAAACACATGTTCCTCACATTTCTGTGACAGAAAGTTCTGGAATCTGAGAGGAGGCACAAATTTCTTTCCACCCAGCATTCCCCCAAGTCTCCTGATAAAAATGATACCTCACTTGTGTGGGTAGGCCTAGCGCCCGCAACAGCAAATGCCCCAAAGCACAACGTGGACGCATCACATTTTTTGACAGAAAACAGAGCTGTTTTTTGCAAAGGGCTTACCTGTAGATTTTGGCCTCTAGCTCAGCCGGCACCTAGGGAAACCTACCAAACCTGTGCATTTTTGAAAAATAGAGACCTAGGGGAATCCAAGATTGGGTGACTTGTGGGGCTCTGACCAGGTTCTGATACCAAGAATTCTTTGCAAACCTCAAAATTTGGCTAAAAAAACACATGTTCCTCACATTTCTGTGACAGAAAGTTCTGGAATCTGAGAGGAGGCACAAATTTCCTTCCACCGAGCAGTGCCCCAAGTCTCCCGATAAAAATGATACCTCACTTGTGTGGGTAGGCCTAGCGCCCGCGACAGGAAATGCCCCAAAGCACAACGTGGACACATCACATTTTTTCACAGAAAACAGAGTTGTTTTTTGCAAAGTGCCTACCTGAAGATTTTGGCATCTAGCTCAGCCGGCACCTAGGGAAACCTACCAAACCTGTGCATTTTTGAAATCTAGAGACCTAGGGGAATTCAAGATGGGGTGACTTGTGGGGCTCTGACCAGGTTCTGTTACCCAGAATCCTTTGCAAACCTCACAATTTGGCTAAAAAAACACATTTTCCTCATATTATGGTGACAGAAAGTTCTAGAATCTGAGAGGAGCCACAAATTTCCTTCCACCCAGCGTTCCCCCAAGTCTCCCGATAAAAATGGTACCTCACTTGTTTGGGTAAGCCTAGCGCCCGCGACAGGATATGCCCCAAAACACAACGTGGACACATCCCATTTTTTGACAGAAAACAGAGCTGTTTTTTGCAAAGTGCCTACCTGTAGATTTTGGCCTCTAGCTCAGCCGGCACCTAGGGAAACCTACCAAACCTGTGCATTTTTGAAAAATAGAGACCTAGGGGAATCCAAGATGGGGTGACTTGTGGGGCTCTGACCAGGTTCTGTTACCCATAATCCTTTGCAAACCTCAAAATTTGGCTAAAAAAACACATGTTCCTCACATTTCTGTGACAGAAAGTTCTGGAATCTGAGAGGAGGCACAAATTTCCTTCCTCCCAGCATCCCCCGAAGTCTCCCGATAAAAATTATATCTCACTTGTGTGGGTAGGCCTAGCTCCCGCGACAGGATATGCCCCAAAGCACAACGTGGACACATCCCATTTTTTGACAGAAAACAGAGCTGTTTTTAGAAAATTGCCTACCTGTAGATTTTGGCATCTAGCTCAGCCGGCACCTAGGGAAACCTACCAAACCTGTGCATTTTTAACAATTTGAGACATAGGGGAATCCAAGTTTGGGTGACTTGTGGGGCTCTGACCAGGTTCTGTTACCCAGAATCCTTTGCAAACCTCAAAATTTGGCTAAAAAAACACATATTCCTCACATTTCGGTGACAGAAAGTTCTGGAATCTGAGAGGAGGCACATATTTCCTTCCACCCAGCATTCCCCCAAGTCTCCCAATAAAAATGATACCTCACTTGTGTGCGTAGGCCTAGCGCCCGCAACAGGAAATGCCCCAAAGCACAACGTGGACACATCACATTTTTTGACAGAAAACAGAGCTGTTTTTTGCAAAGTGCCTACCTGTAGATTTTGGCCTCTAGCTCAGCCGGCACCTAGGGAAACCTACCAAACCTGTGCATTTTTGAAAACTAGAGACCTAGGGGAATCCAAGATGGGGTGACTTGTGGGGCTCTGACCAGGTTCTGGTACCCAGAATCCTTTGCAAACCCCAAAATTTTGCTAAAAAAACACATTTTCCTCACATTTCGGTGACAGAAAGTTCTGGAATCTGAGAGGAGGGACAAATTTCCTTCCACCCAGCGTTCCCCCAAGTCTCTTGATAAAAATGGTACCTCACTTGTGTGGGTAGGCCTAGCGCCCGCGACAGGATATGCCCCAAAACACAACGTGGACCCATCCCATTTTTTCACAGAAAACAGAGCTGTTTTTTGCAAAGTGCCTACCTGTAGATTTTGGCCTCTAGCTCAGCCGGCACCTAGGAAAACCTACCAAACCTGTGCATTTCTGAAAACTAGAGACCTAGGGGAATCGAAGATGGGATGACTTGTGGGGCTCTGACCAGGTTCTGTTACATAGAATCCTTTGCAAACCTCAAAATTTGGCTAAAAAAACACATTTTACTTACATTTCGGTGACAGAAAGTTCTGTGTTCTGAGAGGAGGGTCAAATGTCCTTCCACCCAGCATTCCCCCAAGTCTCCCGATAAAAATTATACCTCACTTGTGTGGGTAGGCCTAGCGCCCGCGACAGGAAACGCCCCAAAGCTCAACGTGGACACATCACATTTTTGGACAGAAAACAGAGCTGTTTTTTGCAAAGTGCCTACCTGTAGATTTTGGCCTCTAGCTCAGCCGGCACCTAGGGAAACCTACCAAACCTGTGCATTTTTGAAAACTAGAGACCTAGGGAAATCCAAGATGGGGTGACTTGTGGGGCTCTGACCAGGTTGTGTTACCCAGAAACTTTGCAAACCTCAAACTTTGGCTAAAAAACACATGTTCCTCACATTTCTGTGACAGAAAGTTCTGGAATCTGAGAGGAGGCACACATTTCCTTCCACCCAGCGTTCCCCCAAGTCTCCCGATAAAAATGATACCTCAATTGTGTGGGTAGGCCTAGCGCCCGAGACAGGAAATGCCCCAAAGCACAACGTGGACACATAACATTTTTTTACAGAAACAGAGCTGTTTTTTGCAAAGTGCCTACCTGTATATTTTGGCCTCTAGCTCAGCCGGCACCTAGGGAAAGCTACCAAACCTGTGCATTTTTGAAAACTAGATACCTAGGGGAATCCAAGATGGGGTGACTTGTGGGGCTCTGACCAGGTTCTGTTACCCAGAATCCTTTGCAAACCTCACAATTTGGCTAAAAAAAAACATTTTCCTCATATTATGGTGACAGAAAGTTCTGGAATCTGAGAGGAGCCACAAATTTCCTTCCACCCAGCGTTCCCCCAAGTCTCCCGATAAAAATGGTACCTCACTTGTTTGAGTAGGCCTAGCGCCCGCAACATTATATGCCCCAAAACACAACGTGGACACATCGCATTTTTTCACAGAAAACAGAGCTGTTTTTTGCAAAGTGCCTACCTGTAGATTTTGGCATGTGGCTCAGCCGGCACCTAGGGAAACCTACCAAACCTGTGCATTTTTGAAAACTAGAGACCTAGTGGAATCCAGGATGGGGTGACTTGTGGGGCTCTAACCAGGTTTTGTTACATAGAATCCTTTGCAAACCTCAAAATTTGGCCAAAAAAACACATGTTCCTCACATTTATGTGACAGAAAGTTCTGGAAAAGGAGAGGAGGCACAAATTTCCTTCCACCCAGCATTCCCCCAAGTCTCTCGATAAAAATGGTACCTCACTTGTGTGGGTAGGCCTAGCGCCCGCGACTGGAAATGCCCCAAAGCTCAACGTGGACACATCACATTTTTGGACAGAAAACAGAGCTGTTTTTTGCAAAGTGCCTACCTTTAGATTTTGGCCTCTAGCTCAGCCGGCACATAGGAAAACCTACCAAACCTGTGCATTTCAGAAAACTAGAGACCTAGGGGAATCCAAGATGGGACGACTTGTGGGGCTCTGACCAGGTTCTGTTACATAGAATCCTTTGCAAACCTCCAAATTTGGCTAAAAAAACACATTTTCCTCACATTTCGGTGACAGAAAGTTCTGGAATCTGAGAGGAGGGACAAATTTCCTTCCACCCAGCGTTCTCACAAGTCTCCCGATAAAAATTGTACCTCACTTGTGTGGGTAGGCGTAGTGCCCGCAACAGGAAATGTCCCAAAACGAAACGTGGACACATCCTATTTTTTCACAGAAAACAGAGCTGTTTTTTGCAAAGTGCCTACCTGTAGATTTTTGCCTCTAGCTAAGCCGGCACCTAGGGAAACCTACCAAACCTGTGCATTTTTTTAAAATAGAGACCTAGGGGAATCCAAGATTGGGTGACTTGTGGGGCTCTGACCAGGTTCTGTTACCCAGAATTCTTTGCAAACCTTAAAATTTGGCTAAAAAAACACATGTTCCTCACATTTCTGTGACAGAAAGTTCTGGAATCTGAGAGGAGGCACAAATTTCCTTCCACCGAGCAGTGCCCCAAGTCTCCCGATAAAAATGATACCTCACTTGTATGGGTAGGCCTAGCGCCCGCGACATGAAATGCCCCAAAGCACAACGTGGATACATCACATTTTTTGATAGAAAACAAAGCTGTTTTTTGCAAAGTGCCTACCTGTAGATTTTGGCCTCTAGCTCAGCCGGCACCTAGGGAAACCTACCAAGCCTGTGCATTTTAGGAAACTAGAGACCTAGGGGAATCCAAGATGGGGTGACTTGTGGGGTTCTGACCAGGTTCTGTTACCCCGAATCCTTTGTAAACCTCACAATTTGGGTAAAAAAACACATTTTCCTCATATTATGGTGACAGAAAGTTCTGGAATCTGAGAGGAGCCACAAATTTCCTTCCACCCAGCGTTCCCCCAAGTCTCCAGATAAAAATGGTACCTCACTTGTGTGGGTAGGCCTAGCGCCCGCGATAGGATATGCCCCAAAAAACAATGTGGACACATCCCTTTTTTTCACAGAAAACAGAGCTGTTTTTAGCAAAGTGCCTACCTGTAGATTTTGGCCTCTAGCTCAGCCGGCACCTAGGGAAACCTACCAAACCTGTGCATTTTTGAAAACTAGAGACCTAGGGGAATTCAAGATGGGGTGACTTGTGGTGCTCTGACCAGGTTCTGTTACCCAGAATCCTTTGCAAACCTCACAATTTGGCTAAAAAAACAAATTTTCCTCATATTATGGTGACAGAAAGTTCTGGAATCTGAGAGGAGCCACAAATTTCCTTTCACCCAGCGTTCCCCCAAGTCTCCCGATAAAAATGGTACCTCACTTGTTTGGGTGGGCCTAGCGCCCGCGACAGGATATGTCCCAAAACACAACGTGGACACATCCCATTTTTTGACAGAAAACAGAGCTGTTTTTTGCAAAGTGCCTACCTGTAGATTTTGGCCTCTAGCTCAGCCGGCACCTAGGGAAACCTACGAAACCTGTGCATTTTTGAAAACTAGAGACCTAGGGGAATCCATGATGGGGTGACTTGTGGGGCTCTGACCAGGTTCTGTTACCCAGAATCCTTTGCAAACCTCAAAATTTGGCTAAAAAAAAAACATGTTCCTCACATTTCTGTGACAGAAAGTTCTGGAATCTGAGAGGCACAAATTTCCTTCCACCCAGCATCGCCCGAAGTCTCCCGATAAAAATGATACCTCACTTGTGTGGGTAGGCCTAGCGCCCGCGACAGGATATGCCCCAAAGCACAACGTGGACACATCACATTTTTTGACAGAAAACAGAGCTGTTTTTTGCGAAGTGCCTACCTGTAGATTTTGGCCTCTAGCTCAGCCGGCACCTAGGGAAACCTACCAAACCTGTGCATTTTTGAATACTAGAGACCTAGGGGAATCCAAGATGGGGTGACTTGTGGGGCTCTGACCAGGTTCTGTTACCCAGAATCCTTTGCAAACCTCAAAAATTTGGCTAAAAAAACACATGTTCCTCACATTTCTGTGACAGAAAGTTCTGGAATCTGAGAGGAGCCACAAATTTCCTTCCACCCAGCATCCCCCGAAGTCTCCCGATAAAAATGGTACCTCACGTGTGTGGGTAGGCCTAGCGCCCGCGACTGGAAATGCCCCAAAGCTCAACGTGGACACATCACATTTTTGGACAGAAAACAGAGCTGTTTTTTGCAAAGTGCCTACCTTTAGATTTTGGCCTCTAGCTCAGCCGGCACATAGGAAAACCTACCAAACCTGTGCATTTCAGAAAACTAGAGACCTAGGGGAATCCAAGATGGGACGACTTGTGGGGCTCTGACCAGGTTCTGTTACATAGAATCCTTTGCAAACCTCCAAATTTGGCTAAAAAAACACATTTTCCTCACATTTCGGTGACAGAAAGTTCTGGAATCTGAGAGGAGGGACAAATTTCCTTCCACCCAGCGTTCTCACAAGTCTCCCGATAAAAATTGTACCTCACTTGTGTGGGTAGGCGTAGTGCCCGCAACAGGAAATGTCCCAAAACGAAACGTGGACACATCCTATTTTTTCACAGAAAACAGAGCTGTTTTTTGCAAAGTGCCTACCTGTAGATTTTTGCCTCTAGCTAAGCCGGCACCTAGGGAAACCTACCAAACCTGTGCATTTTTTTAAAATAGAGACCTAGGGGAATCCAAGATTGGGTGACTTGTGGGGCTCTGACCAGGTTCTGTTACCCAGAATTCTTTGCAAACCTTAAAATTTGGCTAAAAAAACACATGTTCCTCACATTTCTGTGACAGAAAGTTCTGGAATCTGAGAGGAGGCACAAATTTCCTTCCACCGAGCAGTGCCCCAAGTCTCCCGATAAAAATGATACCTCACTTGTATGGGTAGGCCTAGCGCCCGCGACATGAAATGCCCCAAAGCACAACGTGGATACATCACATTTTTTGATAGAAAACAAAGCTGTTTTTTGCAAAGTGCCTACCTGTAGATTTTGGCCTCTAGTTCAGCCGGCACCTAGGGAAACCTACCAAGCCTGTGCATTTTAGGAAACTAGAGACCTAGGGGAATCCAAGATGGGGTGACTTGTGGGGTTCTGACCAGGTTCTGTTACCCCGAATCCTTTGTAAACCTCACAATTTGGGTAAAAAAACACATTTTCCTCATATTATGGTGACAGAAAGTTCTGGAATCTGAGAGGAGCCACAAATTTCCTTCCACCCAGCGTTCCCCCAAGTCTCCAGATAAAAATGGTACCTCACTTGTGTGGGTAGGCCTAGCGCCCGCGATAGGATATGCCCCAAAAAACAATGTGGACACATCCCTTTTTTTCACAGAAAACAGAGCTGTTTTTAGCAAAGTGCCTACCTGTAGATTTTGGCCTCTAGCTCAGCCGGCACCTAGGGAAACCTACCAAACCTGTGCATTTTTGAAAACTAGAGACCTAGGGGAATTCAAGATGGGGTGACTTGTGGGGCTCTGACCAGGTTCTGTTACCCAGAATCCTTTGCAAACCTCACAATTTGGTTAAAAAAACAAATTTTCCTCATATTATGGTGACAGAAAGTTCTGGAATCTGAGAGGAGCCACAAATTTCCTTTCACCCAGCGTTCCCCCAAGTCTCCCGATAAAAATGGTACCTCACTTGTTTGGGTGGGCCTAGCGCCCGCGACAGGATATGTCCCAAAACACAACGTGGACACATCCCATTTTTTGACAGAAAACAGAGCTGTTTTTTGCAAAGTGCCTACCTGTAGATTTTGGCCTCTAGCTCAGCCGGCACCTAGGGAAACCTACGAAACCTGTGCATTTTTGAAAACTAGAGACCTAGGGGAATCCATGATGGGGTGACTTGTGGGGCTCTGACCAGGTTCTGTTACCCAGAATCCTTTGCAAACCTCAAAATTTGGCTAAAAAAAAAACATGTTCCTCACATTTCTGTGACAGAAAGTTCTGGAATCTGAGAGGCACAAATTTCCTTCCACCCAGCATCGCCCGAAGTCTCCCGATAAAAATGATACCTCACTTGTGTGGGTAGGCCTAGCGCCCGCGACAGGATATGCCCCAAAGCACAACGTGGACACATCACATTTTTTGACAGAAAACAGAGCTGTTTTTTGCGAAGTGCCTACCTGTAGATTTTGGCCTCTAGCTCAGCCGGCACCTAGGGAAACCTACCAAACCTGTGCATTTTTGAATACTAGAGACCTAGGGGAATCCAAGATGGGGTGACTTGTGGGGCTCTGACCAGGTTCTGTTACCCAGAATCCTTTGCAAACCTCAAAAATTGGCTAAAAAAACACATGTTCCTCACATTTCTGTGACAGAAAGTTCTGGAATCTGAGAGGAGCCACAAATTTCCTTCCACCCAGCATCCCCCGAAGTCTCCCGATAAAAATGGTACCTCACGTGTGTGGGTAGGCCTAGCGCCCGCGACAGGATATGCCCCAAAACACAAAGTGGACACATCCCATTTTTTCACAGAAAACAGAGCTGTTTTTTACAAAGTGCCTACCTGTAGATTTTGGCGTCTAGCGCAGCCGGCACCTAGGAAACCTACCAAACCTGTGCATTTTTGAAAACTAGAGACCTAGGGGAATCCAAGATGGGGTGACTTGTGGGGCTCTCACTAGGTTCTGTTACCCAGAAACTTTGCAAACCTCAAAATTTGGCTAAAAAACATATGTTCCTCACATTTCTGTGACAGAAAGTTCTGGAATCTGGGAGCAGGCACAAATTTCCTTCCACCCAGCATTCCCCCAAGGCTCCCGATAAAAATGATACCTCACTTGTGTGGGTAGGCCTAGCGCCCGCGACAGGAAATGCCACTAAAGCACAACGTGGACACATAAGATTTTTTGACAGAAAACAGAGCTGTTTTTTGCAAAGTGCCTACCTGTAGATTTTTGCCTCTAGCTCAGCCAGCACCTAGGGAAACCTACCAAACCTGTGCATTTTTTAAAACTAGAGACCTAGGGGAATCCAATATGGGGTGACTTATGGGGCTCTGACCAGGCTCTGTTACCCAGAATCCTTTGCAAACCTCAAAATCTGGCTAAAAAAACACATTTTCCTCAAATTTCGGTGACAGAAAGTTCTGGAATCTGAGAGGAGGGACAAATTTCCTTCCACCCAGCGTTCCCCCAAGTCTCCCGATAACAATGGTACCTCACTTGTGTGGGTAGGCCTAGCGCCCGCAACAGGATATGCCCCAAAACTCAACGTGGACACATCCCATTATTTCACAGAAAACAGAGCTGTTTTTTGCAAAGTGCCTACCTGTAGATTTCGGCCTCTAGCTCAGCCGGCACCTAGGGAAACCTACCAAACCTGTGTATTTTTGAAAACTAGAGACCTAGGGGAATCCAAGATGGGGTGACTTGTGGGGCTCTGACCAGGTTCTGTTACCCAGAATCCTTTGCAAACCTCAAAATCTGGCTAAAAAAACACATGTTCCTCACATTTCTGTGACAGAAAGTTCTGGAATCTGAGAGGAGGCACAAATTTCTTTCCACCCAGCATTCCCCCAAGTCTCCTGATAAAAATGATACCTCACTTGTGTGGGTAGGCCTAGCGCCCGCGACAGCAAATGCCCCAAAGCACAACGTGGACGCATCACATTTTTTGACAGAAAACAGAGCTGTTTTTTGCAAAGGGCTTACCTGTAGATTTTGGCCTCTAGCTCAGCCGGCACCTAGGGAAACCTACCAAACCTGTGCATTTTTGAACAATAGAGACCTAGGGGAATCCAAGATTGGGTGACTTGTGGGGCTCTGACCAGGTTCTGATACCAAGAATTCTTTGCAAACCTCAAAATTTGGCTAAAAAAACACATGTTCCTCACATTTCTGTGACAGAAAGTTCTGGAATCTGAGAGGAGGCACAAATTTCCTTCCACCGAGCAGTGCCCCAAGTCTCCCGATAAAAATGATACCTCACTTGTGTGGGTAGGCCTAGCGCCCGCGACAGGAAATGCCCCAAAGCACAACGTGGACACATCACATTTTTTCACAGAAAACAGAGTTGTTTTTTGCAAAGTGCCTACCTGAAGATTTTGGCATCTAGCTCAGCCGGCACCTAGGGAAACCTACCAAACCTGTGCATTTTTGAAATCTAGAGACCTAGGGGAATTCAAGATGGGGTGACTTGTGGGGCTCTGACCAGGTTCTCTTACCCAGAATCCTTTGCAAACCTCACAATTTGGCTAAAAAAACACATTTTCCTCATATTATGGTGACAGAAAGTTCTAGAATCTGAGAGGAGCCACAAATTTCCTTCCACCCAGCGTTCCCCCAAGTCTCCCGATAAAAATGGTACCTCACTTGTTTGGGTAGGCCTAGCGCCCGCGACAGGATATGCCCCAAAACACAACGTGGACACATCGCATTTTTTGACAGAAAACAGAGCTGTTTTTTGCAAAGTGCCTACCTGTAGATTTTGGCCTCTAGCTCAGCCGGCACCTAGGGAAACCTACCAAACATGTGCATTTTTGAAAAATAGAGACCTAGGGGAATTCAAGATGGGGTGACTTGTGGGGCTCTGACCAGGTTCTGTTACCCATAATCCTTTGCAAACCTCAAAATTTGGCTAAAAAAACACATGTTCCTCACATTTCTGTGACAGAAAGTTCTGGAATCTGAGAGGAGGCACAAATTTCCTTCCTCCCAGCATCCCCCGAAGTCTCCCGATAAAAATGATACCTCACTTGTGTGGGTAGGCCTAGCTCCCGCGACAGGATATGCCCCAAAGCACAACGTGGACACATCCCATTTTTTGACAGAAAACAGAGCTGTTTTTTGAAAATTGCCTACCTGTAGATTTTGGCATCTAGCTCAGCCGGCACCTAGGGAAACCTACCAAACCTGTGCATTTTTAACAATTCGAGACATAGGGGAATCCAAGTTTGGGTGACTTGTGGGGCTCTGACCAGGTTCTGTTACCCAGAATCCTTTGCAAACCTCAAAATTTGGCTAAAAAAACACATATGCCTCACATTTCGGTGACAGAAAGTTCTGGAATCTGAGAGGAGGCACATATTTCCTTCCACCCAGCATTCCCCCAAGTCTCCCAATAAAAATTATACCTCACTTGTGTGCGTAGGCCTAGCGCCCGCAACAGGAAATGCCCCAAAGCACAACGTGGACACATCACATTTTTTGACAGAAAACAGAGCTGTTTTTTGCGAAGTGCCTACCTGTAGATTTTGGCCTCTAGCTCAGCCGGCACCTAGGGAAACCTACCAAACCTGTGCATTTCTGAATACTAGAGACCTAGGGGAATCCAAGATGGGGTGACTTGTGGGGCTCTGACCAGGTTCTGTTACCCAGAATCCTTTGCAAACCTCAAAATCTGGCTAAAAAAACACATGTTCCTCACATTTCTGTGACAGAAAGTTCTGGAATCTGAGAGGAGGCACAAATTTCTTTCCACCCAGCATTCCCCCAAGTCTCCTGATAAAAATGATACCTCACTTGTGTGGGTAGGCCTAGCGCCCGCGACAGGATATGCCCCAAAACACAACGTGGACACATCCCATTTTTTGACAGAAAACAGAGCTGTTTTTTGCAAAGTGCCTACCTGTAGATTTTGGCCTCTAGCTCAGCCGGCACCTAGGGAAACCTACCAAACCTGTGCATTTTTGAAAAATAGAGACCTAGGGGAATCCAAGATGGGGTGACTTGTGGTGCTCTGACCAGGTTCTGTTACCCATAATCCTTTGCAAACCTCAAAATTTGGCTAAAAAAACACATGTTCCTCTCATTTCTGTGACAGAAAGTTCTGGAATCTGAGAGGAGGCACAAATTTCCTTCCTCCCAGCATCCCCCGAAGTCTCCCGATAAAAATGATACCTCACTTGTGTGGGTAGGCCTAGCTCCCGCGACAAGATATGCCCCAAAGCACAACGTGGACACATCCCATTTTTTGACAGAAAACAGAGCTGTTTTTAGAAAATTGCCTACCTGTAGATTTTGGCATCTAGCTCAGCCGGCACCTAGGGAAACCTACCAAACCTGTGCATTTTTAACAATTCGAGACATAGGGGAATCCAAGTTTGGGTGACTTGTGGGGCTCTGGCCAGGTTCTGTTACCCAGAATCCTTTGCAAACCTCAAAATTTGGCTAAAAAAACACATATTCCTCACATTTCGGTGACAGAAAGTTCTGGAATCTGAGAGGAGGCACATATTTCCTTCCACCCAGCATTCCCCCAAGTCTCCCAATAAAAATGATACCTCACTTGTGTGCGTAGGCCTAGCGCCCGCAACAGGAAATGCCCCAAAGCACAACGTGGACACATCACATTTTTTGACAGAAAACAGAGCTGTTTTTTGCAAAGTGCCTACCTGTAGATTTTGGCCTCTAGCTCAGCCGGCACCTAGGGAAACCTACCAAACCTGTGCATTTTTGAAAACTAGAGACCTAGGGGAATCCAAGATGGGGTGACTTGTGGGGCTCTGACCAGGTTCTGTTACCCAGAATCCTTTGCAAACCCCAAAATTTTGCTAAAAAAACACATTTTCCTCACATTTCGGTGACAGAAAGTTCTGGAATCTGAGAGGAGGGACAAATTTCCTTCCACCCAGCGTTCCCCCAAGTCTCTTGATAAAAATGGTACCTCACTTGTGTGGGTAGGCCTAGCGCCCGCGACAGGATATGCCCCAAAACACAACGTGGACCCATCCCATTTTTTCACAGAAAACAGAGCTGTTTTTTGCAAAGTGCCTACCTGTAGATTTTGGCCTCTAGGTCAGCCGGCACCTAGGAAAACCTACCAAACCTGTGCATTTCTGAAAACTAGAGACCTAGGGGAATCGAAGATGGGATGACTTGTGGGGCTCTGACCAGGTTCTGTTACATAGAATCCTTTGCAAACCTCAAAATTTGGCTAAAAAAACACATTTTACTTACATTTCGGTGACAGAAAGTTCTGTGTTCTGAGAGGAGGGTCAAATGTCCTTCCACCCAGCATTCCCCCAAGTCTCCCGATAAAAATTATACCTCACTTGTGTGGGTAGGCCTAGCGCCCGCGACAGGAAACGCCCCAAAGCTCAACGTGGACACATCACATTTTTGGACAGAAAACAGAGCTGTTTTTTGCAAAGTGCCTACCTGTAGATTTTGGCCTCTAGCTCAGCCGGCACCTAGGGAAACCTACCAAACCTGTGCATTTTTGAAAACTAGAGACCTAGGGAAATCCAAGATGGGGTGACTTGTGGGGCTCTGACCAGGTTCTGTTACCCAGAAACTTTGGAAACCTCAAACTTTGGCTAAAAAACACATGTTCCTCACATTTCTGTGACAGAAAGTTCTGGAATCTGAGAGGAGGCACAAATTTCCTTCCACCCAGCGTTCCCCCAAGTCTCCCGATAAAAATGATACCTCAATTGTGTGGGTAGGCCTAGCGCCCGAGACAGGAAATGCCCCAAAGCACAACGTGGACACATCACATTTTTTTACAGAAACAGAGCTGTTTTTTGCAAAGTGCCTACTTGTAGATTTTGGCCTCTAGCTCAGCCGGCACCTGGGGAAACCTACCAAACCTATGCATTTTTTAAAACTAGAGACCTAGGGGAATCCAAGATGGGGTTACTTGTGGGGCTCTGACCAGGTTATGTGACCCAGAATCCTTTGCAAACCTCAACATTTGGCTAAAAAAACACATTTTCCTCACATTTTGGTGACAGAAAGTTCTAGAATCTGAGAGGAGGGACAAATTTCCTTCCACCCAGCGTTCCCCCAAGTCTCCCGATAAAAATGGTGCCTCACTTGTGTGGGTAGGCCTAGCGCCCGCGACAGGATATGCCCCAAAACACAACGTGGACACATCCCATTTTTTCTCAGAAAACAGAGCTGTTTTTTGCAAAGTGCCTACCTGTAGATTTTGGCCTTTAGCTCAGCCGGCACCTAGGGAAACCTACCAAACCTGTGCATTTTTGAAAACTAGAGACCTAGTGGAATCCAAGATGGGGTGACTTTTGGGGCTCTGACCAGGTTCTGTTACCCAGAATCCTTTGCAAACCTCAAAATTTGGATAAAAAAACACATTTTCCTCACATATCGGTAACAGAAAGTTCTGGAATCTGAGAGGAGGGTCAAATTTCCTTCCACCCAGAGTTCCCCCAAGTCTCCCAATAAAAATGGTACCTCACGTGTGTGGGTAGGCCTAGCGCCCGCGACAGGATATGCCCCAAAACACAACGTGGACACATCGCATTTTTTGTCAGAAAACAGAGCTGTTTTTTGCAAAGTGCCTACCTGTAGATTTTGGCCTCTAGCTCAGCCGGCACCTAGGGAAACCTACCAAACCTGTGCATTTTTGAAAACTAGATACCTAGGGGAATCCAAGATGGGGTGACTTGTGGGGCTCTGACCAGGTTCTGTTACCCAGAATCCTTTGCAAACCTCACAATTTGGCTAAAAAAAAACATTTTCCTCATATTATGGTGACAGAAAGTTCTGGAATCTGAGAGGAGCCACAAATTTCCTTCCACCCAGCGTTCCCCCAAGTCTCCCGATAAAAATGGTACCTCACTTGTTTGAGTAGGCCTAGCGCCCGCAACATTATATGCCCCAAAACACAACGTGGACACATCGCATTTTTTCACAGAAAACAGAGCTGTTTTTTGCAAAGTGCCTACCTGTAGATTTTGGCATCTGGCTCAGCCGGCACCTAGGGAAACCTACCAAACCTGTGCATTTTTTAAAACTAGAGACCTAGTGGAATCCAGGATGGGGTGACTTGTGGGGCTCTGACCAGGTTTTGTTACATAGAATCCTTTGCAAACCTCAAAATTTGGCCAAAAAAACACATGTTCCTCACATTTATGTGACAGAAAGTTCTGGAAAAGGAGAGGAGGCACAAATTTCCTTCCACCCAGCATTCCCCCAAGTCTCTCGATAAAAATGGTACCTCACTTGTGTGGGTAGGCCTAGCGCCCGCGACTGGAAATGCCCCAAAGCTCAACGTGGACACATCACATTTTTGGACAGAAAACAGAGCTGTTTTTTGCAAAGTGCCTACCTTTAGATTTTGGCCTCTAGCTCAGCCGGCACATAGGAAAACCTACCAAACCTGTGCATTTCAGAAAACTAGAGACCTAGGGGAAATGCAAGATGGGACGACTTGTGGGGCTCTGACCAGGTTCTGTTACATAGAATCCTTTGCAAACCTCCAAATTTGGCTAAAAAAACACATTTTCCTCACATTTCGGTGACAGAAAGTTCTGGAATCTGAGAGGAGGGACAAATTTCCTTCCACCCAGCGTTCTCACAAGTCTCCCGATAAAAATTGTACCTCACTTGTGTGGGTAGGCGTAGTGCCCGCAACAGGAAATGTCCCAAAACGAAACGTGGACACATCCTATTTTTTCACAGAAAACAGAGCTGTTTTTTGCAAAGTGCCTACCTGTAGATTTTTGCCTCTAGCTAAGCCGGCACCTAGGGAAACCTACCAAACCTGTGCATTTTTTTAAAATAGAGACCTAGGGGAATCCAAGATTGGGTGACTTGTGGGGCTCTGACCAGGTTCTGTTACCCAGAATTCTTTGCAAACCTTAAAATTTGGCTAAAAAAACACATGTTCCTCACATTTCTGTGACAGAAAGTTCTGGAATCTGAGAGGAGGCACAAATTTCCTTCCACCGAGCAGTGCCCCAAGTCTCCCGATAAAAATGATACCTCACTTGTATGGGTAGGCCTAGCGCCCGCGACATGAAATGCCCCAAAGCACAACGTGGATACATCACATTTTTTGATAGAAAACAAAGCTGTTTTTTGCAAAGTGCCTACCTGTAGATTTTGGCCTCTAGCTCAGCCGGCACCTAGGGAAACCTACCAAGCCTGTGCATTTTAGGAAACTAGAGACCTAGGGGAATCCAAGATGGGGTGACTTGTGGGGTTCTGACCAGGTTCTGTTACCCCGAATCCTTTGTAAACCTCACAATTTGGGTAAAAAAACACATTTTCCTCATATTATGGTGACAGAAAGTTCTGGAATCTGAGAGGAGCCACAAATTTCCTTCCACCCAGCGTTCCCCCAAGTCTCCAGATAAAAATGGTACCTCACTTGTGTGGGTAGGCCTAGCGCCCGCGATAGGATATGCCCCAAAAAACAATGTGGACACATCCCTTTTTTTCACAGAAAACAGAGCTGTTTTTAGCAAAGTGCCTACCTGTAGATTTTGGCCTCTAGCTCAGCCGGCACCTAGGGAAACCTACCAAACCTGTGCATTTTTGAAAACTAGAGACCTAGGGGAATTCAAGATGGGGTGACTTGTGGGGCTCTGACCAGGTTCTGTTACCCAGAATCCTTTGCAAACCTCACAATTTGGCTAAAAAAACAAATTTTCCTCATATTATGGTGACAGAAAGTTCTGGAATCTGAGAGGAGCCACAAATTTCCTTTCACCCAGCGTTCCCCTAAGTCTCCCGATAAAAATGGTACCTCACTTGTTTGGGTGGGCCTAGCGCCCGCGACAGGATATGTCCCAAAACACAACGTGGACACATCCCATTTTTTGACAGAAAACAGAGCTGTTTTTTGCAAAGTGCCTACCTGTAGATTTTGGCCTCTAGCTCAGCCGGCACCTAGGGAAACCTACGAAACCTGTGCATTTTTGAAAACTAGAGACCTAGGGGAATCCAAGATGGGGTGACTTGTGGGGCTCTGACCAGGTTCTGTTACCCAGAATCCTTTGCAAACCTCAAAATTTGGCTAAAAAAAAAACATGTTCCTCACATTTCTGTGACAGAAAGTTCTGGAATCTGAGAGGCACAAATTTCCTTCCACCCAGCATCCCCCGAAGTCTCCCGATAAAAATGATACCTCACTTGTGTGGGTAGGCCTAGCGCCCGCGACAGGATATGCCCCAAAGCACAACGTGGACACATCACATTTTTTGACAGAAAACAGAGCTGTTTTTTGCGAAGTGTCTACCTGTAGATTTTGGCCTCTAGCTCAGCCGGCACCTAGGGAAACCTACCAAACCTGTGCATTTTTGAATACTAGAGACCTAGGGGAATCCAAGATGGGGTGACTTGTGGGGCTCTGACCAGGTTCTGTTACCCAGAATCCTTTGCAAACCTCAAAAATTTGGCTATAAAAACACATGTTCCTCACATTTCTGTGACAGAAAGTTCTGGAATCTGAGAGGAGCCACAAATTTCCTTCCACCCAGCATCCCCCGAAGTCTCCCGATAAAAATGGTACCTCACGTGTGTGGGTAGGCCTAGCGCCCGCAACAGGATATGCCCCAAAACACAAAGTGGACACATCCCATTTTTTCACAGAAAACAGAGCTGTTTTTTACAAAGTGCCGACCTGTAGATTTTGGCGTCTAGCGCAGCCGGCACCTAGGAAACCTACCAAACCTGTGCATTTTTGAAAACTAGAGACCTAGGGGAATCCAAGATGGGGTGACTTGTGGGGCTCTCACTAGGTTCTGTTACCCAGAAACTTTGCAAACCTCAAAATTTGGCTAAAAAACACATGTTCCTCACATTTCTGTGACAGAAAGTTCTGGAATCTGGGAGGAGGCACAAATTTCCTTCCACCCAGCATTCCCCCAAGGCTCCCGATAAAAATGATACCTCACTTGTGTGGGTAGGCCTAGCGCCCGCGACAGGAAATGCCACTAAAGCACAACGTGGACACATAAGATTTTTTGACAGAAAACAGAGCTGTTTTTTGCAAAGTGCCTACCTGTAGATTTTTGCCTCTAGCTCAGCCAGCACCTAGGGAAACCTACCAAACCTGTGCATTTTTTAAAACTAGAGACCTAGGGGAATCCAATATGGGGTGACTTATGGGGCTCTGACCAGGCTCTGTTACCCAGAATCCTTTGCAAACCTCAAAATCTGGCTAAAAAAACACATGTTCCTCAAATTTCGGTGACAGAAAGTTCTGGAATCTGAGAGGAGGGACAAATTTCCTTCCACCCAGCGTTCCCCCAAGTCTCCCGATAACAATGGTACCTCACTTGTGTGGGTAGGCCTAGCGCCCGCAACAGGATATGCCCCAAAACTCAACGTGGACACATCCCATTATTTCACAGAAAACAGAGCTGTTTTTTGCAAAGTGCCTACCTGTAGATTTCGGCCTCTAGCTCAGCCGGCACCTAGGGAAACCTACCAAACCTGTGTATTTTTGAAAACTAGAGACCTAGGGGAATCCAAGATGGGGTGACTTGTGGGGCTCTGACCAGGTTCTGTTACCCAGAATCCTTTGCAAACCTCAAAATGTGGCTAAAAAAACACATGTTCCTCACATTTCTGTGACAGAAAGTTCTGGAATCTGAGAGGAGGCACAAATTTCTTTCCACCCAGCATTCCCCCAAGTCTCCTGATAAAAATGATACCTCACTTGTGTGGGTAGGCCTAGCGCCCGCGACAGCAAATGCCCCAAAGCACAACGTGGACGCATCACATTTTTTGACAGAAAACAGAGCTGTTTTTTGCAAAGGGCTTACCTGTAGATTTTGGCCTCTAGCTCAGCCGGCACCTAGGGAAACCTACCAAACCTGTGCATTTTTGAAAAATAGAGACCTAGGGGAATCCAAGATTGGGTGACTTGTGGGGCTCTGACCAGGTTCTGATACCAAGAATTCTTTGCAAACCTCAAAATTTGGCTAAAAAAACACATGTTCCTCACATTTCTGTGACAGAAAGTTCTGGAATCTGAGAGGAGGCACAAATTTCCTTCCACCGAGCAGTGCCCCAAGTCTCCCGATAAAAATGATACCTCACTTGTGTGGGTAGGCCTAGCGCCCGCGACAGGAAATGCCCCAAAGCACAACGTGGACACATCACATTTTTTCACAGAAAACAGAGTTGTTTTTTGCAAAGTGCCTACCTGAAGATTTTGGCATCTAGCTCAGCCGGCACCTAGGGAAACCTACCAAACCTGTGCATTTTTGAAATCTAGAGACCTAGGGGAATTCAAGATGGGGTGACTTGTGGGGCTCTGACCAGGTTCTCTTACCCAGAATCCTTTGCAAACCTCACAATTTGGCTAAAAAAACACATTTTCCTCATATTATGGTGACAGAAAGTTCTAGAATCTGAGAGGAGCCACAAATTTCCTTCCACCCAGCGTTCCCCCAAGTCTCCCGATAAAAATGGTACCTCACTTGTTTGGGTAGGCCTAGCGCCCGCGACAGGATATGCCCCAAAACACAACGTGGACACATCGCATTTTTTGACAGAAAACAGAGCTGTTTTTTGCAAAGTGCCTACCTGTAGATTTTGGCCTCTAGCTCAGCCGGCACCTAGGGAAACCTACCAAACCTGTGCATTTTTGAAAAATAGAGACCTAGGGGAATCCAAGATGGGGTGACTTGTGGGGCTCTGACCAGGTTCTGTTACCCATAATCCTTTGCAAACCTCAAAATTTGGCTAAAAAAACACATGTTCCTCACATTTCTGTGACAGAAAGTTCTGGAATCTGAGAGGAGGCTCAAATTTCCTTCCTCCCAGCATCCCCCGAAGTCTCCCGATAAAAATGATACCTCACTTGTGTGGGTAGGCCTAGCTCCCGCGACAGGATATGCCCCAAAGCACAACGTGGACACATCCCATTTTTTGACAGAAAACAGAGCTGTTTTTTGAAAATTGCCTACCTGTAGATTTTGGCATCTAGCTCAGCCGGCACCTAGGGAAACCTACCAAACCTGTGCATTTTTAACAATTCGAGACATAGGGGAATCCAAGTTTGGGTGACTTGTGGGGCTCTGATCAGGTTCTGTTACCCAGAATCCTTTGCAAACCTCAAAATTTGGCTAAAAAAACACATATTCCTCACATTTCGGTGACAGAAAGTTCTGGAATCTGAGAGGAGGCACATATTTCCTTCCACCCAGCATTCCCCCAAGTCTCCCAATAAAAATGATACCTCACTTGTGTGCGTAGGCCTAGCGCCCGCAACAGGAAATGCCCCAAAGCACAACGTGGACACATCACATTTTTTGACAGAAAACAGAGCTGTTTTTTGCGAAGTGCCTACCTGTAGATTTTGGCCTCTAGCTCAGCCGGCACCTAGGGAAACCTACCAAACCTGTGCATTTCTGAATACTAGAGACCTAGGGGAATCCAAGATGGGGTGACTTGTGGGGCTCTGACCAGGTTCTGTTACCCAGAATCCTTTGCAAACCTCAAAATCTGGCTAAAAAAACACATGTTCCTCACATTTCTGTGACAGAAAGTTCTGGAATCTGAGAGGAGGCACAAATTTCTTTCCACCCAGCATTCCCCCAAGTCTCCTGATAAAAATGATACCTCACTTGTGTGGGTAGGCCTAGCGCCCGCAACAGCAAATGCCCCAAAGCACAACGTGGACGCATCACATTTTTTGACAGAAAACAGAGCTGTTTTTTGCAAAGGGCTTACCTGTAGATTTTGGCCTCTAGCTCAGCCGGCACCTAGGGAAACCTACCAAACCTGTGCATTTTTGAAAAATAGAGACCTAGGGGAATCCAAGATTGGGTGACTTGTGGGGCTCTGACCAGGTTCTGATACCAAGAATTCTTTGCAAACCTCAAAATTTGGCTAAAAAAACACATGTTCCTCACATTTCTGTGACAGAAAGTTCTGGAATCTGAGAGGAGGCACAAATTTCCTTCCACCGAGCAGTGCCCCAAGTCTCCCGATAAAAATGATACCTCACTTGTGTGGGTAGGCCTAGCGCCCGCGACAGGAAATGCCCCAAAGCACAACGTGGACACATCACATTTTTTCACAGAAAACAGAGTTGTTTTTTGCAAAGTGCCTACCTGAAGATTTTGGCATCTAGCTCAGCCGGCACCTAGGGAAACCTACCAAACCTGTGCATTTTTTAAATCTAGAGACCTAGGGGAATTCAAGATGGGGTGACTTGTGGGGCTCTGACCAGGTTCTGTTACCCAGAATCCTTTGCAAACCTCACAATTTGGCTAAAAAAAACACATTTTCCTCATATTATGGTGACAGAAAGTTCTAGAATCTGAGAGGAGCCACAAATTTCCTTCCACCCAGCGTTCCCCCAAGTCTCCCGATAAAAATGGTACCTCACTTGTTTGGGTAGGCCTAGCGCCCGCGACAGGATATGCCCCAAAACACAACGTGGACACATCCCATTTTTTGACAGAAAACAGAGCTGTTTTTTGCAAAGTGCCTACCTGTAGATTTTGGCCTCTAGCTCAGCCGGCACCTAGGGAAACCTACCAAACCTGTGCATTTTTGAAAAATAGAGACCTAGGGGAATCCAAGATGGGGTGACTTGTGGGGCTCTGACCAGGTTCTGTTACCCATAATCCTTTGCAAACCTCAAAATTTGGCTAAAAAAACACATGTTCCTCACATTTCTGTGACAGAAAGTTCTGGAATCTGAGAGGAGGCTCAAATTTCCTTCCTCCCAGCATCCCCCGAAGTCTCCCGATAAAAATGATACCTCACTTGTGTGGGTAGGCCTAGCTCCCGCGACAGGATATGCCCCAAAGCACAACGTGGACACATCCCATTTTTTGACAGAAAACAGAGCTGTTTTTTGAAAATTGCCTACCTGTAGATTTTGGCATCTAGCTCAGCCGGCACCTAGGGAAACCTACCAAACCTGTGCATTTTTAACAATTCGAGACATAGGGGAATCCAAGTTTGGGTGACTTGTGGGGCTCTGATCAGGTTCTGTTACCCAGAATCCTTTGCAAACCTCAAAATTTGGCTAAAAAAACACATATTCCTCACATTTCGGTGACAGAAAGTTCTGGAATCTGAGAGGAGGCACATATTTCCTTCCACCCAGCATTCCCCCAAGTCTCCCAATAAAAATGATACCTCACTTGTGTGCGTAGGCCTAGCGCCCGCAACAGGAAATGCCCCAAAGCACAACGTGGACACATCACATTTTTTGACAGAAAACAGAGCTGTTTTTTGCGAAGTGCCTACCTGTAGATTTTGGCCTCTAGCTCAGCCGGCACCTAGGGAAACCTACCAAACCTGTGCATTTCTGAATACTAGAGACCTAGGGGAATCCAAGATGGGGTGACTTGTGGGGCTCTGACCAGGTTCTGTTACCCAGAATCCTTTGCAAACCTCAAAATCTGGCTAAAAAAACAAATGTTCCTCACATTTCTGTGACAGAAAGTTCTGGAATCTGAGAGGAGGCACAAATTTCTTTCCACCCAGCATTCCCCCAAGTCTCCTGATAAAAATGATACCTCACTTGTGTGGGTAGGCCTAGCGCCCGCAACAGCAAATGCCCCAAAGCACAACGTGGACGCATCACATTTTTTGACAGAAAACAGAGCTGTTTTTTGCAAAGGGCTTACCTGTAGATTTTGGCCTCTAGCTCAGCCGGCACCTAGGGAAACCTACCAAACCTGTGCATTTTTGAAAAATAGAGACCTAGGGGAATCCAAGATTGGGTGACTTGTGGGGCTCTGACCAGGTTCTGATACCCAGAATCCTTTGCAAACCTCAAAATCTGGCTAAAAAAACACATGTTCCTCACATTTCTGTGACAGAAAGTTCTGGAATCTGAGAGGAGGCACAAATTTCTTTCCACCCAGCATTCCCCCAAGTCTCCTGATAACAATGATACCTCACTTGTGTGGGTAGGCCTAGCGCCCGCGACAGCAAATGCCCCAAAGCACAACGTGGACGCATCACATTTTTTGACAGAAAACAGAGCTGTTTTTTGCAAAGGGCTTACCTGTAGATTTTGGCCTCTAGCTCAGCCGGCACCTAGGGAAACCTACCAAACCTGTGCATTTTTGAAAAATAGAGACCTAGGGGAATCCAAGATTGGGTGACTTGTGGGGCTCTGACCAGGTTCTGATACCAAGAATTCTTTGCAAACCTCAAAATTTGACTAAAAAAACACATGTTCCTCACATTTCTGTGACAGAAAGTTCTGGAATCTGAGAGGAGGCACAAATTTCCTTCCACCGAGCAGTGCCCCAAGTCTCCCGATAAAAATGATACCTCACTTGTGTGGGTAGGCCTAGCGCCCGCGACAGGAAATGCCCCAAAGCACAACGTGGACACATCACATTTTTTCACAGAAAACAGAGTTGTTTTTTGCAAAGTGCCTACCTGAAGATTTTGGCATCTAGCTTAGCCGGCACCTAGGGAAACCTACCAAACCTGTGCATTTTTGAAATCTAGAGACCTAGGGGAATTCAAGATGGGGTGACTTGTGGGGCTCTGACCAGGTTCTCTTACCCAGAATCCTTTGCAAACCTCACAATTTGGCTAAAAAAACACATTTTCCTCATATTATGGTGACAGAAAGTTCTAGAATCTGAGAGGAGCCACAAATTTCCTTCCACCCAGCGTTCCCCCAAGTCTCCCGATAGAAATGGTACCTCACTTGTTTGGGTAGGCCTAGCGCCCGCGACAGGATATGCCCCAAAACACAACGTGGACACATCGCATTTTTTGACAGAAAACAGAGCTGTTTTTTGCAAAGTGCCTACCTGTAGATTTTGGCCTCTAGCTCAGCCGGCACCTAGGGAAACCTACCAAACCTGTGCATTTTTGAATACTAGAGACCTAGGGGAATCCAAGATGGGGTGACTTATGGGGCTCTGACCAGGTTCTGTTACCCAGAATCCTTTGCAAACCTCAAAAATTTGGCTAAAAAAACACATGTTCCTCAGATTTCTGTGACAGAAAGTTCTGGAATCTGAGAGGAGCCACAAATTTCCTTCCACCCAGCATCCCCCGAAGTCTCCCGATAAAAATGGTACCTCACGTGTGTGGGTAGGCCTAGCGCCCGCGACAGGATATGCCCCAAAACACAAAGTGGACACATCCCATTTTTTCACAGAAAACAGAGCTGTTTTTTACAAAGTGCCTACCTGTAGATTTTGGCGTCTAGCGCAGCCGGCACCTAGGAAACCTACCAAACCTGTGCATTTTTGAAAACTAGAGACCTAGGGGAATCCAAGATGGGGTGACTTGTGGGGCTCTCACTAGGTTCTGTTACCCAGAAACTTTGCAAACCTCAAAATTTGGCTAAAAAACACATGTTCCTCACATTTCTGTGACAGAAAGTTCTGGAATCTGGGAGGAGGCACAAATTTCCTTCCACCCAGCATTCCCCCAAGGCTCCCGATAAAAATGATACCTCACTTGTGTGGGTAGGCCTAGCGCCCGCGACAGGAAATGCCACTAAAGCACAACGTGGACACATAAGATTTTTTGACAGAAAACAGAGCTGTTTTTTGCAAAGTGCCTACCTGTAGATTTTTGCCTCTAGCTCAGCCAGCACCTAGGGAAACCTACCAAACCTGTGCATTTTTTAAAACTAGAGACCTAGGGGAATCCAAGATGGGGTGACTTATGGGGCTCTGACCAGGCTCTGTTACCCAGAATCCTTTGCAAACCTCAAAATCTTGCTAAAAAAACACATTTTCCTCAAATTTCGGTGACAGAAAGTTCTGGAATCTGAGAGGAGGGACAAATTTCCTTCCACCCAGCGTTCCCCCAAGTCTCCCGATAACAATGGTACCTCACTTGTGTGGGTAGGCCTAGCGCCCGCAACAGGATATGCCCCAAAACTCAACGTGGACACATCCCATTATTTCACAGAAAACAGAGCTGTTTTTTGCAAAGTGCCTACCTGTAGATTTCGGCCTCTAGCTCAGCCGGCACCTAGGGAACCCTACCAAACCTGTGTATTTTTGAAAACTAGAGACCTAGGGGAATCCAAGATGGGGTGACTTGTGGGGCTCTGACCAGGTTCTGTTACCCAGAATCCTTTGCAAACCTCAAAATCTGGCTAAAAAAACACATGTTCCTCACATTTCTGTGACAGAAAGTTCTGGAATCTGAGAGGAGGCACAAATTTCTTTCCACCCAGCATTCCCCCAAGTCTCCTGATAAAAATGATACCTCACTTGTGTGGGTAGGCCTAGCGCCCGCAACAGCAAATGCCCCAAAGCACAACGTGGACGCATCACATTTTTTGACAGAAAACAGAGCTGTTTTTTGCAAAGGGCTTACCTGTAGATTTTGGCCTCTAGCTCAGCCGGCACCTAGGGAAACCTACCAAACCTGTGCATTTTTGAAAAATAGAGACCTAGGGGAATCCAAGATTGGGTGACTTGTGGGGCTCTGACCAGGTTCTGATACCAAGAATTCTTTGCAAACCTCAAAATTTGGCTAAAAAAACACATGTTCCTCACATTTCTGTGACAGAAAGTTCTGGAATCTGAGAGGAGGCACAAATTTCCTTCCACCGAGCAGTGCCCCAAGTCTCCCGATAAAAATTATACCTCACTTGTGTGGGTAGGCCTAGCGCCCGCGACAGGAAATGCCCCAAAGCACAACGTGGACACATCACATTTTTTCACAGAAAACAGAGTTGTTTTTTGCAAAGTGCCTACCTGAAGATTTTGGCATCTAGCTCAGCCGGCACCTAGGGAAACCTACCAAACCTGTGCATTTTTTAAATCTAGAGACCTAGGGGAATTCAAGATGGGGTGACTTGTGGGGCTCTGACCAGGTTCTGTTACCCAGAATCCTTTGCAAACCTCACAATTTGGCTAAAAAAACACATTTTCCTCATATTATGGTGACAGAAAGTTCTAGAATCTGAGAGGAGCCACAAATTTCCTTCCACCCAGCGTTCCCCCAAGTCTCCCGATAAAAATGGTACCTCACTTGTTTGGGTAAGCCTAGCGCCCGCGACAGGATATGCCCCAAAACACAACGTGGACACATCCCATTTTTTGACAGAAAACAGAGCTGTTTTTTGCAAAGTGCCTACCTGTAGATTTTGGCCTCTAGCTCAGCCGGCACCTAGGGAAACCTACCAAACCTGTGCATTTTTGAAAAATAGAGACCTAGGGGAATCCAAGATGGGGTGACTTGTGGGGCTCTGACCAGGTTCTGTTACCCATAATCCTTTGCAAACCTCAAAATTTGGCTAAAAAAACACATGTTCCTCACATTTCTGTGACAGAAAGTTCTGGAATCTGAGAGGAGGCACAAATTTCCTTCCTCCCAGCATCCCCCGAAGTCTCCCGATAAAAATGATACCTCACTTGTGTGGGTAGGCCTAGCTCCCGCGACAGGATATGCCCCAAAGCACAACGTGGACACATCCCATTTTTTGACAGAAAACAGAGCTGTTTTTAGAAAATTGCCTACCTGTAGATTTTGGCATCTAGCTCAGCCGGCACCTAGGGAAACCTACCAAACCTGTGCATTTTTAACAATTCGAGACATAGGGGAATCCAAGTTTGGGTGACTTGTGGGGCTCTGACCAGGTTCTGTTACCCAGAATCCTTTGCAAACCTCAAAATTTGGCTAAAAAAACACATATTCCTCACATTTCGGTGACAGAAAGTTCTGGAATCTGAGAGGAGGCACATATTTCCTTCCACCCAGCATTCCCCCAAGTCTCCCAATAAAAATGATACCTCACTTGTGTGCGTAGGCCTAGCGCCCGCAACAGGAAATGCCCCAAAGCACAACGTGGACACATCACATTTTTTGACAGAAAACAGAGCTGTTTTTTGCAAAGTGCCTACCTGTAGATTTTGGCCTCTAGCTCAGCCGGCACCTAGGGAAACCTACCAAACCTGTGCATTTTTGAAAACTAGAGACCTAGGGGAATCCAAGATGGGGTGACTTGTGGGGCTCTGACCAGGTTCTGGTACCCAGAATCCTTTGCAAACCCCAAGATTTTGCTAAAAAAACACATTTTCCTCACATTTCGGTGACAGAAAGTTCTGGAATCTGAGAGGAGGGACAAATTTCCTTCCACCCAGCGTTCCCCCAAGTCTCTTGATAAAAATGGTACCTCACTTGTGTGGGTAGGCCTAGCGCCCGCGACAGGATATGCCCCAAAACACAACGTGGACCCATCCCATTTTTTCACAGAAAACAGAGCTGTTTTTTGCAAAGTGCCTACCTGTAGATTTTGGCCTCTAGCTCAGCCGGCACCTAGGAAAACCTACCAAACCTGTGCATTTCTGAAAACTAGAGACCTAGGGGAATCGAAGATGGGATGACTTGTGGGGCTCTGACCAGGTTCTGTTACATAGAATCCTTTGCAAACCTCAAAATTTGGCTAAAAAAACACATTTTACTTACATTTCGGTGACAGAAAGTTCTGTGTTCTGAGAGGAGGGTCAAATGTCCTTCCACCCAGCATTCCCCCAAGTCTCCCGATAAAAATTATACCTCACTTGTGTGGGTAGGCCTAGCGCCCGCGACAGGAAACGCCCCAAAGCTCAACGTGGACACATCACATTTTTGGACAGAAAACAGAGCTGTTTTTTGCAAAGTGCCTACCTGTAGATTTTGGCCTCTAGCTCAGCCGGCACCTAGGGAAACCTACCAAACCTGTGCATTTTTGAAAACTAGAGACCTAGGGAAATCCAAGATGGGGTGACTTGTGGGGCTCTGACCAGGTTCTGTTACCCAGAAACTTTGCAAACCTCAAACTTTGGCTAAAAAACACATGTTCCTCACATTTCTGTGACAGAAAGTTCTGGAATCTGAGAGGAGGCACACATTTCCTTCCACCCAGCGTTCCCCCAAGTCTCCCGATAAAAATGATACCTCAATTGTGTGGGTAGGCCTAGCGCCCGAGACAGGAAATGCCCCAAAGCACAACGTGGACACATCACATTTTTTTACAGAAACAGAGCTGTTTTTTGCAAAGTGCCTACTTGTAGATTTTGGCCTCTAGCTCAGCCGGCACCTGGGGAAACCTACCAAACCTATGCATTTTTTAAAACTAGAGACCTAGGGGAATCCAAGATGGGGTTACTTGTGGGGCTCTGACCAGGTTATGTGACCCAGAATCCTTTGCAAACCTCAACATTTGGCTAAAAAAACACATTTTCCTCACATTTCGGTGACAGAAAGTTCTAGAATCTGAGAGGAGGGACAAATTTCCTTCCACCCAGCGTTCCCCCAAGTCTCCCGATAAAAATGGAGCCTCACTTGTGTGGGTAGGCCTGGCGCCCGCGACAGGATATGCCCCAAAACACAACGTGGACACATCCCATTTTTTCTCAGAAAACAGAGCTGTTTTTTGCAAAGTGCCTACCTGTAGATTTTGGCCTTTAGCTCAGCCGGCACCTAGGGAAACCTACCAAACCTGTGCATTTTTGAAAACTAGAGACCTAGTGGAATCCAAGATGGGGTGACTTTTGGGGCTCTGACCAGGTTCTGTTACCCAGAATCCTTTGCAAACCTCAAAATTTGGATAAAAAAACACTTTTTCCTCACATATCGGTAACAGAAAGTTCTGGAATCTGAGAGGAGGGTCAAATTTCCTTCCACCCAGAGTTCCCCCAAGTCTCCCAATAAAAATGGTACCTCACGTGTGTGGGTAGGCCTAGCGCCCGCGACAGGATATGCCCCAAAACACAACGTGGACACATCGCATTTTTTGTCAGAAAACAGAGCTGTTTTTTGCAAAGTGCCTACCTGTAGATTTTGGCCTCTAGCTCAGCCGGCACCTAGGGAAGCCTACCAAACCTGTGCATTTTTGAAAACTAGATACCTAGGGGAATCCAAGATGGGGTGACTTGTGGGGCTCTGACCAGGTTCTGTTACCCAGAATCCTTTGCAAACCTCACAATTTGGCTAAAAAAAAAACATTTTCCTCATATTATGGTGACAGAAAGTTCTGGAATCTGAGAGGAGCCACAAATTTCCTTCCACCCAGCGTTCCCCCAAGTCTCCCGATAAAAATGGTACCTCACTTGTTTGAGTAGGCCTAGCGCCCGCAACATTATATGCCCCAAAACACAACGTGGACACATCGCATTTTTTCACAGAAAACAGAGCTGTTTTTTGCAAAGTGCCTACCTGTAGATTTTGGCATCTGGCTCAGCCGGCACCTAGGGAAACCTACCAAACCTGTGCATTTTTGAAAACTAGAGACCTAGTGGAATCCAGGATGGGGTGACTTGTGGGGCTCTGACCAGGTTTTGTTACATAGAATCCTTTGCAAACCTCAAAATTTGGCCAAAAAAACACATGTTCCTCACATTTATGTGACAGAAAGTTCTGGAAAAGGAGAGGAGGCACAAATTTCCTTCCACCCAGCATTCCCCCAAGTCTCTCAATAAAAATGGTACCTCACTTGTGTGGGTAGGCCTAGCGCCCGCGACTGGAAATGCCCCAAAGCTCAACGTGGACACATCACATTTTTGGACAGAAAACAGAGCTGTTTTTTGCAAAGTGCCTACCTTTAGATTTTGGCCTCTAGCTCAGCCGGCACATAGGAAAACCTACCAAACCTGTGCATTTCAGAAAACTAGAGACCTAGGGGAATCAAAGATGGGACGACTTGTGGGGCTCTGACCAGGTTCTGTTACATAGAATCCTTTGCAAACCTCCAAATTTGGCTAAAAAAACACATTTTCCTCACATTTCGGTGACAGAAAGTTCTGGAATCTGAGAGGAGGGACAAATTTCCTTCCACCCAGCGTTCTCACAAGTCTCCCGATAAAAATTGTACCTCACTTGTGTGGGTAGGCGTAGTGCCCGCAACAGGAAATGTCCCAAAACGAAACGTGGACACATCCTATTTTTTCACAGAAAACAGAGCTGTTTTTTGCAAAGTGCCTACCTGTAGATTTTTGCCTCTAGCTAAGCCGGCACCTAGGGAAACCTACCAAACCTGTGCATTTTTTTAAAATAGAGACCTAGGGGAATCCAAGATTGGGTGACTTGTGGGGCTCTGACCAGGTTCTGTTACCCAGAATTCTTTGCAAACCTTAAAATTTGGCTAAAAAAACACATGTTCCTCACATTTCTGTGACAGAAAGTTCTGGAATCTGAGAGGAGGCACAAATTTCCTTCCACCGAGCAGTGCCCCAAGTCTCCCGATAAAAATGATACCTCACTTGTATGGGTAGGCCTAGCGCCCGCGACATGAAATGCCCCAAAGCACAACGTGGATACATCACATTTTTTGATAGAAAACAAAGCTGTTTTTTGCAAAGTGCCTACCTGTAGATTTTGGCCTCTAGCTCAGCCGGCACCTAGGGAAACCTACCAAGCCTGTGCATTTTAGGAAACTAGAGACCTAGGGGAATCCAAGATGGGGTGACTTGTGGGGTTCTGACCAGGTTCTGTTACCCCGAATCCTTTGTAAACCTCACAATTTGGGTAAAAAAACACATTTTCCTCATATTATGGTGACAGAAAGTTCTGGAATCTGAGAGGAGCCACAAATTTCCTTCCACCCAGCGTTCCCCCAAGTCTCCAGATAAAAATGGTACCTCACTTGTGTGGGTAGGCCTAGCGCCCGCGATAGGATATGCCCCAAAAAACAATGTGGACACATCCCTTTTTTTCACAGAAAACAGAGCTGTTTTTAGCAAAGTGCCTACCTGTAGATTTTGGCCTCTAGCTCAGCCGGCACCTAGGGAAACCTACCAAACCTGTGCATTTTTGAAAACTAGAGACCTAGGGGAATTCAAGATGGGGTGACTTGTGGGGCTCTGACCAGGTTCTGTTACCCAGAATCCTTTGCAAACCTCACAATTAGGCTAAAAAAACAAATTTTCCTCATATTATGGTGACAGAAAGTTCTGGAATCTGAGAGGAGCCACAAATTTCCTTTCACCCAGCGTTCCCCCAAGTCTCCCGATAAAAATGGTACCTCACTTGTTTGGGTGGGCCTAGCGCCCGCGACAGGATATGTCCCAAAACACAACGTGGACACATCCCATTTTTTGACAGAAAACAGAGCTGTTTTTTGCAAAGTGCCTACCTGTAGATTTTGGCCTCTAGCTCAGCCGGCACCTAGGGAAACCTACGAAACCTGTGCATTTTTGAAAACTAGAGACCTAGGGGAATCCAAGATGGGGTGACTTGTGGGGCTCTGACCAGGTTCTGTTACCCAGAATCCTTTGCAAACCTCAAAATTTGGCTAAAAAAAAAACATGTTCCTCACATTTCTGTGACAGAAAGTTCTGGAATCTGAGAGGCACAAATTTCCTTCCACCCAGCATCGCCCGAAGTCTCCCGATAAAAATGATACCTCACTTGTGTGGGTAGGCCTAGCGCCCGCGACAGGATATGCCCCAAAGCACAACGTGGACACATCACATTTTTTGACAGAAAACAGAGCTGTTTTTTGTGAAGTGCCTACCTGTAGATTTTGGCCTCTAGCTCAGCCGGCACCTAGGGAAACCTACCAAACCTGTGCATTTTTGAAAACTAGAGACCTAGTGGAATCCAGGATGGGGTGACTTGTGGGGCTCTGACCAGGTTTTGTTACATAGAATCCTTTGCAAACCTCAAAATTTGGCCAAAAAAACACATGTTCCTCACATTTATGTGACAGAAAGTTCTGGAAAAGGAGAGGAGGCACAAATTTCCTTCCACCCAGCATTCCCCCAAGTCTCTCAATAAAAATGGTACCTCACTTGTGTGGGTAGGCCTAGCGCCCGCGACTGGAAATGCCCCAAAGCTCAACGTGGACACATCACATTTTTGGACAGAAAACAGAGCTGTTTTTTGCAAAGTGCCTACCTTTAGATTTTGGCCTCTAGCTCAGCCGGCACATAGGAAAACCTACCAAACCTGTGCATTTCAGAAAACTAGAGACCTAGGGGAATCAAAGATGGGACGACTTGTGGGGCTCTGACCAGGTTCTGTTACATAGAATCCTTTGCAAACCTCCAAATTTGGCTAAAAAAACACATTTTCCTCACATTTCGGTGACAGAAAGTTCTGGAATCTGAGAGGAGGGACAAATTTCCTTCCACCCAGCGTTCTCACAAGTCTCCCGATAAAAATTGTACCTCACTTGTGTGGGTAGGCGTAGTGCCCGCAACAGGAAATGTCCCAAAACGAAACGTGGACACATCCTATTTTTTCACAGAAAACAGAGCTGTTTTTTGCAAAGTGCCTACCTGTAGATTTTTGCCTCTAGCTAAGCCGGCACCTAGGGAAACCTACCAAACCTGTGCATTTTTTTAAAATAGAGACCTAGGGGAATCCAAGATTGGGTGACTTGTGGGGCTCTGACCAGGTTCTGTTACCCAGAATTCTTTGCAAACCTTAAAATTTGGCTAAAAAAACACATGTTCCTCACATTTCTGTGACAGAAAGTTCTGGAATCTGAGAGGAGGCACAAATTTCCTTCCACCGAGCAGTGCCCCAAGTCTCCCGATAAAAATGATACCTCACTTGTATGGGTAGGCCTAGCGCCCGCGACATGAAATGCCCCAAAGCACAACGTGGATACATCACATTTTTTGATAGAAAACAAAGCTGTTTTTTGCAAAGTGCCTACCTGTAGATTTTGGCCTCTAGCTCAGCCGGCACCTAGGGAAACCTACCAAGCCTGTGCATTTTAGGAAACTAGAGACCTAGGGGAATCCAAGATGGGGTGACTTGTGGGGTTCTGACCAGGTTCTGTTACCCCGAATCCTTTGTAAACCTCACAATTTGGGTAAAAAAACACATTTTCCTCATATTATGGTGACAGAAAGTTCTGGAATCTGAGAGGAGCCACAAATTTCCTTCCACCCAGCGTTCCCCCAAGTCTCCAGATAAAAATGGTACCTCACTTGTGTGGGTAGGCCTAGCGCCCGCGATAGGATATGCCCCAAAAAACAATGTGGACACATCCCTTTTTTTCACAGAAAACAGAGCTGTTTTTAGCAAAGTGCCTACCTGTAGATTTTGGCCTCTAGCTCAGCCGGCACCTAGGGAAACCTACCAAACCTGTGCATTTTTGAAAACTAGAGACCTAGGGGAATTCAAGATGGGGTGACTTGTGGGGCTCTGACCAGGTTCTGTTACCCAGAATCCTTTGCAAACCTCACAATTAGGCTAAAAAAACAAATTTTCCTCATATTATGGTGACAGAAAGTTCTGGAATCTGAGAGGAGCCACAAATTTCCTTTCACCCAGCGTTCCCCCAAGTCTCCCGATAAAAATGGTACCTCACTTGTTTGGGTGGGCCTAGCGCCCGCGACAGGATATGTCCCAAAACACAACGTGGACACATCCCATTTTTTGACAGAAAACAGAGCTGTTTTTTGCAAAGTGCCTACCTGTAGATTTTGGCCTCTAGCTCAGCCGGCACCTAGGGAAACCTACGAAACCTGTGCATTTTTGAAAACTAGAGACCTAGGGGAATCCAAGATGGGGTGACTTGTGGGGCTCTGACCAGGTTCTGTTACCCAGAATCCTTTGCAAACCTCAAAATTTGGCTAAAAAAAAAACATGTTCCTCACATTTCTGTGACAGAAAGTTCTGGAATCTGAGAGGCACAAATTTCCTTCCACCCAGCATCGCCCGAAGTCTCCCGATAAAAATGATACCTCACTTGTGTGGGTAGGCCTAGCGCCCGCGACAGGATATGCCCCAAAGCACAACGTGGACACATCACATTTTTTGACAGAAAACAGAGCTGTTTTTTGTGAAGTGCCTACCTGTAGATTTTGGCCTCTAGCTCAGCCGGCACCTAGGGAAACCTACCAAACCTGTGCATTTTTGAATACTAGAGACCTAGGGGAATCCAAGATGGGGTGACTTGTGGGGTTCTGACCAGGTTCTGTTACCCCGAATCCTTTGTAAACCTCACAATTTGGGTAAAAAAACACATTTTCCTCATATTATGGTGACAGAAAGTTCTGGAATCTGAGAGGAGCCACAAATTTCCTTCCACCCAGCGTTCCCCCAAGTCTCCAGATAAAAATGGTACCTCACTTGTGTGGGTAGGCCTAGCGCCCGCGATAGGATATGCCCCAAAAAACAATGTGGACACATCCCTTTTTTTCACAGAAAACAGAGCTGTTTTTAGCAAAGTGCCTACCTGTAGATTTTGGCCTCTAGCTCAGCCGGCACCTAGGGAAACCTACCAAACCTGTGCATTTTTGAAAACTAGAGACCTAGGGGAATTCAAGATGGGGTGACTTGTGGGGCTCTGACCAGGTTCTGTTACCCAGAATCCTTTGCAAACCTCACAATTAGGCTAAAAAAACAAATTTTCCTCATATTATGGTGACAGAAAGTTCTGGAATCTGAGAGGAGCCACAAATTTCCTTTCACCCAGCGTTCCCCCAAGTCTCCCGATAAAAATGGTACCTCACTTGTTTGGGTGGGCCTAGCGCCCGCGACAGGATATGTCCCAAAACACAACGTGGACACATCCCATTTTTTGACAGAAAACAGAGCTGTTTTTTGCAAAGTGCCTACCTGTAGATTTTGGCCTCTAGCTCAGCCGGCACCTAGGGAAACCTACGAAACCTGTGCATTTTTGAAAACTAGAGACCTAGGGGAATCCAAGATGGGGTGACTTGTGGGGCTCTGACCAGGTTCTGTTACCCAGAATCCTTTGCAAACCTCAAAATTTGGCTAAAAAAAAAACATGTTCCTCACATTTCTGTGACAGAAAGTTCTGGAATCTGAGAGGCACAAATTTCCTTCCACCCAGCATCGCCCGAAGTCTCCCGATAAAAATGATACCTCACTTGTGTGGGTAGGCCTAGCGCCCGCGACAGGATATGCCCCAAAGCACAACGTGGACACATCACATTTTTTGACAGAAAACAGAGCTGTTTTTTGTGAAGTGCCTACCTGTAGATTTTGGCCTCTAGCTCAGCCGGCACCTAGGGAAACCTACCAAACCTGTGCATTTTTGAATACTAGAGACCTAGGGGAATCCAAGATGGGGTGACTTGTGGGGCTCTGACCAGGTTCTGTTACCCAGAATCCTTTGCAAACCTCAAAAACTTGGCTAAAAAAACACATGTTCCTCACATTTCTGTGACAGAAAGTTCTGGAATCTGAGAGGAGCCACAAATTTCCTTCCACCCAGCATCCCCCGAAGTCTCCCGATAAAAATGGTACCTCACGTGTGTGGGTAGGCCTAGCGCCCGCGACAGGATATGCCCCAAAACACAAAGTGGACACATCCCATTTTTTCACAGAAAACAGAGCTGTTTTTTACAAAGTGCCTACCTGTAGATTTTGGCGTCTAGCGCAGCCGGCACCTAGGAAACCTACCAAACCTGTGCATTTTTGAAAACTAGAGACCTAGGGGAATCCAAGATGGGGTGACTTGTGGGGCTCTCACTAGGTTCTGTTACCCAGAAACTTTGCAAACCTCAAAATTTGGCTAAAAAACATATGTTCCTCACATTTCTGTGACAGAAAGTTCTGGAATCTGGGAGGAGGCACAAATTTCCTTCCACCCAGCATTCCCCCAAGGCTCCCGATAAAAATGATACCTCACTTGTGTGGGTAGGCCTAGCGCCCGCGACAGGAAATGCCACTAAAGCACAACGTGGACACATAAGATTTTTTGACAGAAAACAGAGCTGTTTTTTGCAAAGTGCCTACCTGTAGATTTTTGCCTCTAGCTCAGCCAGCACCTAGGGAAACCTACCAAACCTGTGCATTTTTTAAAACTAGAGACCTAGGGGAATCCAATATGGGGTGACTTATGGGGCTCTGACCAGGCTCTGTTACCCAGAATCCTTTGCAAACCCCAAAATCTGGCTAAAAAAACACATTTTCCTCAAATTTCGGTGACAGAAAGTTCTGGAATCTGAGAGGAGGGACAAATTTCCTTCCACCCAGCGTTCCCCCAAGTCTCCCGATAACAATGGTACCTCACTTGTGTGGGCAGGCCTAGCGCCCGCAACAGGATATGCCCCAAAACTCAACGTGGACACATCCCATTATTTCACAGAAAACAGAGCTGTTTTTTGCAAAGTGCCTACCTGTAGATTTCGGCCTCTAGCTCAGCCGGCACCTAGGGAAACCTACCAAACCTGTGTATTTTTGAAAACTAGAGACCTAGGGGAATCCAAGATGGGGTGACTTGTGGGGCTCTGACCAGGTTCTGTTACCCAGAATCCTTTGCAAACCTCAAAATCTGGCTAAAAAAACACATGTTCCTCACATTTCTGTGACAGAAAGTTCTGGAATCTGAGAGGAGGCACAAATTTCTTTCCACCCAGCATTCCCCCAAGTCTCCTGATAAAAATGATACCTCACTTGTGTGGGTAGGCCTAGCGCCCGCGACAGCAAATGCCCCAAAGCACAACGTGGACGCATCACATTTTTTGACAGAAAACAGAGCTGTTTTTTGCAAAGGGCTTACCTGTAGATTTTGGCCTCTAGCTCAGCCGGCACCTAGGGAAACCTACCAAACCTGTGCATTTTTGAAAAATAGAGACCTAGGGGAATCCAAGATTGGGTGACTTGTGGGGCTCTGACCAGGTTCTGATACCAAGAATTCTTTGCAAACCTCAAAATTTGGCTAAAAAAACACATGTTCCTCACATTTCTGTGACAGAAAGTTCTGGAATCTGAGAGGAGGCACAAATTTCCTTCCACCGAGCAGTGCCCCAAGTCTCCCGATAAAAATGATACCTCACTTGTGTGGGTAGGCCTAGCGCCCGCGACAGGAAATGCCCCAAAGCACAACGTGGACACATCACATTTTTTCACAGAAAACAGAGTTGTTTTTTGCAAAGTGCCTACCTGAAGATTTTGGCATCTAGCTCAGCCGGCACCTAGGGAAACCTACCAAACCTGTGCATTTTTGAAATCTAGAGACCTAGGGGAATTCAAGATGGGGTGACTTGTGGGGCTCTGACCAGGTTCTCTTACCCAGAATCCTTTGCAAACCTCACAATTTGGCTAAAAAAACACATTTTCCTCATATTATGGTGACAGAAAGTTCTAGAATCTGAGAGGAGCCACAAATTTCCTTCCACCCAGCGTTCCCCCAAGTCTCCCGATAAAAATGGTACCTCACTTGTTTGGGTAGGCCTAGCGCCCGCGACAGGATATGCCCCAAAACACAACGTGGACACATCGCATTTTTTGACAGAAAACAGAGCTGTTTTTTGCAAAGTGCCTACCTGTAGATTTTGGCCTCTAGCTCAGCCGGCACCTAGGGAAACCTACCAAACCTGTGCATTTTTGAAAAATAGAGACCTAGGGGAATCCAAGATGGGGTGACTTGTGGGGCTCTGACCAGGTTCTGTTACCCATAATCCTTTGCAAACCTCAAAATTTGGCTAAAAAAACACATGTTCCTCACATTTCTGTGACAGAAAGTTCTGGAATCTGAGAGGAGGCACAAATTTCCTTCCTCCCAGCATCCCCCGAAGTCTCCCGATAAAAATGATACCTCACTTGTGTGGGTAGGCCTAGCTCCCGCGACAGGATATGCCCCAAAGCACAACGTGGACACATCCCATTTTTTGACAGAAAACAGAGCTGTTTTTTGAAAATTGCCTACCTGTAGATTTTGGCATCTAGCTCAGCCGGCACCTAGGGAAACCTACCAAACCTGTGCATTTTTAACAATTCGAGACATAGGGGAATCCAAGTTTGGGTGACTTGTGGGGCTCTGACCAGGTTCTGTTACCCAGAATCCTTTGCAAACCTCAAAATTTGGCTAAAAAAACACATATTCCTCACATTTCGGTGACAGAAAGTTCTGGAATCTGAGAGGAGGCACATATTTCCTTCCACCCAGCATTCCCCCAAGTCTCCCAATAAAAATGATACCTCACTTGTGTGCGTAGGCCTAGCGCCCGCAACAGGAAATGCCCCAAAGCACAACGTGGACACATCACATTTTTTGACAGAAAACAGAGCTGTTTTTTGCGAAGTGCCTACCTGTAGATTTTGGCCTCTAGCTCAGCCGGCACCTAGGGAAACCTACCAAACCTGTGCATTTCTGAATACTAGAGACCTAGGGGAATCCAAGATGGGGTGACTTGTGGGGCTCTGACCAGGTTCTCTTACCCAGAATCCTTTGCAAACCTCAAAATCTGGCTAAAAAAACACATGTTCCTCACATTTCTGTGACAGAAAGTTCTGGAATCTGAGAGGAGGCACAAATTTCTTTCCACCCAGCATTCCCCCAAGTCTCCTGATAAAAATGATACCTCACTTGTGTGGGTAGGCCTAGCGCCCGCAACAGCAAATGCCCCAAAGCACAACGTGGACGCATCACATTTTTTGACAGAAAACAGAGCTGTTTTTTGCAAAGGGCTTACCTGTAGATTTTGGCCTCTAGCTCAGCCGGCACCTAGGGAAACCTACCAAACCTGTGCATTTTTGAAAAATAGAGACCTAGGGGAATCCAAGATTGGGTGACTTGTGGGGCTCTGACCAGGTTCTGATACCAAGAATTCTTTGCAAACCTCAATATTTGGCTAAAAAAACACATGTTCCTCACATTTCTGTGACAGAAAGTTCTGGAATCTGAGAGGAGGCACAAATTTCCTTCCACCGAGCAGTGCCCCAAGTCTCCCGATAAAAATGATACCTCACTTGTGTGGGTAGGCCTAGCGCCCGCGACAGGAAATGCCCCAAAGCACAACGTGGACACATCACATTTTTTCACAGAAAACAGAGTTGTTTTTTGCAAAGTGCCTACCTGAAGATTTTGGCATCTAGCTCAGCCGGCACCTAGGGAAACCTACCAAACCTGTGCATTTTTGAAATCTAGAGACCTAGGGGAATTCAAGATGGGGTGACTTGTGGGGCTCTGACCAGGTTCTCTTACCCAGAATCCTTTGCAAACCTCACAATTTGGCTAAAAAAACACATTTTCCTCATATTATGGTGACAGAAAGTTCTAGAATCTGAGAGGAGCCACAAATTTCCTTCCACCCAGCGTTCCCCCAAGTCTCCCGATAAAAATGGTACCTCACTTGTTTGGGTAGGCCTAGCGCCCGCGACAGGATATGCCCCAAAACACAACGTGGACACATCCCATTTTTTGACAGAATACAGAGCTGTTTTTTGCAAAGTGCCTACCTGTAGATTTTGGCCTCTAGCTCAGCCGGCACCTAGGGAAACCTACCAAACCTGTGCATTTTTGAAAAATAGAGACCTAGGGGAATCCAAGATGGGGTGACTTGTGGTGCTCTGACCAGGTTCTGTTACCCATAATCCTTTGCAAACCTCAAAATTTGGCTAAAAAAACACATGTTCCTCACATTTCTGTGACAGAAAGTTCTGGAATCTGAGAGGAGGCACAAATTTCCTTCCTCCCAGCATCCCCCGAAGTCTCCCGATAAAAATGATACCTCACTTGTGTGGGTAGGCCTAGCTCCCGCGACAAGATATGCCCCAAAGCACAACGTGGACACATCCCATTTTTTGACAGAAAACAGAGCTGTTTTTTGCAAAGTGCCTACCTGTAGATTTTGGCCTCTAGCTCAGCCGGCACCTAGGGAAACCTACCAAACCTGTGCATTTTTGAAAACTAGAGACCTAGGGGAATCCAAGATGGGGTGACTTGTGGGGCTCTGACCAGGTTCTGTTACCCAGAATCCTTTGCAAACCCCAAAATTTTGCTAAAAAAACACATTTTCCTCACATTTCGGTGACAGAAAGTTCTGGAATCTGAGAGGAGGGACAAATTTCCTTCCACCCAGCGTTCCCCCAAGTCTCTTGATAAAAATGGTGCCTCACTTGTGTGGGTAGGCCTAGCGCCCGCGACAGGATATGCCCCAAAACACAACGTGGACCCATCCCATTTTTTCACAGAAAACAGAGCTGTTTTTTGCAAAGTGCCTACCTGTAGATTTTGGCCTCTAGCTCAGCCGGCACCTAGGAAAACCTACCAAACCTGTGCATTTCTGAAAACTAGAGACCTAGGGGAATCGAAGATGGGATGACTTGTGGGGCTCTGACCAGGTTCTGTTACATAGAATCCTTTGCAAACCTCAAAATTTGGCTAAAAAAACACATTTTACTTACATTTCGGTGACAGAAAGTTCTGTGTTCTGAGAGGAGGGTCAAATGTCCTTCCACCCAGCATTCCCCCAAGTCTCCCGATAAAAATGATACCTCACTTGTGTGGGTAGGCCTAGCGCCCGTGACAGGAAACGCCCCAAAGCTCAACGTGGACACATCACATTTTTGGACAGAAAACAGAGCTGTTTTTTGCAAAGTGCCTACCTGTAGATTTTGGCCTCTAGCTCAGCCGGCACCTAGGGAAACCTACCAAACCTGTGCATTTTTTAAAACTAGAGACCTAGGGAAATCCAAGATGGGGTGACTTGTGGGGCTCTGACCAGGTTCTGTTACCCAGAAACTTTGCAAACCTCAAACTTTGGCTAAAAAACACATGTTCCTCACATTTCTGTGACAGAAAGTTCTGGAATCTGAGAGGAGGCACAAATTTCCTTCCACCCAGCGTTCCCCCAAGTCTCCCGATAAAAATGATACCTCAATTGTGTGGGTAGGCCTAGCGCCCGAGACAGGAAATGCCCCAAAGCACAACGTGGACACATCACATTTTTTTACAGAAACAGAGCTGTTTTTTGCAAAGTGCCTACTTGTAGATTTTGGCCTCTAGCTCAGCCGGCACCTGGGGAAACCTACCAAACCTATGCATTTTTTAAAACTAGAGACCTAGGGGAATCCAAGATGGGGTTACTTGTGGGGCTCTGACCAGGTTATGTGACCCAGAATCCTTTGCAAACCTCAACATTTGGCTAAAAAAACACATTTTCCTCACATTTTGGTGACAGAAAGTTCTAGAATCTGAGAGGAGGGACAAATTTCCTTCCACCCAGCGTTCCCCCAAGTCTCCCGATAAAAATGGTGCCTCACTTGTGTGGGTAGGCCTAGCGCCCGCGACAGGATATACCCCAAAACACAACGTGGACACATCCCATTTTTTCTCAGAAAACAGAGCTGTTTTTTGCAAAGTGCCTACCTGTAGATTTTGGCCTTTAGCTCACCCGGCACCTAGGGAAACCTACCAAACCTGTGCATTTTTGAAAACTAGAGACCTAGTGGAATCCAAGATGGGGTGACTTTTGGGGCTCTGACCAGGTTCTGTTACCCAGAATCCTTTGCAAACCTCAAAATTTGGATAAAAAAACACATTTTCCTCACATATCGGTAACAGAAAGTTCTGGAATCTGAGAGGAGGGTCAAATTTCCTTCCACCCAGAGTTCCCCCAAGTCTCCCAATAAAAATGGTACCTCACGTGTGTGGGTAGGCCTAGCGCCCGCGACAGGATATGCCCCAAAACACAACGTGGACACATCGCATTTTTTGTCAGAAAACAGAGCTGTTTTTTGCAAAGTGCCTACCTGTAGATTTTGGCCTCTAGCTCAGCCGGCACCTAGGGAAACCTACCAAACCTGTGCATTTTTGAAAACTAGATACCTAGGGGAATCCAAGATGGGGTGACTTGTGGGGCTCTGACCAGGTTCTGTTACCCAGAATCCTTTGCAAACCTCACAATTTGGCTAAAAAAAAACATTTTCCTCATATTATGGTGACAGAAAGTTCTGGAATCTGAGAGGAGCCACAAATTTCCTTCCACCCAGCGTTCCCCCAAGTCTCCCGATAAAAATGGTACCTCACTTGTTTGAGTAGGCCTAGCGCCCGCAACATTATATGCCCCAAAACACAACGTGGACACATCGCATTTTTTCACAGAAAACAGAGCTGTTTTTTGCAAAGTGCCTACCTGTAGATTTTGGCATCTGGCTCAGCCGGCACCTAGGGAAACCTACCAAACCTGTGCATTTTTGAAAACTAGAGACCTAGTGGAATCCAGGATGGGGTGACTTGTGGGGCTCTGACCAGGTTTTGTTACATAGAATCCTTTGCAAACCTCAAAATTTGGCCAAAAAAACACATGTTCCTCACATTTATGTGACAGAAAGTTCTGGAAAAGGAGAGGAGGCACAAATTTCCTTCCACCCAGCATTCCCCCAAGTCTCTCGATAAAAATGGTACCTCACTTGTGTGGGTAGGCCTAGCGCCCGCGACTGGAAATGCCCCAAAGCTCAACGTGGACACATCACATTTTTGGACAGAAAACAGAGCTGTTTTTTGCAAAGTGCCTACCTTTAGATTTTGGCCTCTAGCTCAGCCGGCACATAGGAAAACCTACCAAACCTGTGCATTTCAGAAAACTAGAGACCTAGGGGAAATCCAAGATGGGACGACTTGTGGGGCTCTGACCAGGTTCTGTTACATAGAATCCTTTGCAAACCTCCAAATTTGGCTAAAAAAAACACATTTTCCTCACATTTCGGTGACAGAAAGTTCTGGAATCTGAGAGGAGGGACAAATTTCCTTCCACCCAGCGTTCTCACAAGTCTCCCGATAAAAATTGTACCTCACTTGTGTGGGTAGGCGTAGTGCCCGCAACAGGAAATGTCCCAAAACGAAACGTGGACACATCCTATTTTTTCACAGAAAACAGAGCTGTTTTTTGCAAAGTGCCTACCTGTAGATTTTTGCCTCTAGCTAAGCCGGCACCTAGGGAAACCTACCAAACCTGTGCATTTTTTTAAAATAGAGACCTAGAGGAATCCAAGATTGGGTGACTTGTGGGGCTCTGACCAGGTTCTGTTACCCAGAATTCTTTGCAAACCTTAAAATTTGGCTAAAAAAACACATGTTCCTCACATTTCTGTGACAGAAAGTTCTGGAATCTGAGAGGAGGCACAAATTTCCTTCCACCGAGCAGTGCCCCAAGTCTCCCGATAAAAATGATACCTCACTTGTATGGGTAGGCCTAGCGCCCGCGACATGAAATGCCCCAAAGCACAACGTGGATACATCACATTTTTTGATAGAAAACAAAGCTGTTTTTTGCAAAGTGCCTACCTGTAGATTTTGGCCTCTAGCTCAGCCGGCACCTAGGGAAACCTACCAAGCCTGTGCATTTTAGGAAACTAGAGACCTAGGGGAATCCAAGATGGGGTGACTTGTGGGGTTCTGACCAGGTTCTGTTACCCCGAATCCTTTGTAAACCTCACAATTTGGGTAAAAAAACACATTTTCCTCATATTATGGTGACAGAAAGTTCTGGAATCTGAGAGGAGCCACAAATTTCCTTCCACCCAGCGTTCCCCCAAGTCTCCAGATAAAAATGGTACCTCACTTGTGTGGGTAGGCCTAGCGCCCGCGATAGGATATGCCCCAAAAAACAATGTGGACACATCCCTTTTTTTCACAGAAAACAGAGCTGTTTTTAGCAAAGTGCCTACCTGTAGATTTTGGCCTCTAGC